>NW_017617328.1:85000-590000 GCF_001879475.1 Ipomoea nil
AATCTCAGATCTTATCTTATAACATCTAAGTTATCCAAATATTATTGAAGCTATTTATGATAAAAATCTAAACAACCTAGTACCCAGGCTGTCCTATTAGATTGATGCATTTAAACCATTAAACCAACACCAGATTTTATGCATAAAAAATTAAAATAATTAAATAAGATCGCAATAATAATAAAGAAAATTAGTAAAGGAGAGAATTAAGGAGAAGAATGAAGTGAATCAAATGTCGGATCATAAAGGGTCCTTGATTTTTATATATAAATAAGAAAATAAGGAGACAAGCTTGACTATAGTAGCTAGCTTTATCTAATTTAGTCTTTGACTATAGTGGACTTAATTGAGTAAAATTATCGAAGTCAATGACCTAATTAAGTATAAAATTTTTGTATTTAATTAATATTGTTTCTAAGAAAGATAGGGTCGGACGTTCTCGATCTCTTTAAGCTTGTTTCCAATCTCACCAAAGTTCCCCCTTTAAATTCACCACGCACAACAAATAAAGAAATAAATAAAGAAATAAATACTTAATAAAAGAATTATAAAAATATGTCATTACTATTAATCATGCATTTTACCACACTATTAATAAACAATTAAAAATAAAAAAATATTTTTACTGATATTATTTAATTATTTAATATTTAATAAATAATTAAATATAATAAATAATATTTACCAAAAAATAAAAGAAATAAGAAATTGAGAGGGAAAATAAAGCAATGACATTGGTCTTCTTTTTTAATTAAAAAAATTGAGATTGAGAAGAAGGCAATAGCATTGCCTTCTTCTCAATTTATATATTAAAGAAAAAAGCAAAAGAAAGTGAAAAAAGGCAGGGCCATTGCCGTTTCCGGGATAAACAAATACAAAAAAAAAAAAAATGGTTTTAATTAAATGTCTAGAATTTAAAAATTACACAAAATTGTCTTTTCCTCTAAAAATTTACACATTTTAAGAAATGATTTGGTCTAGATACTATAGAAAATTCCTCACAAATTAATTATGAATCTGTTAAAAGAAACGATTTGAAAAGATTACGAAATATTTGTGACGATTCAGTAGATCTTTGAATCGTTGCGTTGGGTAGCAGAATTCTCCCCTTTAAATATCACCCATTATTTTCTGCTCTGAATATGTCATTATAACTGAACTTTGGTGTGGGGTTTATGTGGCGAAACTACAAACAAAACATAAAACTCCTGTTTTCGTTGAGATTAAGGAAAGAAAATTGTGTCCGGCATCAATGGTGACGGTGGGTAATGGAGAAGAAGATGCAGTCATGCATGTGCTGGTCGTTGACGACAGTGTGGTTGACCGTATGGTCGTTGAGAAATTGTTCATCAAGTCCTTTTCTTGCAAAGGTAATTCATTCAATTCCTTTTTTTTTTTCGGGTGACGAGGAAATTCGTCATCACTACTCAAAAATATACATCAGATAAATCAAACATAATAATTTGTTTAGTACAAAAATTATGTTTTACTTACTCGATCACTCTATCTTTTCAGTAACAACGGCAGAAAATGGAGTGAGAGCTTTGGAGTACCTGGGGTTATTAGCAGGAGATGTCCAACACAACTCTCCAAACACCAACGTCAGTACTAAATTTCATTCCATATATACGCACAAACCTTAATTACTTCGAATATTTATATTTTGAATAATATTATATTATCTTTCTGCAGGTACCAAAGGTGGATTTGATAATAACAGATTACTCCATGCCTGGAATGAATGGCTATGAACTTCTTAAGAAAGTCAAGGTCAGAATCTTTTTAATTACGAATTTGAATATCACTGAAATTATATATAATAGAGTAAGTCCTATGTAAGAACGTAACTCTCATGTGTGGCGTATAATACTTTTTGGTTATATATGGTCATATCTGAAAGGTGATTGTTCCTCTTATTGTCTTGATATCGATTGTCTCCAAAAAACCATCCAGACATGCATGACAGAAATTTACAAGAATGTAGTTTGATATTTCATGTTATAATCTTAATTGTTGAGTATGTCTATATAAGGGATACGTGGGTAGCGGATTGGATCAGCCCAGTACACGGGTATTTTTATACTTGTACATGTTTAGGGCTACATATAAATATGATGTTTGTAATCCTATATGTTTTAAAATAATAGTTTCTCTCTCGTAAATGTAAACACATTGCTAACCTTGTAAGTCTTGTCCATCTTTTTTTTTTTTTTTTTATTATTTTTTATTTTTTACTTTCATTGTTATTATTCTTGTTCTTGTTAATCCCAACATTAATTAATATATTGGTATTGGATTTTGCAGGACTCAGCCATGTTTAAGGATGTTCCAGTTGTGGTGATGTCATCCGAAAACATTCCAAGTCAGATAAACCAGTAAGAACAATACAACCTTAAATTCTGCTAACTACAGTCATTAATTATTGTTTAATTATTTGATAAATCAATAAAAATTGATTGACAGATTCATGGAGGCAGGAGCTAAGATGTTCATCCTGAAGCCTTTCAAGCTAGCTGATGTGAACCAACTCAAATCTCAGTTAATGCAATCCTGAAGATAAAAGATTATCAATGTGATGAAGAAGATCAGAAGCTTTAGTATTGTTAGATCGAGATTTGATTCAAAAAAAAAAATTTTTAATTTAATTTATATCATGGATGCTATGCATTATTATTTTACTATTACAATGGAATTTATAGATGAAGACAAATTATAAAATTATAGATGAAGACAAATTACAATGAAATTCTCTATTATTTTTCTATTACAATGAAATTTCTCTATTACAATGCAATTTATCGTGCAAGCATCTTTTAGTTATTACATATATATTGATGTTTTATGGTGACAACCAATCATTTGAAGAGCTCTAATAGGCTAACCACAAAGTTTCAGAAGAATTGAAGAATGACATGCATGTTTTAGTTATTTCAAAAGTTTAGTTAATTCTTTTTTACTATAATTTAATTTGCCAAATATATGTTATATCAGACAATAGATGAATGGTTCAATTTTTATTTATTTTTTAAAAATATAAATTTAGAGCAAGTCACACGTCAAAGTTCGCAAAGAGTTCCTATAATGCCTTGAGAAAAAGTCCCCAAAAAAAATGGAGAATAGAAACTATAAGAAACTAAAAGAGATTTGTCTCTGATCTCTTACTTTTAGAAGATATTTCAGTACCTCAAATCAGGGTAGATGAATCGAATCGAATTAAATATCTTATTATTCGCGATTCGAATTAGACTATTTTGAAAATTACTATTTGTATTCATATTCGTATTCGATAAATATTCGAATCTAAAATTTTATTCGTATTTGCTTCGACGACATTATTCGAATATATTGATTCGACTCAAATATTCTAACTCAAAATGCCTAACTTAATTTTTTTTGAAATAAAATTTTCTATTAATACTATTATACTAATATTCTATTAATATACTAATTTTCTTTGCCGTCCTGTACCGCCGGAAGCTCAAAAAGAAAACAAACCAAAGAGGACGTTGTGAGATTTAAATATACAAAGCATAATCTACGAGAAACTTAACTCGTAGCAGCGGAAGCGGAAGCGGAAGCATTGTAGATCTCCAGCCATAGTTGATATCCTGTTGTATTGTAGATTTGCAGAATAGGGTTAGCCGTTTTGTCTCATACTTGACTCAGAACCCTAGATGGTGTATTGGTATTTTCTGAGCAGTATGAGTACCATATAATATTCATGTATCTTGTATCCCATCAATACAAGCTTTATATAGGCACATTGGTGGATATAAGACTTAAACCTAAAGGTCCAACCCAACCAATTACTTAATGGGCCTAGTCCACTTGCACCACATAGGTAAGACCCATAATATATAATATATATTATACGGGAAAGTCTTACAGTCTCCCACTTGGTGCAAGTAATAGCACAATTCGCATTAAAGAACAAAACACACAAATCATAGTAATATGTCATCTACTGAATAAGTGAGTAATATCTCCTATGATCACATGCATATTTGATTCCCCAACTTGAATCCTTTATGAACAAACCCAATGTTTATTCTTGGTACCTGAAGGGATGTTTCTCAAAATAAAATGTATATGCGCAACTTAAGAGAGAAAATCATCCAAATTGTACAAAAGAGTACATTGTATGATCTCTAATATCCTTAAAAGCATGCCTTAAGTAGAGATCTCTTAATTAGCATAATGCTAACTATATATTCCATAACTTCACTACAAGAAAAATGTACATAGACAACGGTTAATAACCGTTGTCGTAGGGGTATAATTTCTGTTGTTGAAGCCGGTGTTGTTGTAAGTCCCGCGCATAGACAACGGTTTTTTAACCGTTGTCTTTTCTAGAAACAACAACGGTTTTTTAACCGTTGTCTATTAAGTGTTGTAGAAGCCGGTGTTGTTGTAAGTCACGCACATAGACAACGGTTAATAACCGTTGTCTTTTCTAGAAACAACAACGGTTTTTTAACCGTTGTCTATTAAGTGTTGTCGAAGTCGGTGTTGTTGTATGTCACGCACATAGACAACGGTTAATAACCGTTGTCTTTTCTAGAAACAACAACGGTTTTTTAACCGTTGTCTATTAAGTGTTGTTGAAGATGGTGTTGTTGTAAGTCACGCACATAGACAACGGTTAATAACCGTTGTCTTTTCTAGAAACGACAACGGTTTTTTAACTGTTGTCTATTAAGTGTTGTTGAAACCGGTGTTGTTAAAAGTCACGCACATAGACAACGGTTAATAACCGTTGTCTTTTCTAGAAACGACAACGGTTTTTTAACCGTTGTCTATTAAGTGTTGTTGAAACCGGTGTTGTTAAAAGTCACGAACATAGACAACGGTTTTAAACCGTTGTCGTTTCTTCCAAAGACAACGATTTTTGACCCGTTGTCAATTCAATGTTGTTGAAACCGGTGTTGTTAAAAGTGATGCACATAGACAACGGTTTTTAACTGTTGTCTTTTGTAGAAAAGACAAAAGTTTCAAACTGTTGTCTTTTGTAAAAAAGATAACAGTTTCAAACTGTTGTCTATTGTAAAATAGACAACTTTTAACCGTTGTCTCAACCCGTTTTTAACCTGCTTAAATTTTAATCATATAAAAAAAAAAACAATTTATCCATTCACCATGGCCAAGTGTAGTTACATTGCACAAGCTAAACAAGGTTCATAATAACAAGTCTAAATACTGAGCATGACCAATTATAATCAAATCATCATCCAAGTCATAATACTACAAAAAACAATTCTGATCCACAAACCAAGTCTAAATGATCACAACGTCAAATCATACCTACTCTATATAACATGATGATAGAATATCGGCCCATTCTGAACGCACCAGATCAATAACCGCTTTGTCATAATCAACTTGTTAGAACTACATGTATTGATATCCGGGTGATAATATCCATACACAACTCCTGGAGCACAAGGAGAACAGTTAACAAGAATTGATATCCGGGTGATAATATCCATATGAGTAGTTGATGAGCTGGCTTGTTTAGATGACAATCTGACTATAATAGGAACTGTGGCTAACGCAAGACCTGGCAATTTTGATTCCATACAAATCACAAAGATGCAAGCTAAAGATGTTGTGCCTCCTAAGTGATAAAATGAGTTTCTATACAAATGAGGCAGTAAAGGTGCAAAGCCAGAAGATAGATTGATAAGAAAGCAAAAACTGAATAACACAACTTACTTGTGTTGTCCTTTGTAACAAGAGACTTGTCATGGAGGTTTCCTTCTCCATTTTGAACTTAAGCTTGTATTTAAAGCACAATAGTGAATGTTTTTGTAAAGTTTTAATACAAGAGTTACAAGAGTTTGCAAAGAATAATTACATAAGTTAGAAATTTAACTTTTAATACAAGAGTTTGCAAAGTTCACTAGTATTTATACCTTAAAGCTTCCCCCTTTTCACTAGCTACTTACTCCTCTTGGCATTCAAGCACAATAGTGAATGTTTTTCTGTCCTGGCATAATACCCGAGTTATCAGAATTCATGTGTGCTTATATATATATGTATATATATATATATATATATATATATATATATATATATATATATATATATATATATATATAAACATATAACTAGTAATTGCTAAGACTAGAGATGACATTGGTAATAAATGCAAAGCATGTTAACAATCAAGTGAATCAACAACATTAAAAACATATGGATAATAAAACTCTCCTTACATGTTTTTGAAGTTTCTTCAGCTTGGTATTGAGTTCTTCTAACACCTTGGTATGTCTGTCATCTTCTCTTAACTGAAAGGACCCTGATAAATAAGTACACTCTCTTCTTACCTGTAAGATCATGAATAGAATTTTCACATCAAGCTTGGGCATGAGAGCTTGTCACAGTTTTAGACTAAGTATTGCTCACAAAACTTTCCACTTTGGACTGTCCCAATAAGATTGATATCTAGTAAACATTTGTTTGTCGCAATAACTTGAGCCAAACAAACACTAAATGATCCACTTTTAGTGAACTTAATTAATTAAATATTTTTTGTTCAATCATCTCAAAGGGTAATTTATGCATTTATGCATATAACATAATACTCAAAATTTTAAAATTTACAAGTTTCTCCCCATGGAGTGAAATGGCAAAACCCGAGGCTGAAAAGTAGTAATTCAAGTTGAAGTGGTTTAAAAAACTAAATATAAAAATACCTCATTCTCAAGCTGGAGACAAGCAATTTTTTTCTGTCAGCTGTGAGTGCTTTACAGAGTATTTTACAGTGGGTTCCAAATATGTGTAGCTAATCAAAAGATGGTAGCATAAGCCACCAATCAATAACCACGCAGATCCTAGATTTCGCATAAAATCTACAATATAGAGAGCAAATAAAAGAAAGAACATTAGTTCTAATGAAATGAAGCACCAACCATGACCACTAAAAAGAACGTATTATCAATTGAAGATTTTAAATTAAGCCTGACCAAAAAAAATGTATTTACCACTTGATGAACAAGGGAGATAAAGGAAACGCAGCAATGGCTTAATTAAGGGACTGATCAATTTTTTAAAATGTTCATGTTTCGAGGACTTAAGGAGGGAAATCATGACCGTCACATCATTTTCCTGAAACATAGAAGAAGCATGTTGGAGTTATAAGTGGATAATTGCTAAGGATATTGTGGTTATAAATCAAGAGTTTGATAAATAAGTTTATGTTTTTCACTAGAATAACAATAGTCAAAATCACAATATTGCCGTTAACATAGAATTCTATAAGAATGGATACCGACATACCGTAATCATCTTCCATGAATTACAAGGAAAGAGATACTTGATTTCACTGTACTTGTCATCTTCAAATGAACTTTGGTGAGCACTTACAATCTAGAATCACAGGGAACAGGAATTAAGATGTCATTATAATAGTTACAAAGAGAGAAAGGTGGTATTCAGTCCAACTGAAGGGAGAAAAACCTGTTGGAAAAGGAACCGAGCAGTAGATAAAAGGAATTCAGTTATGCAAACATCCATAGAACCATGCCAAAGGTGGTGTGAAGAAGCTCTATCTACTAATTAGTTCGAGTATTGACACAATATCAACATATTTATCAATGAATTTACACATTTTTAGCATTCCATATGTTTAATTCACCAGGTTACAGAAATACAAAACAGATACATACAACTGCATACCTTTCTCCCAGCAATTTTGCAAACACACAGCTGTAATTTACTAATTTATTAAAATTTTTGTAAGTGTTTGGCCAACTCTATCCTGATTGGTTCAAGATTCTGGATAATCCATCATTTTCACCATGTTCCCAAACACATAATCTTAGCTTAACCAGCCTTACCATCGAATTACAGAGGTAAAAAACTAAAATCACTAAATGATTTTATTTGAAAGAATATGCATAAATTCACAAAATCCACCAAAAGTTACTTTAAAAAATTTTACAAGAGCAACAAAAGCAAAAAAAGATGATAGTTTTAAGCTTACTTCGTCGATTGTGAGTGGCAGGGTGGAGTGATGAAGAAATATGGGCACAAACCGGCCGATTTCCAACTCCGCCGCCACCTCCTCTATCCCTCCGTCGCTAGTTCCGTTGTAGATATAATAAAAGGAGTAGATGTGAGCGTACTCCCACAACAGCAGCAGATATGAGCGTAGACTCCCACAACAACAATATATCTGAGCATGAAACTTTGAACTGAGAAATAAAAATAGAGAGAAACCTCTGACCGAATCCATTCCAGCAAACAATCTCTCACCGCTGATTGTCCACTCTTGAGCTCCGGCCGAAACATCATCGGCTTTGCTATAGAAACCGACGTTTATGGCGCTGCTTCCGCCTAGAACGTGACCGCGTGCTTTGGGGACTCCATCCTCAGAGATTAAAGGCTGAGCAAGAAATTAAAGATCTGAGATTTTGTTTAAATGAGAGTAGAAGGTTTTTGGGTGAGATTAGAGAAGAATCAAGAGAGATGCTAAGGGAAGACTGAGCCGCAGAAAGGAGAGGGCGAAAATGGATAATATTTGGATGAATTTCATAGCTTATTACATTACAAGAGAAAAGCTAACCTTCAATTTTTCAAAACCAAGTTTACTGACTTATTCACGGCTGTAGAGGAGGGAGGCGGCGATGGCGGCAGAGGTTGGCGGCAGCAACGGCGTCGGAGGTTGGAGGCGACGAGAGGACACTCTCGGTAGAAAGCACTGACTAAGGAGATGGAAAAGTTGCAATGGAGTGTTAGGGAGAAATTGTTTGGGAGGGAATTTTTTCCGCTAATTGTAGGCGTGTGAATTTCTTTTTTTTTTTTTTGTTTGGGAGGGAAACAAAAAAAAAAAGTTAAAAAGAATGAAGATATATATATATATATATATATATATATATATATATATATATATATATATATATATATATATATGAAGAAGAAGAAGATATATATTTTTATACCTACTATCTACTATACTAATAAGAGCCTAAAAAAGTTAGGTCTATAACAAATATCAAAAATGTTATAGATATAATCTATTGTTTTTTATACTTGATATTTTTTTTATTTTTTTTTTTGAATTCATAGATTGGTCTTAATTGTAATATAATTGAAAATAAAACTTTAATGAATTGACTTTGAAATTTTGGTGAATAATTTTATATTTAAATATGAACGAAAATATAATTATTAAATTAACTTTTGAATTATATTCTTTCTTTGTTAAATTTTTATGCAATATATTTGGACAAAAAATTTTAATTACATTTTTATTCTTGTTAACACTCAGGATATAATAGCTAAAACATAAGGTGTAACAATTTAGTATATAAGAGTTAGTGTGGTTTGGTGGATTTAATTTTGTTTGTTATGTTAAAGGTCTTGGGTTTTATCCTTTGTGGTGGCATCCTTAATCTATTTTATACAATCATTGTCTTGGTTCTTAAAGACAACACATAAGCAATTTGGTTATATCATAGATGTTGCACTTGAGTATATAAGTGTTGGTGTGGCTTGGTGGGTTTAGTTTAGTTTATTATGTTAGAGGTCTTGAGTTCTTTTCTTCCTAGGGGATCCTTCAACTATTTTCTAAAATTGTTGTTTTGGTTTTCACAAACAACACAGAAGCAACCCAGTTATATACCAAATGTTGCACATTTAATCATAAGAGTTTGTGTTACTTAGTTGGTTAGACCTTATTTGTTAATTTTGAGGTCAAAGGTTCGACTCTTGTTATTAACATCCTTGTTTTTATTTTAATTTATACAACTGTTAAATAACGATGCGCAAAGACAACGGTTTTTATAACCGTTGTCTTTGTAATGTTGTGTATTCAAATACGCTTAAAGACAACATATCAAAGACAACGGTTAAATAAAACCGTTGTCTTAAACAAATAAAGAACGTGCAACGACAACGGTTATATAAAACCATTGTCGTTGTAGTGTTGTGTATTCAAGTGCTATTAAAGACAACACATAAATGACAACGGTTAAATAAAACCGTTGTCTTTTAAAAAATAATAATGCGCAAAGACAACGGTTTTAAAAAACCGTTGTCTTTGTAGTGTTGTGTATTCTAGTGCGCTTAAAGACAACACACCAATGACAACGGTTAAATAAAACCGTTGTCTTTTTTAAAAAAAGAGCGCACAAAGACAACGGTTTTAAATAACCGTTGTCTTTCTACTGTTGTGTATTCTAATGCGCTTAAAGACAACACACCAATGACAACGGTTAAAAAAACCGTTGTCTTTTTAAAAAAAAAAAAAAAACGCACATAGACAACAGTTTTAAAAAACCGTTGTCGTTGTGGTGTTGTCTTTTCACAAAATGCACAAAGACAACACACTTATAACAACGGTTAAGTAAAAACCGTTGTCTTTGAAAAAAGGGTTGCATCAAAGACAACGGTTTTGGACCAAACTGTTGTCTTTTATACAAAAGACAACACTTTTCTTAAAAACTGTTGTCTTTCTAGTGTTGTCTATGTGCATTTTTCTTGTAGTGCTTCTTTATAAGTTAACATAAGTACTACCTCTAACGGCTAAGAGCTTGGAGTTGACACGTCTGTCACTCCCACTCATCAAAATAGCCAAAAGATAGTCAAGTCACAGAAGCATTCCAATAACTTAGACAATAAACCAAAACTCTAAGTACATAAATTTGGAATCTTAAACATACACCATAACTTCCCAAATAATCTTTAAGGTCCACCTCAAAATGAACTGAACATTATGAGTCTTACTTTTATGTTTCTCAAAATTGTCTTGAGCCTTACAAACCAAAATGGCCCAGGATCAATTTTGAAGAAACTAAAGACTATTAAATGCGTGTTGAAGAATTTATTACTTAACAGTGCACCACAAGTTATATGTTTTGTTCTAATAAACTCCTCAATATTGTTACAACATTTTTCATAAATATGTTGCTAAACCAATATGAATTTATATGAACAAATACAATATTAATACTTGTGGAATCTTTTGGACTTATTGTTTTACATACAATCCAATACGGGATGCATGAAGTCAATTAAATCCAAAATCTTTAATGGAGTATCTTAATGATCTTTTTCTAAATGATCACTCCCACTGATTATGGAGTATCTTAATGATCTTTTTCTAAATGATCACTCCCACTGATTAAGATATTCTTTAGCAAAATTAATGATATACGTACTCGTAATTGATTTGACCAACTAACAAATGAAGACATAATTCCCCACCATTAGTTGGACATACTAAATAATCAATTTTTGGTTCCAATTAAAGTCCAACTAAATAATGAAGATATTAATTCCCCACCATTAGTTGGACATACTAAAATAATAAAACACATCTTCCAAAACCAAGTTAGAATTTGGCTCAAAAGGTATATTTTAGTCTTGAAATCCAAAAGAGGTATATCACATCACATAACTTACTATAGTTGATCCAAATAACCAAGTAAGTTCGTGAAGCAATTAATAAAGGCGGCTAAATTTTGGGAAGTGACTGAATACATGTTTTGCCAATGCAAACCATGAAACTTAGAATTATAATTGAACTAAATTTATAAATTCTAAGAAATTGTGATAAAATTATTACCTAATGGGTTAAAGGATTTATTGACATAAAACTTGCCTGTGGGCTAAAGTTTTAATTCTATTAAGTCCAACTAAACCCTTATGATAATATGTTATCTCAATTACTAAATAGACAGAAGAATCTAGTGACATAAAACTTGCCTGTGGGCTAAAGTTTTACTCAATTAGATCCAACTGAAATTTTATGATGAAACAATTATCAAATAAGTTGAAGAATCAAGTGACATAAAACTTGCCTGTAGGCTAAAGTTTTACTCAATAAGATTCACAACAACTATTATGATAAAAAAAACTTAAGAAATCATGTTCATTTCCTTAATCCCTATGGGTAAATTAAGAAATATGATTTAAAAATTTACATCATAAAATTAAACTTTATGATAGAGATGAGAATTATTTACAAATAACCATAAAGTAAATAAAATTAATTTATTTCTATCATCACTGATAAAACTACTAAACCACATTCCGATACATAATTGCATGTGGGCTAAATTATGACCGTAGTCCACTATTTCATCCTGATTAACTATACAAATATAACGAAATTGCCTGTGGGCTAAATTCCATCATATTACATACAATTAATCACAAATGATATGTCCAAAACTGTATGTGATCAAGATAAACTGCTTAATATATAATTTTAACTAATTAAGGATGCTGTGGCTACTCCCCAACTCATTAAAATTATAAGATCACTAGACAATTATCATTGTCATCTTTATGTATTTTAAACCTTAGACAATTTTAGTAAATTAAAGATGCTGAGGCTACTCTTTAATTAATCTAAAATTGTAATCACTTGGCAAAAGGGGAATTTAAAGCCTAACAAACAAATTAAACCAACACATGATAGACAATTATTAGGTATATACTCCCAGGAAAGTTGGTCGAGACGAAGCTCGGTTAAATACCAACTCCTTAGACAGAGTAGCGTCGCAAGGGGACTAGTAGCAACAAGGCCTTTAAGCCAGGGCCATAGAACTAGTATTCCTCCCCAAGAAACTTCCTTAAGTCATGCGTTCTCATGTTTGAAGTAAAATCGTTTGGAAGATCTAAAGATTGTAGATTCACATACGGATAAGGCTTTAAATTGATGAATTAAGTTAACGGACTAAACGTGCTTAAATTCAGGCACTACCGCAACTAAAGTTTATGCATTAGTCCAACTTAATTAGGAATAATATAATTCCATCCTAAATTTATGCATTTCTAAAGGCATAATAAGACAAAATTGCATAATTTAAAACAAAATAATATGCTTAGGACAAACATGCATAAAATTAAACATTAAACTCATATATTTCAAACAAATTGCATAGTTTAAAGCAATTTACAATATGAGATTTCAATAATTTTGAAATTTTAAACTGTAAACCCATGACAAAATGTTTTAATGCATAAAGATCAAATTTATGAGAAATAACTGAATTTACAAATTCTAACAATATCAAACCAAAATGATATGCTGTCATTTGTAATTCAAAATCTCACAAAACCTAATTGCATAATTAAACTTAATATTATGCACTTAATTAATATGATCAAATGCATAAAACAATCTAAATAGTATGAAATCACACCAAATATTAATTTATTCATACTTAATCAAATATGGGCAAAAACATTAATCATAATTCAAAGACTGAATGAATTATGGAATAAATGTACAGTAATGACAATAGTCAGTTGCCTTAGAAAAAAAAAAATTTTATCTGAAGCATTGCCACATAAACATAATTGGAAACAAATCAGGATTCATAAATAAACCATAATAATATTGTTATCATTAAAATATTAATGGTAATAAATAAATAACCTTATAATCACCATTAATATTTGGTAATAACAACCAAAGTATGGTAATATACCTTCTTTAATGTTTCCATTTTTCTTAAAGAAATAAAATGTGGCAATTTTAAAATTATAGCAGTCAAACTATAACTATAGCACTAATTACCAAAAATGAATAATGATAAAACTTAATGACTAACCTTAATGATGCAAATTGCATCTCCCATAGTGCTATAATTCTTCCATCTTCATCGTCAGTAACCTCAATGCAACGTCACGTAACAATAAACACTAAATAGGTAATCTTTCCAAACATAATAGATTACCAAGAAATAATAATTACTATGAAAGGTAATAAACGAGATTAGCCCCTAAACTTAATAATAGTAATTAATAATGCCAAATATAACTTAATAAATGGCAAAACCGCAAAACCATAATTAAGGGGATACTGAATGTCAATCTCATATTACCACATAATAATTAACCAAGACTATAATGTCTTTCAGGGAGACTGAAATTATGGTAATAATCAAATTACCATTGTAAAGGCAATATACCAACTATATTGCTTACTATATCATTAAAGGAATTAATATTATTATTAAGGCCCTGAAAACTATTTGATAGATTAAAATATATATAATCAACTTAAACAATAGTTATAATTCTTAATGGCCAAAATAACAATTATAATCCTTAAATTCTTAATGGCTCATAAATAGACCCAATATAATAATTATAGCACTTAATCACTCAAATTAGACTCATAAACTCAATGGTCCAAGTGAGTTGTGACATGGATATAAAATGGTCTAGTACTAAAATATATCCAAACTTAATAATTAATATTATTACCAACCAAGAATACCATTAACATAATATGGTAGTTAGTAATAATTAAGACTTAGTGAACATGTTATGCATAATAATCAATATTATTACCATAATAAACATGTTATAAGTCAAAATAAAATAGCTATAATTATTATTAAAATATCAATAAAAAATGGTGGGATCCAAACTTAATGACCCAAGATAGGTCCCAAAAAACTTGTTCAAAATAGGTTTTAAAGCCCTAAGTCAGAAATAGGACTAAAATATGCTCAGAATTAAATGAGAAACCAAACAAGTTGTCTTAACAGACCATAATGTCAGATATTGACCTAAGGATCCTAAAAAATGAATGACATTTAATATAGAGACTATGAGTTGATAATATTTTAATCCAACTTTAATGCATGCTTTTATGAATGTACAATTATAATAAAATAATTTATGAATATACATAGCATGCTTGGATTTTTACATATTAATATATATTAACTCATGAATATCCTAAACAAATTGCAATACTTCAGGCAATTTAATATACATTTTAATATTAAATTAAGATTCACATAGAAACTTTAAATCTTAATATTTTCCCATAATTGAATGATAATTTAATTATGAATTCAATGCCAAAATTAAGAAAACAAAAGGGCATCATCCAAAAAAACAAGCAATTACCATATTTTTACCATTTGCCAAAATAATATAATATATCATATTAAATTAGGTAATATAAATATGATAATAATTAAACCACATAATTACCATTTACCAAAATTAATATGTAATATTAATTAAATAAGGAAACTAAATATGATAAAAAAACTAAAAATAAAGGTATATTGCAATTTTGAAAAAGGAAATGTACCAGTAGTACTCATCCGTTTTCTTCCTGGAATGGTGCATGCCTTCGTCGGATCATCACCATCCACGGAAGACACCGCCTGAAGAAGGACACCGTCGCCGACCTTAATAGCAGCGTGCAGATGGAGCAGCCGCAGCCCGGAGCCAACGTCACCTGAAGCAGGACGTCGCCGGAAAACTAGCGAAGAAGCAGGGAAGCCACCGGACAAACAAACTGACCGGTGATTTCTCCATCGATGCCGTACGTGGCTTAGGCGAAGAAGTTGCCACCCCACAGCGTCCCACGGCGTTGCTGCTACGACGCCACTGGAGTCTGAAGCCGCCGTCGTCTGCAAATCGCAAAGCCGTAGCTTGCTGCCGGTCACCGTCTACTGCATCCATTGCCCATTCTCCGGAAAACCAGTGACTTTATTCCTCCTCATGTAGCCGCGAAATCAATGGCTAAAGTTTCTTTATGATTGAGAGTCGGTCTCCCACCAACAGCGCCCCATGGTGCAGCACTCGTAATTCCGGTCAGGCAACAACCATAAAATCATCAATAAATGGGATCAACATGAAATTTTTGTGAAGGGAAGAATGAAATTTCATACAACATATATCTCATTGAGCCAAACAAATGTTTTCAAAAAAAAAATATTTTATTAATGCTAAAAATAATAATTTTCAGCAGTCCAAATATTCATATACAAAAACTTAATGTATATGAAAATAAATTGATATTGTTTTAGGCACAACAATCAACCAGACAGAGATTAATAAAGGCTCTTGATACCAAATGTGAGATTTAAATATACAAAGCATAATCTACGAGAAACTTAACTCGTAGCAGCGGAAGCGGAAGCATTGTAGATCTCCAGCCATAGTTGGTATCCTGTTGTATTGTAGATTTGCAGAATAGGGTTAGCCGTTTTGTCTCATACTTGACTCAGAACCCTAGATGGTGTATTGGTATTTTCTGAGCAGTATGAGTACCATATAATATTCATGTATCTTGTATCCCATCAATACAAGCTTTATATAGGCACATTGGTGGATATAAGACTTAAACCTAAAGGTCCAACCCAACCAATTACTTAATGGGCCTAGTCCACTTGCACCACATAAGTAAGACCCATAATATATAATATATATTATACGGGAAAGTCTTACAGACGTCACCGTCGTCGTGCTAATGCCGCTATTGTATGTACGTGAAGTCCATCGTCGGTGTCATCATCACAAATCTAGAGTGGACTGACGAGAGCTGAGCCGCTGAGGTAGTGAGGCGTTTAGAGTTTTGATCTTCTGGACTTAGGTGATTACTGATTAGGTCTTTATTCGAATTTTAGTCTAATCAAATATATTCTGATGCGAATCAAAATATTTGAACTCGAATCACGAATCGAATTAAAGATATTTGATTACACCTGATTTGCCTCAAACCCAAAGTTTACTATTTGGGGAGATCTACACAGAAATAGGGGTAAGCAAACGGTCGGTCGGTTACATAACCGACTGAAATATTTTACCTCCGTAACCGACCGAAACCGACCGAAGGTCGTTCCACAACCGACCAAAAACCGACCGTCGATTTTCGGTCGGTTACCAAAAAATCGATTTAACACTTAACACTTAATAGTAAACAAAAATTTAAAACACTTACACTTTATACTTAACACTTAACACTTAATAGTAAACAAAAATTAAAATTAACAATATTAACTGTAAAATACACACTGTAAAAGTGTAAAATTAAAAATACACTGTAAGTTTTCAAAAAAAAAAAAAACACACACACACTGTAAAATTAAAAACACACTGTTTTTAAAATTAACTGTAAAATTAACTATAAACACTATTAAGTGTAAACAAAAATTAACTATAAACAATTAACAGTAATTAACTATAAACAATTAACTTAATAGTAAACAAAAATTAACTATAAATAATTAACAGTAAAAATCTATATAAATATATAATTATATAAATACTATATATCGGTTATCGGTCACCGACCAATAACCGACCCCCAATAACCGTAGTATAACCGAAAAACTGAATAACCGACAATTTTTTAAAAGTAATAACCGTGACCGACCGATAATCGATTTTTTCGGACGGTTCGGTTATCGGGCGGTTAACCGATATTTTGCTCACCCCTACACAGAAATATATATTTTCAACAAAGTTGACTCTCCTATAAGACCGTCTCAACGATATGATCCTTATATGTGAGATGGGTTATGTCAGGATGGAAATGTAATACTTATATTGAAAAAATGTAATACTTATCAGGAATCAAATGTTTATTACTTATAATGAAAAGTGTAATACTTTTGAAGAAAAATATAATATTTTTAAATCAAAATGTAAAAGTATTGAACTTTCCTTCATAAGTAACAAACACTTTATTTCTGATTAGTGTTACATTTTCTAGTATAAATATTACATTTTCATCTTGACTCGATCCATTTATGAACAAAGATCCATGAAACAGTCAGACAAAGTTTTGTCTTTCAACAAATAGTCAATAAACAAGCAATAAAATCCAACCAACTTAAACATGATATTTTATCCCGTAACACTAAAATATAATATTATTTAAATGCTTGATAGTGATATCTAGAACTTTAAATAATACGACCAGCTATATAAATTTCCAATAATTGCCAATTATGATTTGAAGTATGGTTCTCTTCATCACATATTCACATGTATCAAAAAAGATGGATTATCCTTTTTCCCCTTATCGTCATTAGCTTCACGTTCCCACTCAAGGAAGAGAACGAGATTAATTAAAAAGCATCATTAATAAGTAATAACAGACTGTCCATGATGTTTTCCAAGAGATTAAGACAATTGCAAGTACATTACGTTGTTTGTCTGATCTGCAAACTCAAAACAGATTTCCATCGTCTGATGACGACGTAAAACAAAATTTAAGGTGTGTTTGGTTCATGAGTTTATACAACAAGAATAATGAGAATTAAAAATCATAGTTAGTGTTTGGTTGACAACATTTTAAAACACAACTATAAGATTTGATTACCTTTTCAATTAAAACCCTCATCCCCTAATTAAAAAATATATCATTCCATCTTATTACCTGATTTTTAAGTTTGGATTAGTGTTTTTAGATTTTTGTTTTGATTTTTTTATTCATATTAGTGTTTTGGATGTCATTATATTAAGATCAACTGTCTTGGTTTTTTGTTTTTGTATTTTTAAAACTTTTATTCCCTATGGTCATACATAACCAAACATCCCTGCTACTACCAAACATACAAAATATATTCATACAAATTCATACTATTACCAAGTATTTCATTGTCAATCTGATTATGATCCCCACCAAACACACCCTTAATATAAGCCTTTTTTTTTTTTTTTGGTATACCCCAGATTTCCACCGTCGGACACAATGACTAATTCCCTCACTAAACTGTGGACACATCTTTTGGATGAGACAGCTGGCCTAAAAATTTAAGACTGCATAAGCCTCCTCTTTAATTAATCCACTCGGATCTTCTTTAATTTCATTCATTCATTCTCTCTCTCTCTCTCTGCATTCTTTTTGTTGAAATTAAGGAAAAGAAAATAATGGCTTGCCCTTCATCAATGGCAATGGGGGAAAATGGGGAAGATGAAGTAATCCATGTGCTGGCTGTTGATGACGATCCAATTAACCTTATCATCCTTGAGAAATTGCTCAAGTCCTCTTCTTGCAAAGGTTTGTGCATGACCAAGCTAGCTAGCTTAATTGTTTTGGTAATTGAATTTGTTATTTTTGGAAATATAGTCATTTGTTGTGTCATTCTAATATGTTGTGTTTTCGGTTCTTGATATCGGAACGTTAATGATTTGTGGTAATGTCTCTGATCTAGCTCTATCGACCACTTCATAAATTAAGCTTTGTATTGAGATCACAATTAAATTTTTCAACAATCCAAAAGTAAATGAAAAATTTCAAACTTTTCCACCCACCGTTGGGGGTGGCGTTTAGAACTTCTAAGCATATATTACATTAACCAAAATTTTCTAACAGTATTTATTCATAGTCAGTGTTTCTGACCACTTTGGACTGATAGTCAAAAATAGTGACAAAACATTTTTTCAAGTCCTCAAATGAGTAGAAAAAGTTAGTTGGAACCTTGACTTCTAAGTTCTAACCACAAACCTGGTTTAATAATTTTAATCACTTTCTTGTGGTCAGAAATCTCAATTTTTTCAACACTAACTACATTAAGGAACAATTGACAAAGAAACATGAGGACAAAAGTATTAAATTAAAGTTGTTGAGTAGAACATAATTATCGTACCCAAAGGTTACAAGTTTGATTATTGTCAACACTTTCTTGGTTGAACCCATCGCATATAGTCTTTCTAGTGCAATTTACTTATTATGTATAGTTTTTATGCTACGGAATATTACATAAGAGCAGAGTTTACCTAATGCACACCTTCAAGTAGTCACTATTTGTTTAGCTTTTCACTAAAAAATGATTAAAAAGGCAATATTGTGAAGTAATTGAGGACTATATTTATAAAGGTGAACAATCATAGACCAAAACAACTAGTCGTACATAACTTTTTTTTTGAAAGTAGTCGTACATAACTTAAAAGATCAAAATTACAACTTTTCTTGAATAAATGTGCATGTAATGAGAAAGGAATTTGATGATAAAAAGTGGGTTTTCAGTAACTGCTGCAGAAAATGGGATGAGAGCCTTGGAGTACCTGGGTTATTGGGAGATGATCAACACAACACTCCAAACACCAATGTTAGTACTAAATTCCATTCCATATATCCACAAATCTTAATTACTTCAAATGATGCATGGACATGGAAATTCATCAAAATTCACTCTCTGGTTCATCAAGAATGTTTACTACATACAGTACTTTTCTGCAGGTCCCAAAGATAAATTTGATAATAACAGATTACTCCATGCCAGGAATCAATGGCTATCAGCTTCTCAAGAAAGTTAAGGTACAAAAATTCTTCTTTTTTTTTTTTTTTTTTTTTTTTTTGGGGGGGGGGGGGGACAATTTTTTTTTTCTTCATGATTTTTAGATTTTCAAACGATATTTTCAATGTTAGAGCAACCCCTTCGGGGGTTTGTTTGGAGTTTTTTTTTTTTTTTTTTTTTTTTTTATGTACATATGGAGGACGGAACTCGAGAAGACATGAGTTGGAGGATAGAGAATGAAGGAAAGAGAAAAAATTAGATTTGTAGTATATATGAATTTTTTGTGGGCTCCACGAATTTTTTTGTTAAATAATAATCGTCTGCGCACCAATGGGTATAAACTTTTTTTTTTTTTTTTTTTTTTTAACTTTTTGTTTTTTCTCACCCTACCACCTAGGTGGCTAAGAAAATTTGAAAAAATCAGCAAAGATGGAGATGCTCTTAGAATTTTCCAAAAAAAAAAAAATTCCCAATAAAGGAATACTTTTTACTTCATTTTGAGAAGATCAAGTCAAAGTGTACATCGTACCATAGCGCAAGTGTGCACTTTGACTTTAAAAACAAGTTATTAGCAACGGGCTATATGCTATGCACACAAGTCGAGAGAGAGAGGGGAGAGAAATATTATATCATTGAGAAAGCAAGATACATTCTCATATATTAGAGATAGCCTATTTTCTTACCTTTTTTTTTTTTTTTTTTTTTTTTTTTTTTTTTTTTTGTTTTTTTCATTATATTATATTGTAATATGTTGAGGTTGGATATATAGGAATCAGCAATGCTTAAGGATGTCCCAGTTGTGGTGGTAATGTCATCAGAGAATGTTCCAAATCGTATCAACCAGTAAGAACAATAATAACAATATTGTTGGGCTAGTCAACTCTTAAACTACCTTAAATTCAGTTAAAAGTAATTAAGAATTAATTACTTTGATGATGAACAGATGCTTGGAAGAAGGAGCTCTTATGTTCATGCCAAAGCGTCTTAATCAATCTGATGTGAAGCACTTAATATCTCAGTTACGTTAATGCATGCTTGCACTTCTTGATTTTTTTAAAATCCATTTGTTTTTTTTTTTTTTTTTTTTTTTTTTTTTTAATATATATATTATTGTGTGTATGTTCATGGGATGTTCAAATTTTACAATATATGATCTATTTATCCGTAACAAGTGTAATTATTAATCACTCAATCCTTTGATAATCAACTAATTAAGTAACCTTAGGTATTTTGGATGTAATAACGTCTCTAATGGTTACAATAATAGAATAGACTCAATTGCTTTTAGATGGGTCTTTTAGTTAAACTTGGACTGACTTCTCTTGATGACAAGTCAAATGTTCTTGGAACAACATTACATAAACCTAATTCAATCACTTCGAATTGTCAACTGGTTGCAGCATATTTTAACAAACAAATAAATACCCGGAGTATCGGGTTATCGATCTTCAGGGAAGCGGTGCGTATCAAACACTAGCTACTATTCTATTCACGAGAAGTTCATACTTATGAAAAAGGGTGATCGACTAATTGTAAAGGTAAAACTAATTAAAAGAGAACAAGGTAGTAGGTTGATGAAAACAATAGAGAAAGAGTGGGATTTTTGGGGTTCAAGTGCTTAATTACCTAGTGCCAATCTAAAGTGCAACATTTAATTTGTGTTCACACATGCGTGAGAATGCATACCAGGGAAGGAATTACTACCATAATTCCAACCTAAAATAATGCGAGTGAATATTCATTCCCATGATATAAACACTCTAACAATTCAAGAACAAGCATTCAAGATAAATCCTTAACTAAAATGTCATCTCCCAATGTGCAATAGTTAAGTGCAATTGTGGATGCTCTAAAATATGCCCTAACTCCCATTAAGACATAAAGATAGCATTGAAACGAGTAATTTGGGCCCTTAATTACTAGCATCAACAAGATAGAACACAATTGCAACACAAGCTATAAAACCCAAATGTAAATATATTAAAATGAATTTAAGAACTAGTCACATAGGTTCATAAACACTTTCACCCAAAAATTCCTAAGTTGTTTTAGCCACTCATGGCTAGAATAGCATTCATTGCAATAATATAAAAGAGTTTACAAGAAACAAAGAAAGTAAAAGAAAATGGAAAGAGATTCTCCCGAATCTTCCTAGCATTTCCTTCTTCTTCCAAGGTGACTTGTAGCTCTTGGTGTGATTATCTTCTCTTTTTTTTTTTTGTCTCAAAAAACGCAGCTTAGTTCTAGGGTTTGAGGAAGATGAGCCTTTTATAGTGGGAGCCAAATAAGGGTAGAATAGGAATTTCTTGACAGCTGAAATCTCGCACAACACGGACATTCGACATGTCGAATCTTGATCTCCTTTCTTCAAGATGCACACTAGAAACTTTCGACGCGTCGAATGTGGACTCTTGCTTAGGAATAGGCTACTGGAAATTTTCGACACGTCAAATGTGCTTCTACATCACAGGTCTGATTTGTAGGCTGATTTCTGACCCTTTTCCCTTCAAAATTAGACTTTGAGATCTTCATAAGAGTTGTATACTTGTATCCTTCGAGTCTTCTTTCCAATGGCACAAGAATCACTTGAATCGGACATTCCTAGAATGAGATATGATCAAAATTCTAAAATGTCGCCAAATTTAGCGGGAATTACAATTGTTTGATCTTTTGCTCCACTTTTTCCTTATTTTGTTCTTGTGATCAAATCTATTGAAAGTACAACTCTTTGGCTCTCTTTGAAGCATTTTAGCCACCTCCTTAGCTTCACATTGACTCCCATTGACTCGAAATACACTCAAAATGCTCCGAAAAGCATACGATTGTCTTCAAATCAACAATTTATGCACCTAAGGATATAAACAAATTAACTAAGACACATTTTGCATAAAACCAAAATATCTTTTACTCAAAATAAGTCTATATATAGGGTAGAATCATGGACATACACAGTTATCATCAACTGTCACCAAGATATTATGCTGTAAATACAATTTTTTTTTTTTATAGTTTAATGACAGAGCGAACGAAATAAATTATGTATATGCAGTTAATATATTATATATGGTTATGTACATCTTCTAACCTTGTTCTAAGTCATACTATGTAAACATGGGTAAATAAATTGAATTGAATGTACATAATAATATGTTATCTCTCTCTCTCTCTCTCTCTATATATATATATATATATATATATATATATATATAAAATTTTGACCATGATCCACACTATCTATTGTGAACTCTGGTCCACAATACAACGGTTGTTAACTTCTTGTTCTTGTAATACAACTCAAATTAGTCAATCGTCAAGCAATTCAAAATAAATTCGTATGAATTTGACATTGTTGTGCGCACTAGTGTATAAACGTATGAGGGTCTATTGACCAGTTCATGCATGTCCTGCGATTCACCTCATTCAATTCACTAGTCTCTAGGGCATGGGTGGTGATGACTACTTAAGTTTTAGTTCAGACTTATATTATTAACTTTTTTGAATTGGTTAACTAGTTGAGTAGTGAATGTCTTTGGAACAATACATTGACATTGTTTTAATTTTAACAAAAAAATATTTTTAGAGTTAATTTTAGTTTTTTTTTTTTTTTTATTATTTCATCCCCTTTTTACTTCTAGTATTTGATTTTGAAATTAATCAAATTTGATCTATAACTATTAACTGAGATATTCAAGGATCAAATTTGAATTTGATAATCACACTTGAAAAACACACTAGTTAAAAGACCAAAATAAAATTGAACTCTTTATTTTATGATAATATATCACTATTTTTTTTTTTTTTTTTTTTGGTTTTGGAAAAATACTAGATATTTGTCCAAAAAATTGGCATAAATAATCAATGAAAAGAGAAAATATTAAAATATAAAAAGAAGTCTAATATTCCACTATATATTCTATGAAATTAAAGAATGCATGTCAAACAGTATTTAATAATTTAATTAGTTGGGCTAAGAAATACATAAAAATATATATAATAATTTTACAAAAATACCTATAATTTATTAATTATTTGATTAAGAGTATGAATGGCACACCGGTTGGAATGGTAAACCTTTCAATTACTGAAATTGATTTGTGAGTCTTGAATGCAAGTTGGATCCTAAAGTTCTACTTGATTTTAATTAGAAATTAACTTACCTTTAATTAAGTTTGTTTTTCGAATAAGAAAGAAAAAATTAAATGAACAAGATAAGAAAGCAGAACCAGGAATACATCAATTGTTTACGTAGTTCAGAGCTAAACTCCTACATTTGCGGGGCAACTCACGTCAACCAAATCCACTTGATGTTCACCAAGATTACAAGGGATTTTACAAAAGGCCTCAACCACATAAACCAACTTAATCTTCCAAACATCTATTGTTGGAGAGGAACGTGCGTGCAGAAGTACACCATCAAGCTTTCATCACGTTGAACCTGCTTCAGGCAGGGGCAGAGCCAGAAAATCTGGGTTGGGGGTCCGAATTTATAGAGGAAATTTATCATCTTAGTCGATATTAATACCAACCATACAATATGATTATATATATACCATATATATGATTGTGCCAATTACTATTGATAATTATTTTTAATTATACTATGTGCAATGATATATGAAATATATAATTATATGAGTACGATCGTTAAGATTGTCAAACATTACTTTCGAATTTTTCATATAACAAAAAATATATACAATAATTAGAAAAAAAAAAAGAAGAAAAAATTGCACTTTTCATCCCTAAGTTATAGGGTTATTGTAGAATTCATCTCTAATTAATAGTCGTGCTCATTTTTCGTCTCTAAAATATACTCCGTAATTGATGTTGCAAATTTCGTCCCTTTAATTTACTAACAAAACATTAGGAACGAAATTTGCAACGCTAGTATAGCTTAGAGACGAAGAGTGATCACAACATGTTATTAAAAGGACGAAATTTGTGACGTCAATTATAGCTTAGGGCCGAAAAGTGAGCACAACCAACAATTAGGGACGAATTCTACAATTATCCAATAACTTAGGGACGAAAATTGTAACTTTCGAGTTCATTTAATATATACATAATAGATTTTTTTTTTAAATAGGAGGGGGCCAAAAGTGTAATTTATCCATATTATAACCAACTCAATACATATTAATAGCTTGAATTATCTGTTTAATATAGATGGATAGTCTTTTGAATTAGAGCATCTGAAATCCATGAATAAGAAGTCCAAAACTTCCACTTTTATACTTGATGGAATATATCGGATTGGGCCTGGCCCATAGGCCCAAGGGGGGAGCCCAAGAGTAGATGGATGGACTCGTAAGCCAAGCTGCATGCATGAAAGATAGCCGAACGCGGTCCACACGCAGAGGATGGCTGCATGTAGCCCGCGCGCACGGAGGATAACCGCATGCAAGGCGCGGTAGCAGCTACGGCATGCACGGACGTGCTGGGTGGCGGCTACGGCATGTATGGACGTGCGGGGTGGCGACTACGGCATGCATGGGGCGTACGTGGGGTGACGGCTACGGCATGCATGAGACGTACGTATGGTGACGGTCAGCGTGCGCGCAGGGAGGCAAGAGGACGATGGCCGCATGAGGGGGCGCGGGAGATGCGGGAGCGTGCGTCTAAGTATAGTCGTGGGCGCGCGAGGCGGCGGAGGGGGGGGGGGGGGGGGGGAGGAAAGTGGGCACGTAAGATGCGGCCGGGGTGCGCGATGGGGGTGGCACGTGTGTGGCGCAGAATGTGAGACACCGACCACGTGGCTGGTCCAGAAGGGCGCCTCCATAGTATATAAAGAGGGGAGGGGGTCGTGATTTAGGGGAGAGAAAGGAGACGGAGGAGACTGGATAGCTGGGTGGTAGAGCCTTTTCCTCTTTACGGGTGGATCCAGAGTTCGACTTCAAGTATCGGTATTTGGCTCGTTTATTCATTATTTAGTAATCTTATTACGTCGTGTATATCCTGCGTTACATTGTTCCAGGCCTAGTGTTGGGCTTGCGCGTACGTTCATTCTTAGTTGGGCCGCTTGCCCGTTTAGCTGTATACACTATCCCGTTCAATCCATATTGTATAATCGGTTTATGGTGGACCCCGATTTCATTAAAACCATCATTGGCACCGTCTGTGGGACCGGCACGAAAAGTTACGTTCCTGAATCTTCCTTCTACGCTTGTGATCCACGTGCAAGTCTCAGCTAGAATTTAGATGGCCGGACCTCGAGACCGACCCTTCGGTGCGCGCGTGTCCGACGCGGGGCCACCGATCCCGTTCCTTGGTGAGGCGGAAGGTGCTCCCGGCGGTGCCCGCCGAGCTCGTTCAACCCCGCCTGAGCGCCGGGTCGCCCATGCGTGTCCCAGACTCGACGACGTGAGGCCCCCGATTCCCGTGGCTCAGATTCCCCACCGGGCAGCGCCGGAGCAGGGTGAAAGGCCTTTAACCGACGCTAAGATCAGTGACAGTAAGCCCGCCCCCACTCGAGACCAGGCATCCAAGGTGGGCCAGAAGATCACTCAGGGTTAGGCCCGAAGGGCAGAAGCATATCACGACAATGAATCGGAGGACGAGAGCACTTATCACACCACGGCGGCAGGAGACTGTAGGGAAGGACGCCTAATTCGTCCCCGGGCACCGGAGGTTCCCGCGAGAGGTTGGGCGGAGGGGATAGATGCCAAGGTCATGGAGCTACTTAGGTGGAAGGAAGGAGGTGACACGGTCGCGATACCTAGAATCGAAGTCACCCCTCCCTTTACCCGGAGAATCATGAGGGAACCCCTCCCTTCCAATTTTAAACCGCCTAGTATCAGACGTTTCGACGGACAAGGCGACCCTCAAGAGCACATAATGACCTACCAAGCCACTATGATGCTCATGGGATCTTTGGAGGCCATAATGTGCAGGGCCTTCTTCTATACCCTGATGGGACAGGCGCAACGTTGGTTCACAAATCTCAAGGGCGGGACCGTTGATTTTTTCCATGACCTGGCCGCCAGATTCATTACGCATTTCATGAGGGGGAGGAGAATCCAGAAGCATTTCACGCATCTTACCACCGTGATGCAGGGGGTAGGAGAGCCTTTAACTGACTTCCTTATCCGCTAGCGAGCGGAAGAAGCGAACGTGGAGGACATAAACGACAAATCGGCCATTGTCATGTTCGTCGACGCCTTGAGAGCGGGTGATTTATACAAGAGTTTGAGACGCAAAACCCTGAACACCTATGCGGGCATAATGGTGAAGGCCGATAGGTATGCTGAGGCCGAGGAAGCAAACAACCTTAAAGGTTGTGGAGACGACAATCCCCCCAAGAGACCACGAGTAGGCGACGAGTCTAGTAAGCCGGGCCGGAGGAACACGAACGCGCCCTCAGAAAGGCCCGCAGGAGGAAAAGGAAAGGCAGTAGACGTCGCAAACCCGGTAGGAGTGCACAGGGCGCTCCCACCGTGGGCTGGAAGGGTTGTCGAAGCCCTAATACTTTAATACTCGCTCACTCCACTAATTTGTAGTAGTGGCAAGACTAATGAGTTTCGTTTCTTAAATTAAAATAGAATGACTCAAAGTAGGGAAAATTGGGGGATTTGAGAAGAATAAATAAAATAGACAATAATTAATAACGAGTTCAGAGATGTTGAATTCTGATTCAAGGAAGAATGAACGTTAAAGATGTGACTTAGATCATTGGCTCTTACAAGTAAAGTTCAGATTCAAGTACTTAGCCAAAGACTAATTAGGATAGCCATAACTAGCATTTGATCTCCTTGAATTAATTGATTCAAACCAAGCATTCAAACCAACATCTATTATTGAATAAACTAGGGACGATAGCGTTCCATATTCACCCAATAACATCATTACACTTTAATGGAAAATAACTAAGCCTAAATCACAGATTGAGATAGCTACAACCTGCAACTTAGTCCTCCTAACCTTTATGTACAAATCACAGCAAAATAATTAATACAAACTACTCGGTCTAATCATCTATGACAATTACGGATCATAAACTCATAAGATAGCAATAGGAAAACAATAACAAAGTAAGTTGTCAATTTAATTCATTATTAATCTTCTTGAAAAATTAACTCTAAAAGCATAGGAAGTACATGAATCCAACAAATTAATTGAAATAGAACCTCCCTAAATTCACAACTCAAACTTCAATCCCTTGAATCAGATTAAGAAAATCTAACTAGACATAGAGAAAACTATTCTAAAATATAAGAATATGAAAGGAACAATCTGTCAAAATACATCAGAATAGCTCTCCTTTTATAGGGTTCCAAATAAATAATCTTCCCTAAAATTACTGCTCTTACCGCATCTTTCTCTACCAGCTTCATCTTCAAATCAAAACTGATTAATTTCCTCAACAATTTCGCAAAAGAAAACCCCGTCGAAGTCGCTTGATCCGAAGCTCTGCGCTTTCTCCGTCTCGTATCCGTAACCTGCGTACATAGTGAAACTGTGAAAGAAATAAAAGTAAAAGTAATAATGTATATCCTAATGCTAATCGGCGTGCAGAAAGAAAAGAAAGAAAAGTAAATTAAGCTAAACACTTATCACATGGGACCCACTAAACCTAATTATTCATATTAATAACTAATATAAGCTTAATTATACTTAAATTTATTAACTAAGTTATATAATCCTAATATAACAAAATAAACTAAATTGATAAAATATAAAATATAAATAGTAAAATTAACCTTTAAAATCTTATTTAAATCAGGGTATAAAATATGCTCATCATGGGCCCCACGCCCTTCCTCACGAGGACCACCACCGTTCCCTTTCATCCCTATCAACACCAGGCCGAGCGAGATTTTAGCCTACGCCGAAGAGTGCCAAATGGTTAAGGCTCCGGAGCCCCGCGCCCAAGGCACCCCTGCCCAAGGCCGGGGACGATATTGTCGATTTCATCGCAAGCCTGGGCACAGCACCGACGAATGTCAGGCTTAGAGGAAGGAGATAGAAGCCCTCATCCAGTCGGGCCAATTGAGAAATTTTATCGACAGGAGCAGGATGTACTTCGGAAATGTGTGGAAAAGGGGAGCGACGGGAGCTCCTGAAAGTCCCAACCCCCCGGAGGGGAAGACGGAGATGGAGCCCAACGACAAGGGAAAACGCCACGTGATAAACGTAATCTTCGGGGGATGGCCAGCGGGTGAAGACGGAGTGGGATACCTGAGTCCGTCGAAGAGACGCATTCAGTCAAGGAGCCGAGAAGGGAAGTTATCACCTTCACAGACAGTGACCTCCCACGCAAGGGAGCCTCGCCCAAGGAAGCCATGGTTATCTCGATGGAAGTCAACGGCACCTGGATCAGACGAGTATTGGTAGACACGGGGAGCAGCGTGAATGTCATGTATCATGACGTCTTCGTCAAGCTAGGTTTTTCTCAAGACCAATTGAGGGCAATCAAAACCCCCTTGGCCGGGTTCACCGGGGACACGATTGAAGCAGAGGGGATGATCCGACTGCCCGTAGAACTGGGTACCCCGCTGTGCGCGCGGCAGGTGGAGATGAACTTCGTAGTAGTCAGGATAACCTGATTCCAGAACATCATCTTGGGGAGGCCAGAGCTAGTCGAGATAGGGGGGATCTTATCGATGGAACATTTGTGCGAGAAATTCCACACGCCCCATGGGATGGGCGCGGTGCACGGCGTTCTGCGATCCGCCCACGAATGTTACAAAAAAGCCTGCCAAAAAATCGACGACTCCCCATCCACACGGTCGAGAAGGAGACGGAGAAAAAACCAACGGCAGGGGGCCCTGAGCCGGCGGTAGAGCTAGAGGAGATACAACTGGACCCATCTCAGCCCGAAAAAACAGTAAAGATAGGGAAGGGGCTTGAGAGCGGCCTACGGGAAGCAGTTATCCAGGTCTCCTCTGGCGGTACGCGACCGTGTTTGCATGGGGACCAGAGGACATGCCGGGGTGGATCGGTCCGTAATCTCACACCGCCTGGCGGTAGACCCCACGCACAGGCCCGTCAAGCAGAAACGCCGACACTTATCCGCCGAGCGGAGGGCGTTCGTCAAAGAGGAAGTAGAGACGCTGTTATCCATTGGGCATATTCGAGAAGCTATGTACCCCGAGTGGTTATCCAACGTAGTGCTGGCGCCAAAGCCGCCCACTTGGCAGATGTGCGTCGACTACACGGACCTAAACAAAGCTTGCCCTCAGGATCCTTTCCTACTGCCACGCACCGACCAGCTAGTGGACGAGACGGCCGGATGTGAGCTACTGAGCTTCATGGATGCATTCAAGGGGTATCATCAAATCTTCATGGCGGAGGAGGACGAAGAAAAGACCGTGTTCGTCACCCCGGATGAAGTCTATTGCTACCGGGTAATGGCGTTCGGTCTAAAAAACTCCGGGGCCACTTTCACGCGCATGGTGGCGGAAATCTTCAAATACCTACTAGGGAACATCATGAAGGTCTACGTAGACGACATGCTTGTGAAGAGCAAGCAGGCTAAAACTCACCCATAGTACTTGACGCGGTGCTTCGAAGTCATGTCACGTCACAACTTGCGCCTCAACCCGAAGAAATGTGCCTTCGCAGTGAAAGGGGGAAAATTCCTAGGTTTTATGGTGACCCACAGGGGAATAGAGGTAATCCGGCCAAAGCCCAGAGCATCCTCGACATGCAACCACCCAAGTCCGTGAAGGATATCCAACGACTGAACGGTAAACTAGCAGCCCTAAGTCGTTTCATGTCCAAACTAGCGGAAAGGTCTCTGCCCTTTTTCCAGGTCATGAGGAGAAGAGACGGGTTCGCGTGGAACGACGAATGTCAGAAGGCATTCAACCATTTCAAGGCTTACCTTTCCTCCGCGCCCGTCTTATCGAAACCGGAAAGGGGAGAAGTCTTGTATGTTTACCAAGGGGTGGCGCCGGTAGCAGTCAGCTCAGTGTTCCTGCGAGAAGACAATGGCGTTCAGAAGCCAATCCACTATGTGAGTCGGGCCCTGCACGACGCGGAGCTGCGATACACCCCCTTGGAGAAAACTATATACGCATTGATACGCACAACTCGGAAGCTGGTATACTATTTCCAAGCCCACCCCGTAGTGGTCATGATGGACCAACCCCTGGGATCAGTAATGAGGAACCCTGTATCCTCGGGGAGGATGATGAAGTGGGCCATCAAACTAACTCAGTACAACATCGAGTATAGGCCCCGCGCGGCTATAAAAGGGCAAGCCCTGGCCGACTTTATAGTGGAATGCACAGCGCACGGGGACAGGGCGGAGAACCAGAAAACGCTTTCACCTGAATGAGAAATGTTCACAGATGGAGCTGTTAGCCGGAAAGGTTGCGGGGGCGGCGTAGTTTTGATATCGCCCGAAGGATTCAAGATATACCAAGCCTTTCGCTTCAATTTCCAATTATCCAACAACGAAGCAGAATATGAGGCCTTGATCGGAGGATTGCGGTTGGCCAAGACTTTATCAACTCGGGGCCTCAAGATTCGGTCCGATTCACGGCTGGTGGTAGGTCAGGTGAATGGTCAATTCAAAACCAAAGAGAGCAGAATGCGACAGTACAAGGAGGTGGTGAAACAACTGCTCGCAGGATTGGAGCAATGGGAGCTGCAACAGATCCCAAGAGCAGAGAACGAGGAAGCCGATCTTCTCTCACGTTTGACACTAGGAGTAGAGGAGCACCTCGAGTACGTATCACGAATTGCCCATATCATCGACCTGAACAGCCCGAGCATAGAAAGGGATGAAATCTTCACTGTCACACCTGCCCAAAACGACTGGATGCAGGAAATGATCTCATATAAAACCGAGGGGATCACCCCCAGCGACCCTATCCGGGAACGAAAGGTGACGCTGATGGCCCCTACGTACCAGATCCTCGACGGCCAATTGTTCAAACGGTCCTTCAGGGGGCCGCTCCTACGGTACCTCACGAAGGCAGAATCGGAGCAAGTGATGATGGAACTCTACGAAGGCATGTGTACAGCACACCAGGGCGCTAACACCCTCGCCCGAAAGGTAATCTTGCAGGGTTACTATTGGCCGCGGATCCGGACCGACTGCGCAGACTACATGAGGCGGTGCGAAACGTGTCAACAGTTCACAATATTACCCGGCCGACCCACGTCATATTACACCCCGATCACCTCGGCCATCCCGTTCACGAGGTGGGGTATCGACCTGCTAGGACAATTTCAAAAAGGTGTAGGCGGCCTAAAATTCATAGTTGTTGCGGTGGACTATTTCACCAAATGGGTAGAAGCGGAACCCCTGGCCTCCATCACGGAGCACCAATGTCGCAAGTTCGTATGGATAAACATTTTCACAAGATTCGGATTGCCGCTGCAAATTGTATCGGATAACGGGAAACAATTTGACAATGCGGGGTTCGGACAATTCTGCGCGTATTTCGGGGTGGAGCATACTAAGGTAGATGTGGCATACCCGCAGGCAAACGGATAGGTAGAGAATGCGAATCGAACTCTCTTAAACGGCATAAAAAAGAAAGTCGAGGCGACAGGGACCGCATGGCATGAAGAACTCCCATCGATACTATGGGCTTATCGAACTACGCCACGAAGGGCAACCGGGGAGACACCTTTTGCTCTCGCATATGGGTGCGAGGCTCGGGTACCCATCGAGGGGCGCATACAGTCCGGTAGAGTGCTGCAGTACTAGAGGAAAGAAGGGAGCAAGCTCGTAAGAACATAGCAGAATACCAAAGGGCCGATAAGCGAGACCACAACATCCGCGCTCGCCCGTGACACTTCCAAGTGGGGGACCTAGTGCTCCGCCGCAGGGAGGCCAGTAAGCCCTTACAGGGCGGTAAGCTAGCCAAAAATTGGGAAGGGCCTTACAAAATAGCCGCCCTCGTGCGAGACGGCACCTATAAACTGGAAACCGCCCAAGGTCTTCTGATAGACCGCTTGTGGAACGCGCACCACCTGAAGCGCTTCTTCCAATGATCGAGGGTCACGAGAAGTGACACGAATAAAACAACTGAGATATTTATTTAAGATTGTACGCATCGCTATTACTTTTTTCCTTCTTATTTCATCCTTAGGTGCAAATCTAATAAAATAGAGGAGTTTTCATCCCTTGAAAACCCGTCATGATCTAACACATGCACGCGAACTCGATTCTGGCATGCACACTTCACCTGACCTACGGCACAGAGTCCGCAGTCAGCGTGTCAGTCCCAAAAAAAAAGAAAAAAAAAAGGGGACCCACATGGTGTATGATGCTAGCATGAGGCAGGCAGCACATACACTAGTATACCATCGTTGAATGAGACACAATCCCCAAGGCGAAAGGTATACACACATTCACCTGGGCTTTCAGGGTAAGGTACGCAGCCCAGCGTGCACCGTTAATAAAAAAAACATCATAATGCAGGTTTTCTTTCCATGTGCAAATGCACAAAGGATAGGAATGCCGAAGAACAATAGCGCGGCGTAGAGGCCGATCAGATACGAAAACAAATCAAGCGACAAACATGCACCGTAGTGCCAAATCTAAATAGCAAAGATGAAAGCAATGAGAACACTACTCTGGTAATCAAGCGACAAACATGCACCGTAGTGCCCAATCTAAAACAGCAAAGATGAAAGCAAAGAGAAAACTACTTTGGTAACTGAGACACACCCCTCGGTTCACTCAACGCGGCGCCGCCGACCCATCAGCCGAACCCGAGACACCGGAGGAGGTACGAGCCGTGTAGCCATCGGCACTGGACGGATCCACGCTTCCAGCGCCATCAGTACCTGGCCCAGAGGATGGATTAGATGGTGTGGCGATGGCTGAACTAATCCCGCACCTCGGCCTCTCCAGAGTAATAAAAAAGGCGCTCTCTGCCGGGGAGGGGGTCGTAGGAATCACAGGCTGGGGAAGTTGCTGAAGCGGTAAGAGATCGGGCAGTTCCCACCCATCAACGCTGAAAGTAGAAAAGCGGCGACTCAATTTGCCATATAGTACTTCTTGCATATGCCTCTGCACCATATAAAACGCGGCTTCACCTTCGTGGACTATCTGGCTTTGCCCCTCTGGCGTTTCGCGCAACCACACCTCCGCGATGGGGGCCATGGCAACGCGGCCACCGGTGGTGGTCGCCCAATCTTGGAAAACCCGCACGGGGGCGGGGCAGGTAAACTGACGGGGATCCTATGCCTCCCACCATTCGGTCATAGCATCCACCATTGGCGAGCCTGACATAGGGAAGGTCGCCAACCACGCCTGCAACAGCGTGGGCATGCGCGACATGGCATGCTCATCCGCAGCTCGGGCGAACTCGTCAGAACTCCGCCAATTCCGAATCGCGGTCTGCGCAATAGTCGCCTGAGCAGCCTCCTAGAGAGTGCACCGCGCCTGCAGAGCCGAAAAATCTTTCTTCAACCGATCGTGCTCAGCAACCAATGCGTTATGCCCCACACACATCTGCGAATACCTTTGTTCTGATCCAGCCAGATCTGCCGCCAATGCCTCCCGGGCCCGCTCAGATTCGACGTACTCGCGGGACGCTGCATCCAAACGATGCTGAAGTGCGATCGCCTGCATTGTCACCTGAAAAAAAATGTGTGAGGGTCCGTAGGCAGCGTCGAACACAACGCACACGGACACGCCGCACACCCAGTTTCGCGACGAGCCCAGCACGGCGGTAACACAAAAAAATAAAAAATAAATAAAAAAATTCGGAGATGTGTATATGTACTCACATTCATCCTGTCACCCACGAGGTGGGAGCTAAGGGCATCCATGGAGCTTCCATCCATCCAGAACCGCTTGGCGGGGTGATCATGTCATGCACGTTGCGCCGGATAAACTCTATATGTTCAGGTTTATAAGGACGCAGCGCACGAGTAGCCCCCCCGCCGGAGCTCCACACGGTGAGAGGATCATGCGGCTCGTACTCCTCGCGCCGTGACCGTAACGGCGGCGAACCGGGGCCCCCAACCGAAGTTGCGCGGGGCGCAACGTGCATCCGTGGCAGATCTACCGCATCCACCATCATAGAAGATGATGGACCTCCATCCAAGGTGGGTTTGGGTAGTGCGCCAACCAACGAATCCTCGTCATCTGAATGCAAGGTAGCCTGACCGCGGGTGCGGTACGCGCAGTACATCTGCGGCGTGCTGCTAGCCGGTGCTACACAACGCGGAAAGAGAAAATTTTTAGCAATAAATGGCAGCGAATGTATGCCTTGGTATATGCACATGCATGCTAAATTAATGAGGCAGGCGAAGAAAAACTTACGAAAGGAGAGCCGGTCGCTTAATTGGGTGATGTGCAGAGGATCATGATACCTCATGTGATCGTACGGCCCACCGGCACAAAGGAGAGCACGATGGGAATCCAGTCCAGTGTATGTAGACGGCACGCCATGGTTGATTCGAGTAGACGAAATGTTGGAAAAACCCAACTCCTCGACGCTACTTGCGTATTCCACGTAAACAAATTTCTCCTTCCAATTCCGCAGGGAAGGAGGGGGAGTCAAGAAGGTGTAACTGGGATTAGGATGGAGATGCAGAAAAGGGCAGGTTTGGCCCACGCTAAACAGATGCAAGAAAAGGGATAACGAAGGCAGTACGCTGACCTCACGCCAGCGGGTGAGGAAGCAAGTGAAAAACCTGTGCACGTTGGGGGTGAGTTGATAAGGAATGGCGTTGTGAGCTCGAAGGAACTCCGCCACCAACGGATGCAAAGGAAACTGGAGACCGGCTTGGACGGAGTGGTAATGGACGGTTACCATCCGAGGACTCGGGGGTCAGTCATGGTGTGGGACGCCCCAGGTATAGTCATTTTTAATTCCTCCCCCAACCACTCATCCAGCGACATTAGTTTGGCGTTGGATAGATGGGATTGTATGCCGCGGGGAACGGCTGGATCCAAGATGCGGTAGATCGGGGACGAAGGGGGAGAGCCTTCGTCCACGAGATTGATGACCGAGGCGGCCGATCGCTGGAGAGCCGGTGGAGCGCTCGTCGGATGGGACGTGATCTCTGATCCCGGCGCGCGTGAGGGTTGATACCCTGTACGGTTTGACGGCGTGGTTTCGCGGGAGCGAACAGCAGGGACGGCGAAGGGGTTCCGGCGACTGGCTACGGCCGCGAGAAGGTCACGGGGAGCGGTCACCGCACCGGCCGCGGGCGCATCACGCGGGGAGCTAGAAAATAGGGATTGTGCGAACTCCCCAAAGGTGGGCGTGGCCGGAGGAGGAGATGGGGGACGGTGGTCGAGGATGCCCGCGGCCGCAACTTTAGACGACGGGAGAAGGGGGGTCAACGGAACAACCGGGTTGGAGTTGGTCGCCATTATGGCGCCCGGAGCGTCGGCAAGTGGAACGGACGGCGGCGGGGGCGTGTTGTCGGCAGCGGCGGAAGAGGTGATGGAGGGGGCGGCCGAAGACAAGGAGAGAGTAGTTTCGAGGCTGGGGTGATTGGAATTCATGAGGATCTGTATGAGGGCAATTGCGAGAAGGGTGGGGTTTGTTGCGACAGAGAGGGGATAGGAACGATCATTGACCGAGAAAAGAGAGGGTGATATTTAAAGCTTCCGGAACCCAGGGTTTCCAAGATCAATGTGGGCTTAGGGTTTAAGGGATTGAGTTCGACTTCTTTTAATCACTTATTAGTAATTAATAGAAGTGGGGGATTTATGATGGAATATATCGGATTAGGCCTGGCCCATAGGCCCAAGGGAGGAGCCCAAGAGTAGATGGATGGACTCGCAAGCCGGCCTGCATGCATGAAAGATAGCCGCACGCGGTCCCCACGCAGAGGATGGCTGCATGTAGCCTGCGTGCACAGAGGATAACTGCATGCAAGGCGCGATGGCGGCTACGGCATGCACGGACGTGCGGGGTGGCGGTTACGACATGCATGGACGTGCGGGGTGGTGGTTACGGCATGCATGGGACGTACGTGGGGTGACGGCTACGGTATGCATGGGACGTACGTAGGGTATCGGTCAGCGTGCGCGCATGGGGGCAAGAGGACGATGGCCGCATACGGGGGCGCGGGAGATGCGGGAGGGCGCGTCTAAGGATCGTCGTGGGCACGCGAGGCGGCGGTGGGGAAGGAAAGTGGGCACGTAAGATGCGGCCGGGGAGCGCAATGGGGGTGGCACGTGTGTGGCGCAGAATGTGGGACACCGACCACGTGGCTGGTCCAGAAGGGCGCCTCCATAGTATGTAAAGAGGGGAGGGGGTCGTGATTTAGGGGAGAGAAAGGAGACGGAGGAGACTGGATAGCTGGGTGGTAGAGCCTTTTCCTCTTTACGGGTGGATCCAGAGTTCGACTTCAAGTATCGTTAATTGGCTCGTTTATTTACTATTTAGTAATCTAATTACGTTGTGTATCTCCTGCATTACATTGTTCCAGTCCTAGTGTTGGGCTTGCGCGTACGTTCATTCTTAGTTGGACCGCATGCCCGTTTAGCTGTATACACTATCCCGTTCAATCCATATTGTATACTCGGTTTATGGTGGACCCCGATTTCATTAAAACCATCAATACTCAACAATGCATAATTAATTTCCCATAAATAAGCTGACCAGAAATTCAATAAATAATGATCATCATCCATTTAAATTGAGGCTGAAAACTAGCCCATCATTATTGTGTGGACCATGGTCCATACAAGTTATATGGACCATATTTTGTATACTTTAAAATAATGTACATTCAGTAAAAAAAATAATGTACATTGTATTCAGGGGATGTACATTATTTTTGTATTGAGTGTACATTATATTGTATAATGTACGTACAATACAAAAATAATGTACATTTAGTATATTAAAAATGTACTTTTTGTTATGGTCCACATTACATTGTGTGGACCATGGTCCACACAATAATTTGCCTAAACTAGTTCAACCAAACAAAAATCTGTTAGAGAATAATGCTGAGATACTCTGACACTGATTCAGTCGAATACAGAAAGAAATCCTGAGACTGGAGCGCTGAAAGAGATCCAGACAGGGGTACGGTCCAAAATATTATAACAAGATTATAACCGAAGTTTTGTCAAATAATTTAGCCAATTAAATTAAGGTAAAATGTGTATCATTTGTACACTTACAATTACAAAAATTTAAACTAGAGTATGTAGTACAGAGTAATAATTTGATAAAAGTGGTACAATTAAAACGATTCAACTGCTTCAACTTCACCATCACTATTGTAAGACTATCTAATATACATTCCGCTCAAAACGGATAATGGGCGAATGAGAAATTGATTCTCAAAGTATACTCATTTGAGTTAGAAAAGTTTTAAAGAAGTTTTTGTTCCACATTGATTTGGGAAGTGGGTTTGCACCACTATTTATACAAGAGCCTTTCTAAGGCTTATTGAATTGTATAGCATTGATCGATGCTCTCTCTCCCAAAATGAATTTGAAAATGCTTAACTTGTGTACATTAGCACCTAAATTTTTACAACTTGATTTCCTACGTTTTCCAGCTATCAAAATCTCTGCTCCTACTCCTTTCCAAGGCCGTAACGCTCCTAGCACCTTTACGAGACGGCAAATAAGGTTTTAAAGAAAGAGTGATTCACTCGACTCGTGCTAATCACCTACCCACCATATCTATTCGTCCCTCCATGGTTTTTTCAAAAATAATAATAGTCCTTTTTCCGTAGGATTATTATTATTAATATCGTATATATCTACCAAGAACTATTCTGCGTAAAAATAGAAATAATCACCATTTTGGTCCCTTAATTGTTTTTCAATTGTTAATGTTGTTCCTAATTTTCAATTTCAATGAATTTGATTCTCGAATTATTTAAAAATTTTATCAATTAAACCTTTTCAAGACCAAAATGATGACTTTCATATTTTTAAAATTTTGTCAGTTTGATAATTGAAAGGGTTTAATTAACAAAACTTTAAACAATTCTAGGATCAAATTGGTTGAAATTGAAAATCATGGACTACATTTACAGTTGAAAAACAATTGAGGGACCAAAATAATGATTTTCCAAAAAAAATAAATAATATAATCCGTAATAATTTTTGTGCACTTGACGAGACTAATTTCATTATTCAATCTAAATTGTCTAAATATTTTCATAGGATTTTTTTTTTCTTTTATCGGTGAATTAGGAAACACATAATATAATCATTACTTGAGATTATTCATTGGGTAAATCATGTTCAATTCTTATGTAATATCTAACAAACCATGAAAACTAATTTTTACTTTGATTAGATGACTATGAGAGTTGGACTTCTCTGCTTAAGATTGTTAGTTTATGATGTTGAGGCAAAAGAAGTTAATTAGCAAATACGGAGTATAAAAAAGTAGTCATATTCTTAGGTAAATACAAAATATTTGGTAAAATTATTTGATTTAAATAGGTTTTTTTTTCTTTTTTTTTTTTTGTTTTTTTTTTTAAAAAGAACTTTTAAAATAAAACCTGAAAGATAATATAATTGATTTAATATACAGTGAACATATTTTACAAAAAATATATTCGAATCAGTATTCGTACACCTACTCAATCTAGATAGAATATTTTTAACCATACTAATCCCTATAATTTTAAGCACGTAATAATTAAATACCATATCATAATCTCGAGTTAATTCCAGCAATGGTCTTCTGACTATATTGATTTTTCACAATTAGTCCTCGACTTTTAATTTGAACAATTTAGGTCCCTTGACTTTTGAATTCTTTCCAATATTGGTCCTTCCATCAGATGAAAGTTAAGTGGACGTTAAATGAAGGGGTAAAGTAGTCCTTTCACCTACTTAGTGTATAATTACTCATATTTCTCCCTTGTATACACGATATATACGAAGTTAATCTCAATCCAAGCCCTAGAATATTCCTCGTCGTTTCCCATTGTCGTCACTGTCGGAAAGGTCCACTGCTCCGAGTTGTTGCCTGTGAAGAGCTACTTGCACCGGAAATTCTAAGACTGAGTTTTCGTGTAGACAATGGGGAACAACGAGGAATATTCTAGGGCTTCGAGTCTTCGACTGAGATTATCTTCGTATATATCGTGTATACAAGGGAGAAATACGAGTATAATTATACACTAAGCAGGTAAAATTACTACTTTACCCCTTCATTTAACTTTCACTTAACCTTTATTTGACGGAAGGACCAACATTGAAAAGAATTCGAAAGTCAAGATACCTAAATTGTCCAAATTAAAAATTAAGAACTAATTGTGAAAAATCAATATAGTCGAAAGACTATCATACTGCGCATCTTATATCTTATCTTATACAATCTAAGTTATCCAAATATCGAAGCTATTTATGATAGAAATCTAAACAACCTAGTACCCAGGCTGTCCTATTACATTTATGCATTTAAACCATTAAAACAACACCAGATTTTATGAAAAAATTAAAATAATTAAAGAAGATTGAAGAAGTGTCGGATCAGAAACGAAGATACTATAAAGAAATCGTCACAAATTAATTATGAATCTATTAAAACAAACGATTTGAAAAGATTACGAAATATTTGTGACGATTCAGTAGATCTTGAATCGTTGCGTTCGTAGCAGAATTATTGTCTTTAAATATCACCCATTTTCCGCTCTGAATTCGTCATTATAACTGAATCTTTGGTTTAGGGTTGATGTGGGAAACTGCAAAAAAAATAAAATAAAACTCCTGTTTTCGTGGAGATTAAGGAAAAAAAAAATCTATCCTTCATCAATGGTGACGGTCGGAGAAGAAGCAGTCGTCATGCATGTGCTGGTCGTTGACGACAGTGTCGTTGACCGTATGGTCGTTGAGAAATTGTTCAAGTCCTCTTCTTGCAAAGGTATTTCATTCAATTCAATTCATTTTTTCTGGGTCACACGAAGAAACTCGCGGTCGGCTATTTAAAAGTGTAGATCAGAATATCAGATAAATTATGAGAGTTTTTGTGAGAACTCAAAAGTGTACATAAGATAAATTAAGAGATCAAAGTTTTGGCGATAATTAAATTTGTGACATTTTGATACAAGAATGGTGTTCTACTCACTCGATTACTCATTTTGATCCCTTTTAATTCATTAAAATACTTAATTTTCAATATTTGAGTGAAAATATTTTTTGGGTTCAGTAACAACGGCAGGAAATGGAGTGAGAGCTTTGGAGTACCTGGGGTTATTAGCAGGGGATGTCCAACACAACTCTCCAAACACCAACGTTAGTACTAATTAAATTTCATTCCATATACGCACAAACAACCTTAATTACTTCGAATATTTATATTTCGAATAATATTATATTATCTTTCTGCAGGTACCAAAGGTGGATTTGATAATAACAGATTACTCCATGCCTGAAATGAATGGCTATGAGCTTCTTAAGAAAGTCAAGGTCAGAATCTTTTTAATTACGAATTTGAATATCATTGAAATTATATATGGGATAGAGTAAGTCCTATTTAAGAACATAACTCTCATGTGGGCGTATAATACTTTCTGCTTATATATACCATCCAGACATAACACAAAGGTACAAGAATGTGGTTTGATATGTCATGTTATAATCTAAATTGTTGAGTATGTCTTATATAAGGGATATGAGGGCAATGGATTGGGTCATCAGCCCATAGTACATACATGGATATTTTTATACTTGTACATGTTTAGAGCTGCATATAAATATGATGTTTGTAATCCTAGATGTTGTATCATTACCATTGCAATTAATAAAATAATAGTTTCACTCTCGTGAATGTAAACACATTCGTAAATGTAAACACATTGCTAACCATGTAAGTCTTGTCATTTTTTTTATTTTTTATTTTACTTTCTCTCATTATTATTGTCCTTGTTCTTGTTAATCCCAACATTAATTAATATGTTGGTATTGGATTTTGCAGGACTCAGCCATGTTTAAGGATGTTCCAGTTGTGGTGATGTCATCCGAAAACATTCCAAGTCAGATAAACCAGTAAGAACAATACAACCTTAAATTCTGCTAACTACAGTAATTAATTATTGTTTAATTATTTGATAAATGAATAAAAATTGATTGACAGATTCATGGAGGCAGGAGCTAAGATGTTCATCCTGAAGCCTTTCAAGCTAGCTGATGTGAACCAACTCAAATCTCAGTTAATGCAATCCTGAAGATAGAATGAAGATTATCAATATGATGAAGAAGATCAGAAGCTTTAGTATTGTTAGATCGAGATTTGATTCAAAAATAATAATAATTTAATTTATATCATGGATGCAGAATATGCATTATTATTTTTCTATTACAATGAAATTTATAGATGAAGACAAATTATATAATTATAGATGAAGACAAATTACAATGAAATTTTCTATTAATCCGATTCTTTATGGAAATCCCTAACAACCATTTTTAATTATTTGAAGAGCTCTAATATGCTAACCACAAAGTTTTATTTTTAATTATTCAGAAGAATTGAAGAATGACATGCATTTTTTAGTTATTTCAAAAGTTTAGTTAATTATTTTTTACTGTAATAGTGTAATTGAATTTGCCAAATACATGTATATATCAGACAATAGATGAATGGTTCAATTTTTATTTATTTATTTTAAATATAAATTTAGAGCAAGTCACACCTCAAAGTTCGCAAAGAGTTTCATATCATGCATTGAGAAAAGGTCACAAAAAAAAATGGAGAATAGAAATCATAAGAGACTAAAAGAGATTGCCTCTTACTTTTAAAAGAGATCTTCATCTACAATTTTAGAAGATATTTCAATACCTCAAATCAGCACCTGATAAATGAATCGAATCGAACTAAATATCTTATTATTTGATTCGAATTATTTTAAGAACTATTTTTATTCGTATCCCCGATAAATATTCGAATCTAAAATTTTATTCGTTTGACTACATTATTCGAATATTTGAATTCAAAATGACTAACTTAATTTTTTTTTATAAAATTTTCTATTAGTACTATTATACTAATATTCTATTAATATACTAATTTTCTTCGCTAGAGTTGCTGAGTGCTACCTTGCCGTCCGCCACCGCCAGAAGCTCAAAAAGAAAACAAATCGAAGAGGACGTCACCGTCGTCGTGCTGATGCCACCGCTACTGTACGTACGTGAAGTCCACCGTCATTGTCGTCATCGCAAATCTAGAGTAGAGTGGCAAGAAGAAGCTTTAACTATGGAGTTGCTAGTAACGACTGCAGGGGAAGAAGAAGCTTTAGCTATGACTTTAGAGTTTAGAGTTCTGCATGATGGAAGAAGACGGTTGACGAGAGCTGAGCCGCTGAGGCAGTGAGGCGTTTAGAGTTCTGATCTTCTGGACTTAGGTGATGACTGATTATATCTTTAGTTTTTGTTTTTATTATATATATATATATATATATATATATATATATATATATGAATTTTATTCGAATCAAATATATTCTGATTCAAATTTGAATTCGAATCGAAATATGTATTCGAATAATTCGAATTCAAATCAAAATATTCAAACTCTAATCACGAATCGAATTAAAAATATTTGATTACACTTGATATGCCTCAAACCCAAAGTTTACTATTTGGGGATTATAATAAAAAGTGTAATACTTTTATAGAAAAATATAATATTTTTAAATTAAAATGTAAAAGTATTACATTTTTTCTCAAAAGTATTGAACTTTCCTTCATAAATAACAAACACTTTATTTCTGATTAGTATTACATTTTGTAGTATAAGTATTACATTTTCATCTTGACTCGATCCATTTATGAACAAAGATCCATGAAATGGTCATACACAAGTTTTTGTCTTTCAACAAATAGTCAATAACCACCATTTTTAATCAACAAGCAATTCAATAAAATCTAACCAACTTAAAAATGATATTTTATCCCGTAACACTAAAATATAATATTATTTAAATTCTTGATAGTGATATCTAGAACTTTAAATAATACCACCAGCTATATAAATTTCCAATAATTGCCAATTATGATTTGAAGTATGGTTCTCTTCATCACATATTCACATGTATCAAAAAAGATGGATTATCCTTTTTCCCCTTATCGTCATTAGCTTCACGTTCCCACTCAAGGAAGAGAACGAGATTAATTAAAAAGCATCATTAATAAGTAATAACAGACTGTCCATGATGTTTTCCAAGAGATTAAGACAATTGCAAGTACATTACGTTGTTTGTCTGATCTGCAAACTCAAAACAGATTTCCATCGTCTGATGACGACGTAAAACAAAATTTAAGGTGTGTTTGGTTCATGAGTTTATACAACATGAATAATGAGAATTAAAAATCATAGTTAGTGTTTGGTTGATAACTTTTTAAAACACAATTATGAGATTTGATTACATTTTCAATTAAAACCCTCATCCCCTAATTAAAAAAAATATCATTACATCTTATTACCTGATTTTTAAGTTTGAATTAGTACTTTTAGATTTTTGTTTTGATTTTTTTTATTGATATTAGTGCTTTTATTCAAGTATTTGATTCTCATTCCGATTCCGATTCCTATGTGCGAACCAAACACACCCTTAATATAAGCCTCCTCTTTAATTAATCCACTCGGATCTTCTTTAATTTCAATTCATTCATTCTCTCTCTCTCTTCTGCATTCTTCTCTGACTTCATTATAATCACAACTTAATATATATATATCCAATTATATTAAAGTACAGTTTTTGTTGAAATTAAGGAAAAGAAAATAATGGCTTGCCCTTCATCATCAATGGCAATGGGGGAAAATGGGGAAGATGAAGTCATCCATGTGCTGGCTGTTGATGACGATCCAATTAACCTTATCATCATTGAGAAATTGCTCAAGTCCTCTTCTTGCAAAGGTTTGTGCATGACTAAGCTAAGCTAGTTTTACTTGTTTTGGTCATTGAATTTTCGATTTTTAGAAATATAGTCATTTGTTGTGTTATTGAGTCATTCTAATTATATGTTGTGTTTTCGATTCTTGATATCGTAACTTTAATGATTTGTGGTAATGTCTCTCATTACCTCTATCGACCATTTCATAAATTAAGCTTTGTATTGAGATCACAACTAAAATTTTCAACAATCTGAAAGTAAATGAAAATTTTCAAACTTTTCAAAATTTCCACCCACCGTTGGGGGTGGCGTTTAGAAATTCTAAACATATATTACATTAACCAAAATTTTCTAACAATATTTATTGATAGTCAGTGTTTTTGACCACTTTGGAATGATAGTAAAAAATGGTGACAAAACATTTTTTCAAGTCCTCAAATGAGTAGAAAAGTTAGTTGGAACTTGACTTCTAAGTTCTAACCACAAACCTGGTTTAATAATTTTAATCACTTTCTTGTGGTCAGAAATTCCAACTTTTTCAACACTAACTACATTAAGGAACAATTGACAAAGAAACATGAGGACAAAAGTATTAAAAATGTTGAGTAGAGCATAATTATCGTACTTAAAAATTATAAGTTTGGTTGTGGTCAATACCTTCTTAATTGAACCCATTACACATAATTTTTCTAGTGCAATTTACTTCTTATGTATAACTTTTATGCTACGGAGTATTACATAAGAGCAAAGTTTACCTAATACATACCTTCAAGTACTAGTCACTAGTTTGGACGTTAAAACAGAAATACAAATACTCCGTTTTTTGTTAGATTCACTGTTGTGTGGCATAGTGGGTTACTTTTTTTTTTGAATGCGCATAGTGGGTTACTTAATTACCCTCTTCATTTTAATTTTTTTTTACCGGAAAAAATAGCTTGAAATGGTATATTAAGTAGCTATTTTGTGATGCAATTATTAGTGATTTGAGGTTTACTTCTAATTTGAGTCGGGTCAAAATAGATTCGAGTTTTTTGTAGTGAGACGAAGAGATTGATATATTGTCCGCTCAAAAGGGATAATGGACGAATGAGAAATTGATTCTCAAAATATATTCATTTGAGTTCAAAAAGTTTTAAAGAAGTTTTTGTTCCACATTGATTTGGAAAGTGGGTTTGCACCACTATTTATACAAGAGCCTTTCTAAGGCTTATTGAATTGTATAGCATAGATGCTCTCTCTCCCAAAATGAATTTGAAAATGCTTAACTAGTGTACATTAGCACCTAAATTTTTACAACTTGATTTCCTACGTTTTCTAGCTCTCAAAATCTCTGCTCCTACTCCTTTCTTAGCCTACTACGTTCATCCCACGCTCTTGTTGTTGGGTTCTAAGTTTGAGTGCTCATAACTTAGAACCATAGTGCGTTTTATCCTGGGAAACCTAGGCCGTAACGCTCCTAGCACTCCTTTTTTAGCCTACTACGTTCATCCCACGCTCTTGTTGTTGGGTTCAAAGTTTGAGTGCTCATAACTTAGAACCGTAGTGCGTTTTATCCTGGGAAACCTAGGCCGTAACGCTTCTAGCACCTTTGCGAGACGACAAATAAAGTTTTAAGGAAAGAGTGATTCGCTCGACTCGTGCTAATCACCTACCCACCATATCCATTCGTCCCTCCATGTTTTTTTCAAAAATAATAATAGTCCTTTTTCCGTAGGATTATTATTATTAATATCGTATATATCTACCAACAACTATTTCTGCGTAAAAATAGAAATAATCACCATTTTAGTCCCTTAATTGTTTTTCAATTGTTAATGTTGTTCCTAATTTTCAATTTCAACCAATTTAATTCTTGAATTATTTAAAATTTTTATCAATTAAACCTTTTCAAGACCAAAATGATGATTTTCACATTTTTAAAATTTTATCAGTTTGATAATTGAAAGGGTTTAATTAACAAAATTTTAAACAATTCTAGTATCAAATTGGTTGAAATTGAAAATCATGAACTACATTTACAGTTGAAAAATAATTTAGGGACCAAAATTAAATAATGATTTCCCCAAAAATTGGCAAAAAATAAATAATATAATCCGTAATAATTTTTGTGCACTTGACGAGACAAATTTCATTATTCAATCTAAATTGTCTAAATATTTTCATAGGATTTTTTTTTTTCTTTTATCAATGAATTAGGAAACACATAATATAATCATTACTTGAGATTATTCATTGGGTAAATCATGTTCAATTCTTATGTAATATCTAACAAACCATGAAAACTAATTTTTACTTTGATTAGATGACTATGAGAGTTGGACTTCTCTGGTTGAGATTGTTAGTTTATGATGTTGAGGTAAAAGACGTTAATTAGCAAATATAAAAAAGTAGTCATATTCTTAGGTACCAAGACTATGTGGTCTAATGGTACCCGGGTTGGACTTCTATTTGAAAGATTGTCAGTTCGAGCCTTAGTGGATGCGTTATCGTTATTGGCTCTTTGTATGAATAGATACTACAATGTAATAGAGTCAGCATTCAAAAAAGGTATATTTGATTTAAATAGTTTTTTTTTTTAATTTTAAAATAAAACCTAAAAGATAATATAATTTTATCCACACCCCGACAGAGCATTTGAGAGGATGTAAATCATGGTAACTCAACTGAACATGAAACACAGAGGCTAGACCGGTGCTTACTGCGCACAAGGAACCCCACTCACTTTGAGAGGTTGCTCCCACACTGCCGTAGGTCATTCTTCCAAAGTTTCACCTCTATGACCAGTTGAGCTGCCTATACGGGTCTGAAAGATAATATAATTGATTTAATATACACTGAACGTATTTTACAAAAAATATATTCGAATCAGTATTCGTACACCTACTCAATCTAGATAGAATATTTTTAACCTTACTAATACCTATAATTTTAAGCAAGTAATAATTAAATACCATATCATAATCTCGAGTTAATTCTATTATTAATGATCCTCCGACTATATTAATTTTTCACAATTAGTCTTCGATTTTTAATTTGGACAATTTAGGTCCCTTGACTTTCGAATTCTTTCCAATATTGGTCCTTCCATCAGATGAAAGTTAAGTGGACGTTAAATGAAGGGGTAAAGTAGTCATTTCACCTACTTAGTGTATAATTACTCATATTTCTCCTTTGTATACACGATATATACGAAGTTAATCTCAGTCGAAGCTCTAAAATATTCCTCGTCGTTCCCCATTGTCGTCACTGCCGAAAAGGTCCACTGCTCTGAGTTGCTTGCACCGGCACCGGAAATTCTAGGACTGAGATTTCGTGTAGACAATAGGGAACAACGGGACTGAGATTTCGTGTAGACAATAGGGAACAACGAGGAATATTCTAGGACTTCGACTGAGATTAATATCTTCATATATATCGCGTATACAAGGGAATATGATATGGTACTTAAGCCAAGACCCTAACTCCACCACAAAAGCTAGCTCATGAGTGGAGGTTTAGCCTCAACTTAAGTACCACTCCACAATCTCTTGTGGAGCCGATGTGGGATCGTATCATTGCCCACCCCTTGAGAAGCCGACGTTTGCGGCGGCTTACTCTACACGGCTCACACTCCGGACTCTTCTCGGCACCAGGTAGTCCTTTTCCCCTTTGGATGGCTTCACTCCGGACCTTATCAAGCACCAGGTAGCCCTTTTCTAGGTCGCCCCCTCCGCTAGGCCGGCATTGGATGGGTTGACGGCTTCACTGATAGCTTTCACTCCGGACTCTTCTCGGTTCCCTTTGAACCTTATCAAGCACCGGGTAGCCCTTTCCCACCACACTCCGGCCTCTCAACAAGAGCACCAAATGATACGGTACTCAAGCCAAGACCCTAACTCCACCACAAAAGCTAGCTCATGAGTGGAAGTTTAGCCCCAACTTAAGTACCACTCCACAATCTCTTGTGGAGCCGATGTGAGATCGTATCAGAATACGTGTAATTATACACTAAGCAGGTGAAATAACTAATTTACCCCTTCATTTAACATTCACTTAACCTTTATTTGACGAAAGGACCAACATTAGAAAGAATTCAAAAGTCAAGAGACCTAAATTGTCCAAATTAAAAATTAAAGATTAATTATAAAAAATCAATATAATCGGAGGACTATTGCTTGAATTAACTCTTATAATCTCACTCTATCCCTATCTCATATTGCGCGCATCTTATATCTTATCTTATACAATCTAAGTTATCCAAATATCGAAGCTATTTAGGATAAAAATCTAAACAACCTAGTACCCAGGCTGTCCTATTACATTTATGCATTTAAACCATTAAAACAACACCAGATTTTATGAAAAAATTAAAATAATTAAATAAGATTGAAGAAGTGTCGGATCAGAAACGAAGATACTATAGAGAAATCGTCACAAATTAATTATGAATCTATTAAAACAAACGATTTGAAAAGATTACGAAATATTTGTGACGATTCAGTAGATCTTGAATCGTTGCGTTCGTAGCAGAATTCTTGTCTTTAAATATCACCCATTTTCTGCTCTGAATTCGTCATTATAACTGAATCTTTGGTTTAGGGTTTATGTGCGAAACTGCAAAAAATAAAAAAAATAAATAAATAAAAATAAAACTCCTGTTTTCGTGGAGATTAAGGGAAAAAAAAAAATCTATCCTTCATCCATGGTGACGGTCGGAGAAGATGCAGTCGTCATGCATGTGCTGGTCGTTGACGACAGTGTCGTTGACCGTACCGTCGTTGAGAAATTGTTCAAGTCCTCTTCTTGCAAAGGTATTTCTTTCAATTCAATTCATTTTTTTCTGGGTCACGACGAAATTCACAATCGGCTATTTAAAAGTGTACATCAAATAAATTAAGAGAGTTTTTGTGATAACTCAAAAGTGTATATCAGATAAATTAAGAGATCAGAGTTTTGGCGATAATTAAATTTGTGACATTTTGATACAAGAATGGTGTTCTACTCACTCGATTACTCATTTCGAGCCCTTTTAATTCATTAAAATACTTAATTTTCAATATTTGAGTGAAAATATTTTTTGGGTTCAGTAACAACGGCAGAAAATGGAGTGAGAGCTTTGGAGTACCTGGGGTTATTAGCAGGAGATGTCCAACACAACTCTCCAAACACCAACGTTAGTACTAAATTTCATTCCATATATACGCACAAACCTTAATTACTTCGAATATTTATATTTTGAATAATATTATATTATTTTTTTCAGGTCCCAAAGGTGAATTTGATAATTACAGATTACTCCATGCCTGGGATGAATGGCTATGAGCTTCTTAAGAAAGTCAAGGTCAGAATCTTTTAACTACGTGTTTGAATATCACTGAAATTATATATGATAGAGTAAGTCCTATGTAAGATCGGAGCATCGTCTCATGTGACATGTATGACGTATAATACTTTCTAGTTATATATAGTCGTATTTGAAAGGTGATTGTTCTTCTTATCCTCTCAATCCCAAAAAACCATTCAGACATGACACAAACCTACAAGAATGTAGTTTGGTATTTCATGTTATAATCTTAATTGTATGTCTCATATAAGGGAAGTGATATGAGCGTAGCGGATTGGGTCAGCCTATAGTTCATGGTCTTTTTTTTTTTTTTTTTTTGTATACTTGAACATGTTTTGCGCTACATATAAATATGATGTTTGTAACCTTAGATGTTTAATCATTATCATTATAATTAATAAAATAATAGTTCCACTGTTGTGAACGTAGACACATTATATTGCTAAACTACATAAATTTGGCTTTCTTTATTCTCTGTCATTATTATTGTTCTTGTTCTTGTTAACCTCATCATTAATTACTAATATGTTGGTGTTGGATTTTGTAGGACTCAGCCATGTTTAAGGATGTTCCAGTGGTGGTAATGTCATCCGAAAACATTCCAAGTCGGATAAACCAGTAAGAATAATTTACCATCCAGTTCCTTAATTAATCAGACAACTAATTAACCTTAAATTCTGCTAACAGTAATTAATTATTGTTTAATTATTTGATAAATGAATAAAAATTGATTGACAGATGCATGGAGGTAGGAGCTAAGATGTTCATCCTGAAGCCTCTCAAGCAAGCTGATGTGAACGAACTCAAATCTCAGTTAATGCATAAAAGATTATCAATGTGATGAAGACCGATCAGAAGCTTTAGTATAGTTAGATCCAGATTTGATTCCCAAAAAAAAAAATTAATTAATTTAATATGTATCAAGGATAGCAAGTTAATTTTTCTATTACTATGAAAATTATGGATGAAGACTTATAACATCTTTAGTTATTACACACACACATATATATGATCTACGGGGACCTTTGGAAAATTTAATAAAACCCATTTTTTTTTATGAAGATTCTTAACAACCAATCACTTAAAGAGCTTTTATCAAAAAATCATTTAAAGTGCTCAAATATGCAAACCACAATTTTTTATTTTTTATTTTATTGAGAAGAACTGAAGAATGACAACGAGTAAATTTATGTTTTAATTATTTCATGGTTACTCTAGACAATAGATAATGGTTCAATTTTTATTTATTTTTATTTATTTTTAAATATAAATATAGAGCAAGTCACACGTCAAAGTTAGCAAAGAGTTTGGTCTCATATAATGCCTTTAGAAAAAATGTCCGAAAAATGGAGAATAGAGATCATAAGAGACTAACGGGGTCTGGTTCGTAATTTCACGGAGTTGAAATTTTCTTACGGAATAGAGATCAATTCCCTTGTGATGTCTCTTGTGATTATAACGGCTCTGTTTGGCAACGCTAAGCTAGGAGTTTATAGCTTATTTTAAGCTACTAACAAGCTATAAGTTCTGTTTGGTAATGTTCCCAAAATAAGTTCCTAGCTTAAAATAAGAGCTTATTTTGGAACGCTACTTTAGGTAGCTTTTCAAAATAAGTTACTAGCTTCCTAACTTTTTTTTCCATCTTTACCCTTATTATTTTAAAGTAATGACATATTTTAACCTTATGAATTAAAACCCTTTCTCTTCCCTTATCCCAACTTTCACATCAATCCCTTCCTTAATCTTGTTTCCTGCTAAACAATTATGTTGAATTAAAACCCCTCCTCCTCCCCCTCCCCCTCCCCCCCTGATTATTATTATTATTATTATTATTATTATTATTATTATTATTATTATTATTATTATTATTATTATTATCTACACCTATTTTCTTCTTCTTCTTCTTCTTCTTCTTGGGTAAGGGCGATAAGGTCGAAATGTGCCTCTGGTCTCCACATTTTTCTGCAATCTCTGATGAAGATAGGTGTAGCTAACAGTTCTGCCCAGAATCTTGAAGATCGCAGACCCTTTTCGTTTTCTTAGTGCTTCTCTCCAGTAAATCTTGATCCTCCGGCGACCGATCGGTCGCCGCCGATGAGGACAACTCGGTGAGGGAATCCGATACAGTTTCCATCCTCCATACAATATAGTTTCGAGCTTCCTTTGACCGTTAGAAATGGACCTAGTTTTTACACCTTAGTCCCAACGTTTCTACCCTTTTCAAAATCTAAACAAGATTTGTGGCATTGGAACAACTAGCATTATTGTAATCCAAATCGTGTTGATGAGAAGCTGTCTGATCAGATTTTTGGACGCATTCAGAACCCGACACAGGGTTCCCCATAATCATAATGGGTGATCAATTTAAGTGGGAGAATTGTAGTAAAAGATAAAACCCATATATATATATATATATATATATATATATATATATATATATATATATATATATATATATATATATATATATAAAGGGAAAATAGCGAGTTTGATCTTTGAGTTATAACCATAGTGACGACTCATTTCCTATGTTATTATTGATAACAAGCATTGAAGAAGAAGAATTGTACATGTTTTTGATGATCTTACAATGAAAGATGATACAGGAATTTATAGGTGAATACATTTGGTTATTAAAGGAAATAGAATAAATTTTAAGGCTGTAAATCAGCTGTAATATCTCATCTATTATTTACTATGATATGATGAATCAGCTGATCCCTGTAATTGCTCATATGATTATTCTTTTTCCTTTTTAACACTCCCCCTCAAGTTGAGTAGTGGGATTTCCGATACTTAACTTGACCAGACAGTTGCTGAAAATCCTGCCATTAACTGGTTTTGTTAATATATCTGCTAATTGGTCTTCAGATCGAACAAATGGTAACTCTATTATCCCTGCTTCCAGCTTCTCTTTGATGAAGTGTCTATCAACCTCTACATGCTTTGTACGATCATGTTGTACTGGGTTTTCTGAGATTTGGATTGCTGCCTCATTATCACACATGATCTTGATAGTTTCGGTTGGGGGAAAACCGATCTCAGTTAGAAGTTTCCGTATCCATAATATTTCTGCTAAGCCTCGTGCCACCCCACGAAACTCAGCTTCTGCACTAGATAGAGCAACCACTTTTTGTTTTTTTGCTTCTCCACGTAACCAGATTTCCACCCACCAGGGTAAAATATCCTGATGTTGATCTTCGATCTCCTTTATCTCCTGCCCAGTCTGCATCCGTATACCCTAGGATTTTCATATGCCCGTTTGGTTTAAAGAGAACTCCATGGCCAACTGTTCCCTTGAGATATCTAATAATCCTCCACACTGCTTCCATGTGTGTTACTTGGGGTTGATGCATGAATTGACTAACAACACCTACTGCGTATGCTATGTCTGGGCGAGTATGTGAGAGATAAATTAGTTTTCCCACTAGCCGTTGATATCTTTCTTTGTTTGCTAACTCGGCTCCTTCTACCATTTGAAGCCTATGATTCACCATCATTGGGGTATCCGCAGGTTTGCAATCAATCATTCCTGTTTCGGCTAATAGATCTAGAACATATTTTTTCTGACAAACAAAGATCCCTTGTTTAGATCTTAGTACTTCTATTCCAAGAAAGTACTTAAGTCTTCCCAAGTCCTTCATCTCGAATTCTGTAAACAAATTCTTCTTTAGTTCTGTCATTTCCTCCTTATCGTTTCCTGTAATGATCATGTCATCAACATATATAATCAGACATGTTACAAGACTACCTCTTCGTTTGAGGAACAGAGTATGATCCAAGTTTCTCTGTTTAAATCCATATCTTTTCATTGCTAGAGTAAATCTGCCAAACCAAGCTCGAGGAGACTGTTTTAGCCCATAGAGAGATTTCTTTAACAGGCAAACTTCACCTGTCTTGAAGTCTCCCGCGAATCTGGGAGGTGCTTCCATATATACTTCTTCTTTTAATTCTCCATGCAGGAAAGCGTTCTTTACATCAAACTGATAAAGTGGCCATCCTTCATTTGCAGCTATCGAGAAAAGAACCCGGATCGTGTCAATCTTGGCTACTGGAGAGAAAGTCTCTGAGTAGTCAATCCCATATGTTTGAGTGTAACCTTTAGCTACTAACCGAGCCTTATACCTTTCAATAGTCCCATCTGGATTATGTTTGATTGTAAAAACCCAGCGACATCCCACCGGTTTTTTTCTTAACGGAAGTGCACACTTCTCCCATGTGTCATTTTTCATCAATGCCTCCATCTCCGTTTCCATTGCATCTTTCCAGTTCTTTGATTCCAAGGCTTGTTTCACAGTAGCTGGAGTTTCTTCAGAATATAGTGATGAAACAAAAGCCCTAGCTTCTTCAGACAGGTTTCCTTCGGATATGTTGGTCACTGGATACTTTGATCCTCGAGTCACTTTTTCTGGAGAGTACCGTTTAGGTGGAATTCCTCTGTTTGCCCTAGGAGGTAACACATATCTTTCTGGTGTTTCTTCTTGTGGTAGTTCACCCTGCTCTACCATTTCCTCCCGGACTGGTTCAACCTGTTCTGTTGTTTTCTCACCAAGGTCAAAAGAAATAGATGGACTTCCAGAAGATTGAATATGTTCCGGGGAGTGAGAAGTAGAAGAGTGAGTATCAGAAGAGTAAGTATTACTCACCTCAGGCATCAGGTTGGGAGGAGCATTTTCAGTGGCATTAACGATTAGTTCCGCAGATTGTGTGGGAGTATCAAGTGACTCATCTTTGGTACTATGATTAATCTCCTCTGATGATGAAACATATTTCAACCAACTTAGTGTGTCTAAGCATCCCTTCTCCCCCTGACCACTGTGTTGGGAATTGTAGTAATACTCAGTTTCAAGAAAGTCACAGTTCATGGTGGTGAACATTTGACGTGTCTTTGGATTATAACACCTGTAACCTTTTTGGTTTACTCCATAACCAATGAATACACACTTCTCACCACAAGGGTCAAGTTTGGTTCGATTTGTTTTGGGTATATGGACAAAAACAGAACAACCAAAGATTCGTGGTTGAAGAGTAAGAGCAGGGGGTACTTTGGTAAATCCTGATAGAGTTTGTAATGGAGTTTTTAGTTTGAGGATGTTGGTCGGGAGTCGATTGATAAGGTAAGTGGCTGTGGCGATAGCTTCAGGACAAAAAGATTTAGGAACTCGTGACTCAATCAGAAGAGCCCGAGTTATTTCTAACAGAATACGATTTTTTCGTTCAACTACACCATTCTGTTCTAGAGTATGTGGGCAAGTAGTTTGATGAATTATCCCCTTGTTTTGAAAAAATTGTTGCATATGGGTGTTAACAAATTCCCCTCCATTATCAGATCGAAAAATCTGAATATTCTTTTGGAACTGGGTTTGAATCATGGCATAGAACATGGTGAATTTATCAAAAAACTTCTGACTTGTGTTTCAGGAAGTAAACCCAGGTCATTCGAGTACAATCATCCACAAATATTAAGAAAAAACGAAAGTTTTGTCCCCCAATAATCGGAGCCGGACCCCAAACATCAGAATGGATCAATGAAAAAGGTAAATCAACCCTTGTGTTATTTGGTTTAAAGGTTTGTCTATGGCTTTTAGCTAACACACACGTCTCACATTTTGACATATTATTGGAGGGAAATAATTTTGGGAACAAAATATGTAAATACCCATTAGATGGATGTCCAAGTCTCCTATGCCATAACCAGGCTTCATGATCTATGGTTCCATGAGCCAGCATCACAGTACCGCGTTGAGTCACTTCGTCCACGTAGTACAACCCTTGGCGTTCAGTGCCACGCCCAATGATCACTCCCGTCCTGATATCCTGTAAGATACAAAAAGTAGGATGCATTAAAACCGTGCAGTTGAGCTCCTTTGTCACATGACTGATTGATAACAATTTATGTGATAACGAGGGAACATAAAGACAGTTGGAAAGTTTCATGGTTGGTGAAATTTCAATAGTTCCTCCCCCTTCAACATGCATTATTTCTCCATTAGCCGCTTGGATGTGTTTTTTTTTTTGTTTTAGACGATGAGATAATATCCGACAATTCAAATGTCATTGTGTCGGTAGCACCACAATGAAGAATCTATGATTTATCCTGCTTTCCACAATAATTTTGAGCCATATTTGCCTTCCCAACACATTTTTGGGCTGTTTTAATTGTTTTTAAATAGCCCCTCCCAATAAATTCATCAGTTGTGTTCTCAAGGGTATTTTCTACCAATTTTAAAAAACTTCGGGGAAAATATTTAGGATTCAAAAAGGAAGGGCTTGAGGAAAAATCCCCAAACCCTTTACCTGTATCATCATCATCACCATCACCATCACCATCACCATCATAATAATAATAATAATAATAATAATAATAATAATAATAATAATAATAATAATAATAATAATAATAATAATAATAACAATACCCTTAAAATGTGGCATATATCTACTATCATTGATAATTGTACTGTGGTGGAATTTCCTTGAACTCTGGATCTTTTGGTACAAGTATATCTCTTGAAAAGCTATCCATAACATTTAGAACTTCTTTAAAAATTCTACTCGCGATTTCACCGGAATGTTGAAAACACTCTTGAGTATCCCTATTAGGAGCACACTTACTAAGTACATATACAAATAAACCCACTTTCTCCCATATTGACATCCTAGTTGACCTCAAACCATACTTGTTTTCTAAAACAACACATAGTTGACGAAATATATTTTGACTCATTCTAAAGGTGTTAAAACACCGCTTTTCATGACCATTTAATAATTCATCCATCCATCTTTCTCCCGTTAAATAAGAAGTCAAACATGGTTCTTTGTATATATGATTCAAAAAATAGAAACACATGTAACCAGTTGCACATGTCACCAAATCCCAAAATTCGTCATCATTTTTCAAATACTCTTTATATTGGAGAGATTGTTGATTATATAGGAGAAGTTGTCTAAGTTGCATATCATTATTATCCATACCTGCATAGAAACAAATAAAATTTACTCTAAAACTTATAAACACAACAAAACAATTTCATAAATTTGATAACAAAAATTAATAGCATAGCATAGTTTGAAAGTTAAATATTCATAAACTTTCTTTACAAAAAACGCTACACAATCCATCATGAACATCTTCATAAGTTTGACGGCAATAAAGTAGCATAACATAATTAGAAAGTTAAGTATTCATAAACTTTCTTTACAAAAAAAAAAAAAAAAAAAAAAAAAAAGCTACACAATCCATTATGAACATCTTCATAAGTTTGATGGCAAAAAAGTAGCATAACATAGTTAGAAAGTTAAATGTTCATAAACTTTCTTTACAAAAAAAGCTACACCACCCATCATAACCATCTACATATGTTTGATGGCAAAAATATTAGCATAACATAGTTAGAAAGTTAAATGTTCATAAACTTTCTACACAAAAAACTACACCACCCATCATGATTAAAAGCTAAACAAGTTTAGCTTTTTGGATGCTTCTCATGGTCATGCAAGTACTTAATGTATCCAAGCCTACTCTCATCATCCGGTAATCCAAAAAAAAAAAAAAGATCTTTTTTAGGATCTTCAATCATTGTGCAAGCAAAGAAGAACTCGGGGGCATGGGGCTCCAAACTGGGCAAACTACACACATTTGCCAAAGCATCTTCAACACCATACTTTGTTGTACTAGCATTCATTGAATTTATCACATTCATGTTGCTATTCATCATGTTCATCATTGAAGTATTCATTTCTTGTGTTGAAGTATTCCTCTCATTAATTTGTTGCATCAAGTCACCAAGCATTTGTGACAACCCCTTCTTTTTTAGTGGAAGTCTTTGCACTCTTATAACTTTGTGATGAATCACCCTCAAAAGCCCTCTTACCTCTTCTTATGTCATCCCTCTCAACATGCGTCACTTGAGTGATATTAGTAGATGTAGGAGTAGGGGTAGGACTAGACTCTCTCCATACATCATCTCATGATGCTCCCCCATAGTAATTGTCATTACCATTATTAAGATTCATGTCATCAAGAGAAACATGCTCTCATTCCTATGAGGTGGAGAAGGAATATATACTTCTTGTTCATGTGGAGAATTGGCTACCGAACTAAACTTGTACTTTCCTTGGGCATAAGATCCAAAAATTTGATCCATTTTATTTTCAAGCTCGGGCTCAATCCCTTCATCTCGAAATGAATCAAATTTTGATTTTTCCTATAAAACAAAACACAAAATTTTTAATAGATATATCTAACTATTTAATTAAAACTAAAGTAAGTCAACTTAAAAGATAACTAACATTCATTTTCATAGCCCACCATTCATCGTTAGCACTTATAGTCCCTTTCACATGATCCCATCCTAGTCCCGTCTCTTTTGCTTTCAATTGTTTCCATAAGCTCCATCTATTTCTCATCCAATCCACCTTATTTTTGAGTTTATTTTTATCTCATGCCAACTTACTTTGGTTGTTGAACTCTAATTCAATCTTTTTCCATATCAACCTTTGAGAGGTAACTCCACATTTTCCCCCCTTACTCATTTCAACATATTGAATATAAAGGTCACAAAGTATATGTAAAGTAATTCTTTTGACCAATTAACTCTACTTCCTTGATTTTCATCTTTGTTGTCATTTTTACTTCCTTGACTTGCATCTACATTTCAGTTTTGAGTTGGTGACATCTAAACATGAAAGAATGCAAAGTAGCATTTTAGATGAACAGAATGAACCATCCACCAGCTGCAGTATGTAATAAGAAAATAACATTGACACAAGAGCCTTTTTATTTGCATTTTTTACTATGTTAGAGCTGATTTTTTTAAGCTAAAATTAGGGAATGAACCACTGACTAAAAAGTATTTTTAAGGAAATGTACTCCTTGTATGGTTATTATCATTGCAAAATAAGAACATTTGATTTCTCTTCATATTGGAGGTTTGATGGTGACTCAAATATCAAGTATACCTTCAACTCAGATGCACAAAGAATTCAGATGCCACAAAAAGCATCCATTGCTAACTCCAGTATATTTACCAAAGTATTGGGAGTTTTCAATTCTGTAATTCTTTCCCCTATTCATTAATTTGTTTCCTCTTTTTTTTTTTTTTTTTTTTTTTTCCTTCTTATCAACTCAAACTAACCGTAGGTGAAAAATGGATTATGAGATGCCTAGCTAAACTCAATACAAATACATAACACCTGGTCAGGTTGACTGGAGCAGATTGGTTTTCACCAGAAACAAACAAGTCTATAGATGAAGAAGGTAGGCTGCATTTCTGTTTTCATTCTTTTGTATCCTTCAGTGGTGGAAATCACTTAGGAATATACAAGTGAATATACAACAAAGTCGCAGGATTCAAAGCATAAAAATATCAACAAAAGAATACACTAGTAAATCGCCATTCAAAGCACCGTAAATATATAACAAAGTCACAGGATTCAAAGCACAAAAATTTCATATTCATGTAGAAAAAACACCTGGAAAACAAATCAGAAATCGCACCTCAGAAAACAAGGGATGCGTAACTCACAGAAACCCTAGGTTGAATATACGATCCACCAACCTTTTACCGGAAAGCTTGCCGGAGATAGAGGTATGCTGAGTAGCATGTGAGTAGTTTGTGGCCTGGGAGTAAACTGAGACTGAGAGAAGCAGATTTGAGATGGAGCCAAGCAGATTTGCGATGGAGAGAAGTAGATCCGAGAATGAACCAGCTTGAGATTGGGAGAAGTGATGAGAGAAATAAGGGCAAATTAGAACTTTGAAAATAAAAAAGTGAAACGCTATGCTTAAGCGCTGCTCTTAGTAGCGTGTCAAATTTGACGATTCGGATGGCAATTCGCTAAGTGAAAAAGTTATTAATCAAACATCTTCTTTAACGGTTTGACTAAGTCAAACCGCTAAAGATGGTCAAATCCACTAAAAATCAGTGAATCAGCTCCTAACTAAACAAAGCCTATATCTAAATCACATTCTTCCAAAAGGTTGAACCCCGACCCTAAAGGCCCTATATCTAAATCCCATGAACCTACTATAAGTTGTTTAAGTGATTCTAAATTTTTATCACTTATATACTTTTAAGCTTGAACACAAAAAGTCTAAACATGTTATTCTTTCATATCCCCACTCCCGTGACACGTAAAGCACAGATTGGATAGCCACATTAGAGAACCAAAAACGTTTACCATATAAGCGCTGAGAGTCAAGGAAGCTCGGAGGCACAGCAATGGCGTCCCTTTTGGAGACTCCATTTTCTTCACCTCACTCACTCTTCAACTCTCATTCTCACTCTTCTTCACACCCACAATCCCACAACCCCAACTCTCTGCAATGCTTCCCTGTCAAGCCCTTTCACTTCCCTATTCTCCGCTCTTCCTCCACCGTCTGCGCCACCGGCGGAGCAGTCGACCCTTCGCCGCCGCCGCCGCCGCCGCCTCTGTCGAACCAGGACGAGGTTTCGCTTGATGGGTCTAGTAAAGATCGGCGCAAGGTGGTCAAGTTTGCCTGGGAGAAGCTGGTTCGATGGTCTCGCTCATGGCGGTCCAAGGCCAAGACTGACGTTCTTGAACGCACTAACAAGGTCTATACACTTACTGTTATTTTATTTTTTTATTTTTTTTTCATTTTTTTTCCCCAAAGCTGTGTTAATCTTAATGCTAGCAAGTAGTAATTTGGGATTTTTAAGGTAGGATTAGTTCTAAAGCTCTCATTTTTATGTTTTACTCCTGTTTACTTGAATTGGTTTTTGCTGCTCTTTAGTTTCTGCTGCTCTTTATATGAAATTAATTAGAAATTCAGTTAAATAATCCATTGGTATCTCCGTATCTGTATATGAAGTTCTGAGAATGGTAATGCTAGAACTCAGGTAGGGCATCTCACTTTAGCAGTAGTATGCAGACGGTGTAAAATGCCTATTTTTTTTTTATTTTTTTTAGCTACGAAGGTGTGCACGGGATAAACCCGCCTTGTGACCCCTACAAAGGACCACAAAGGTGTTGCTCATAGCTGACCGCACAAGGAGATAAGACAGACTAGGTTGTCCATAGCTGACCAGCTCAAACCAAGAAAGCTATTAGGCCGCTCCCCCTAGGAGTTGAACTTGTAACCTTATGGTTATCAAGTCAAAAGTTTGATCAACTCGGCTAGGATTGCTCCAATTATCTAAGGGTGTGCATTGGGTAAGTCCCAATTTGTGACTCCAGCCAACAAAGAACCACAATGAGGTATACAACTTAGGTTGTCATTGCTGACTGACTCAAACGAAAAAGGCCAATAGGTTGCTCTCGCTTGCCGTGGAATTCGTAACCTTGTGGTTACCAAGTCAATAGCTTGGCCAACTTGGCTGGGGTTGCCCCCAATAAAATGTTTAATTAGTGCTATTGTTGCTTCAAATCTTCAATTTGGGTAAATGTTTAATTTTGTATTACTTAGAACTTTAGGTGGTGGTTCTTGGAGGTGGATCTTTTGGAACAGCTATGGCTGCCCATGTTGCAAATAGAAAGGCTGAATTGGAAGTTAATATGCTCGTACGAGATCATCGAGTTTGTGAATCCATTAATGAGAATCACTGCAATTGGTGAGTTTGTGGTTTGTGTGTCATCCCTTTTCCATATTCCGTAGCTTCATCTTTATGGTCGTTTTCTGTTCGGTTTTCTTTTGCTCCAGTAAGTATTTTCCAGAGCACAAGCTACCCGAAAACGTAATTGCAACAACTGATGCCAAGGCTGCTCTGCTTGGTGCAGATTTTTGTTTCCATGCTGTACCAGTTCAGGTAATTCAGACCATATTTTCTTTGGTACTTCGTTTCCCTAGATTTTATGAAATTATGTTGGATAACCTCGTAACCTTAGAGTTCAAAGACATGGGTATCTGCAAAAAGAGAAATTTAAACTAAAGTTTCTTCTTCTTTAGCTTGTTTATGCTGTCTAGTTTGACCTCACGACCAAAGAATGCCACTTATTTGCAGTTCAGCTCGGTATTCCTTGAGGATATTGCAATGCATGTTGATCCGAGCTTGCCATTTATATCTCTCAGCAAGGGTTTAGAGCTCAATACATTAAGAACAATGTCTCAGATAATCCCCCGAGCTCTAAGAAGTCCTCGACAGCCCTATGTTGTTCTATCTGGACCTTCTTTCGCACTCGAGTTGATGAACACGTTACCAACAGGTTATTTATTTAATCTTCATAGCATATACTTCGTGCACTAGATTAAGTTTGTTAGTGATCAAAATCATTCCCCGTAACTATGCAGCAATGGTGGTAGCGTCTAAAGACAAAAAAGTTGCGAATGCAGTTCAGCAACTTCTGGCCTCGAGAAACCTGAGAATCAATACATCAAGGTTGTTCTTCTAATCCTTATCCTATACTGGTCTTTTTTCGGCCTAGCAGCAATTAGCATGTGACCTATGGTCTGGCTCTGATACTAAATTGAAACATGTACTCCATCTCAACTAAAAGCCTAAGCTGATAGTTGGATTGCACATTAATGGTTATATGCTCAACAAGAGATTCGAGGCTCGAGCTGTTAAAATATGTATGCACTTAAGTGCTTTCTTGTAACACCGAAGCTTCAGTGATGTTACAGGGATTGAGATTGCAGGTGCGCTGAAGAATGTACTAGCAATCGCAGCCGGTATTGTGGAAGGATTGAATCTCGGGAACAACTCCATGGCTGCTCTCGTAGCACAAGGGTGCTCTGAAATTCGATGGTTGGCGACAAAGGTTGGTGGAATCTTTCTATGATTCTTTACTGTTTAAGGAAAGTTTTAGTTCGTGGGTTAACATTGTTATCTCGGTGACATCAAAACCATGAACAATGATTATCAGAAAGTGATTGTTGTATTGCTGTTTTTGTTCCACTAAAGATGGGTGGAAAGTCGACTACATTAACGGGGCTTTCAGGGACGGGGGACATCATGCTCACGTGTTTTGTGAATCTTTCAAGAAACAGAACTGTTGGGGTTCGTCTTGGATCGGGAGAAAAGCTTGAAGACATACTTGGTTCTATGAACCAGGTTAGTGAAAAATGAAAATTGTCTCGCGGTTTCTTGTGTGGAACTGTCCCGGGGTTTCTTTCACCCGAAATGGTTTGTGTTTTTTAAGGTGGCCGAAGGTATATCAACAGCGGGAGCTGTGATTGCGCTAGCGCAAAAATACAAGGTCAAAATGCCGGTTTTGACAGCAGTTGCCCGGATTATTGACAATGAACTCACACCAACTAAAGCTGTTTTTGAATTGATGAATCTCCCCCAGGTAAATTTTGGGTCCCAAATATTCCAATGTTGTTTTTTTTACTGTCTGTCTGTGATATTATTGCCTTTTGGTTTACAGGTTGAAGAAGTTTAGAGATTTGGATAAGTTGCAGAGAAGAGGATAAATCCTCAAAGTCATATGTTTTAATATTATACATCATTGTTTGTTATTAGATTGTGCTGCCAAGTAGAGTAGTCCCATACTATAAAGTTTTCCTTTTTTTTTTTTTTTTTTTTTTTTTTGGTTTGGGGGTGTTCTTTTGCCCTCTTTCACATATTTATATCCTACAAAAAAAGCTGGAAAAAGACTTGATGTTGTATTTAATCCTCTCACTCACTTGACGTGTAAGAAAAATTGGGAAAACGAAAAAAGTCTTGTGGGGAGGTTTGCTCTTATTTGTGTTCTATGAAGCACTAATAACATTTTGAGAATGTTTTTCTATAAGTTTTTTTTTTTTTTGGGTCCCTAATTATTATTTTTTCTACATTTCATCTCATGATTTTAAATTCTTGTCAAATTTAGTTTCTTCAACCTAATTTTCAATTTTCGGTAACCAAATTGTAGGCAAATAATTTATTTTAAATGGTAGAACTATTACTTTTGGTCCTTCCCTAAAGAAGGTAATAAAGAGAACAATTTTTAACTTTTAAGATAAATTGGCAATAACTAAAAATTAAGACAAAAACTAAATGTGACAAAGATTTAAAAATGGGAAAATGGCACTTTTTACCCCTGAGTTATATACTTATAGCACTTTTTTCCCCTCAATTATTTAGGTAATCACATTAGCCCCCTCAATTATTCTAAAAGTGGTGCTTTTTCTCCCTGATATATTAAATTGACATTTATATCCTTAAAGTAAACATTTTATTTATTTTACTACTCTAACAAATTATTGCGTATACGTAAGGATGACCACGGTTCGATTTGAATTGAACCGGATACTAAAGCAATCGAATTAATAGTTTACGGTTATAATTCAGATCTAGAACCCAATATTTAAATGTCAATTTATTAAAATTATGTATCAAAAAAATTGAATCTTGAACCGTGAACCGGCGGTTCCGGATCTGATTCGCGATTTTGAACCGTCTTTATTTTAAAATTTTATTTTTTATTTTAAAATAGTCTAAATTCAACAATAAATGTATTTTATTTTTTCAGTTCGGAACATGAACCGTCCGTTCTGGTTCACGATTTTAATAAACTCTAAATATCGAATTTCGATTCTAAATTGTAATTGGAATATTTCGGTTTGGTTGCTATAGTGTTTGTTTAGTTTGAACCAAATTATGGTCATAATTTGTTGGAGAAAAAAATAAATTAAATATTTAGTTTAAGGGTAAATATGTCCATTTAACATTTCAGGGGGGAAAACAGCCACTTCAATAATTTAGGGGAACTAAATGCTATAGATATATAACTCAAGGGGGAAAGTGCCATTTTCCCTTTAAAAATTATGAAACCAAATGTGAAAAACTAATAATTAGAGACTAAATGTCAAAATAATCTCATGGTTTTGGGAACAAAAGTGGAAGAAACACTTTTTCTAATTAAAAAAAAAAAATCAAAATGCATTTTAAAAAAACCGTAAACAATTCTATCCGATGAAAAATTAAACCATAAATTAACCTAAAGGCTCTCAAAAGAAACCAAGAATTTAAAAATATTGATTGAATATTAAACAAGAGAAGGATGAGGAATACAGCCTTCTTAGCATATTACAATACCTTTTACTCACTTTAAGAAAGGCAGATAACAGTCAATAGCAGCAGAGAGGCATAACGAATTTGGATGACATATAAACAATGAGTTATATGCAACCAGTGCAAAAAAGAATGAAAGTTTGACACAGAAAACTAAGACATTTCATATCTTGGGTCATTTTAACTGGAAATTGTCAGAAGAGGGAGAGAAGAAAATGTACAACAGTCTAATTCTTTTTTGTGCTTTTACATCCTGGGTTGATTCTTTGAGCGCCCAGTTTGGAAGCAGCAGGTTTATTTCGCCATCGCCCAACCCAACAGATGGTATGCAATGGATCCGCAGAGATCACCCCAGAGAAAACAAAACAAATTTCAACAGTATATAGAAATTATGAGAAGAGCGATAGAACCACTGTATTTGTGCCAAAAAATTAAAAACACCTATTCAAATCTTCTCTAGACGCAATCAACACAAACTCAATATCTTTATCAAGATAGTAGAATTTCATGAAACTTTTCGATACAGTAGGCCGTTGAGAACTGACGGCATCCCGCAATTCCCCAAGTGTTGCACCCACCGCTAAATAGATTGTCAAAACATCATTTTGATAAAACACCTTAATTTCACGAGGCTCAACTTCCCATGCACCGCCTCCGACGGGGAGTGGGACAACCCCGATTTGGGGTGCTCCTGCACCGCCGGGGAGCAGAGGGATATTGGCGACAACCCCGAATGGGAAAAATACGTCGTTGTCGACATTCCACATGTCGTTTGCACGGCCAACAGGTGGGACATTGTCTGCACCGCCTCCGCCGGGGTAAGTGGGGCAACCCCGAAATGAAAGATTTGGACGCCACCAATACCTACGGACAGTTGGGTGAACTCAACATGGTGGACTGTCCCCTGAACCGGAAGCATAGATGCCACCAATACCGCAACTCTGGGTGAACACAAAGTGGACCGTACATGCTCTGATACCACTCTGATACCATGTTATAAATTAAGATTGGGTTAGGGTCACTCAACTGGCTATATTTGGGAGCAACAGGTTTACTCAACCCTCGCCAACCCAACAGATAGTCTTGCTGCAATGGAGCCGCAGAGATCATCCAAGAGAAAACAAAACAAAAATTTCAATAGTACAAAGAATTTTGAGTATACCTTATCAATGGTATGAGAGGAGTGATAGAACCACTGTATTTGCGCCGAAAAATTGAAAACACCTATTCAAATCATCTTCACACGCAATCAACACAAACTCAATATCTTACTCAAGACAGTAGAATTTCATGAAAGTTTTCGGTACAGTAGGCCATAGAGCACTTACGGCATCCCTCAATTCCTCAAGTGTTGCAACGTTCGCTAAATTGATTATAAAAATAGCACTTTGATGAAACACCTTAATATCACGAGGCCCAACTTCCCCTGCTCCGCCATCAAGTGGGACATTGTCTGCACCGCATCCAAGGGTGGAAGTGGGACAACCCCGATTTTATAACTAAATTTGTAAGAAATAACTATGAAAACCTTATATTTTATAACTAAATTACGAACCCTAGGAGGCGCCTAACGTTTTTTGCAACATTGAATTCAAGATAGTAGAATTTCATGAAAGTTTTCGGCACAGTAGGTTGTCGAGCACTGACTCATCCCTCAATTTCCCAAGTGTTGCACCGGCCGCTAAATTGATTGTCAAAACATCACCTTGATGAAACACCTTAATTTCACAAGGCCCAACTTCCCCTGCACCGCAAACATGTGAGACATTGTCTGCACCGCCTCGGACGGATGGAAGTGGGGCAAACCCCATTTGGGGTGTTCCTGCACCGCCGGGGGTGTGGAGGGGATTCATCGCAACGCCGAATGGGAAAAAATTCGTCGTTGTCGACATTCCACAGGTCGTTTGCACCGCCAATAGGTTGGACATTGTCTGCACCGCCTCCGCCGTGGGTTAGTGAGGAAACCCCGAAATGAAAGCTCTGGACGCCACCAATACCTATGGACATATGGTTAGGTATAACCTCAGATTTTAAGCTCGAATACTCAAATACTTGCAACAAGTAGAAGACTGAGTAAGTAGGAACTTAAGATTTCAAAAATCATAAACCAATTACATGACCTTTGTCCAATAAATTGTGTAAAACAACAGTTTAAAATTGCATGCATGCATCAATCGTAAACAAAGACCTTCATACCACAAAGATATTTGCAAAGGATGATCGGAGATTCAAACATCTCTACTACTCCGAGCGACATCTCGCCATAAAATTTGATAGAACCATAGATGAATAAATGTTGAGCTCTGAAATTAAGAACCGTGTAATCTAGAATTGAAATAGCAATGGATTTTTGATGAAGTGATCAAGGGCATATGTGTCATTTTCCTTAACATAGTTAGTTATAACCGTTCAATGTAATAAAAGCTCTCTGCTCATTATTCAGCAGTGTATCTTGTTTCATTCTATATCACCATAAACTCCAGCTTTGTCTCTCTCAATTCACTCATACTTTGTTCTCATCTTGCTTGATTCTAATGTGATCATAGTCAGTTCATCATGGTATCAGAGCTCCGTCGAACCTACGTCGCAGCTGTGGTGATGGATACAACTGGAGACAACAATCCAATGGAACATGCAGGAGGTTCTTCGAATAAGACAACAACGAACCATAGCCAGCGAAATGAAGAATTTGACGATCTTCTGTAACTGCATGTCACAGAGAACCCTAATTTGAGCCTCGTTTCACCATTTGGAAGCTTAACAGAAATTCTTTGGATTCTATGATATGTTTCAAAATAATCTAGAGAGGAGGTGATATGATCTGTTACTCCAGAGTCTAGTATCCAAATTATGTGTTAATTTAAGACAACATTAACATGAGGATAGGGAATAGCTCTACTTTCATCATGCATTCACATAGACTCTTTGAAGTTTGGCTTGATTCTAGGGGTGGTTACTGTCACAGCAGCATTGCTTGAGGCTTGATTCCCTTTGTTTTGATTCTGCAAGATAAACAATAGCTTTTGGAATTGGTCAGGGGATATACCTATATCACCTGTTTGGCTCACAGAGGGCATTAGATGAATGTTGCATGTCCTGAAATTGCTTATTCTTTGATTTTTAACCTACAACCCATCCAGGAAGATACCCATGTTTCTTGTAGCAGTTTTCAATTGTGTGGCCAGTCATCCCACATAAGGTGCATTTAGGTATGTTCTTTCCCCCATAATTGGTGAACCTCTTCTTCTTGTTGAATGTTGAAGCTGCCACAACAGGTTGTTCCTCTTCTATTTGGTTCTGAATAACATTATACTAGACAAGATCACTACATTTTTTATTGAGTGATCCTCTAATCTTCCTCTCCACTTTCAAAGTCATGTTGAGCACCTTCTCTATATCCGGAATGGGATCCGTGACTAGGACTCCAGATTTAATGATTTCATACTCCTCGTTCAAGCCTTCTAGGAACCGGATGATCAGATCCTCTTCTTTCTGCTTCTGCATTCTGCTCACAAGAGTACATGAACACCTTGGCACACACTCACATAACAGCAAGGGCCTCAATGAATTCATCTGTTGCCATAGGACGTTAGTTTTGGTGAAGTACTCGTTTACAGTCATACTGCATTGAACGGTTCTAAAGATCTCGTTCTGAATCTCAACGATCCTATGAGGATCTGACTGCTAATATCTCTTCTGGAGAGCTTTCTAAATGTCCAATGCCTTATCAAAATACATTACTCCATCAGCAATGCTAGAACTGATTAATTTGAGGATCCAAGAACAAACAATATGATTGCATCTCTTCCATGATGCTAGTCTAGGATCAGCTTCTTCTGGAATTGGAACTGCTTCAGTAACAAATCTAAATTTGTTTTTAACTTCCAGAGCGATCCTCATCGATCTGCTCCAGGAAGCATAATTGAGCTCAGTCAACAATGGTGAAACGAGGCTTGTAAATACTACTTCAGAATGTGTTGTTCATTCCATCTTTTACTTTCAACATTGTTTCTGCTAGTAAATTGACTAGGCAGTCAGATTGTAAACTTGTTATGTGGGTGGATTCATGTGCTATTCAGGGTTGGACTATACTTGATTAGTAATCCTCCTATGAAGAGAAGGACTAAGTCCGTTGGTAAAAATGTTAAAATTCAATGTAACAGTGTGAAGGTTTTGGTAAAAATGTTAAAATTCAATGGTAAAAATGTTAACATTCATGTGCTATTCAGGGTTGGACTATACTTGATTAGTAATAATCCTATGAAGAGAAGGACTAAGTCCGTTGGTAAAAATGTTAAAATTCAATGTAACAGTGTGAAGGTTGAGCTATGGCATAATACATTAGGGCATTACCCTATCAATAAAATTTCTCTTTTAAATAGAATAAAATCCGTTGTCCCTCATAAATAATCTGAATTTGTATGTGATGCTTGTCATTTTGTTAAACATAAGAGGTTTACCTTTCCCGTCGATACATCTAAATCTGAAAAATCTTTTGATCTATTGCATATGGATGTGTGGGGACCTTTTGCTGTGGCTTCTATAAAAGGGGAACACTACTTCCTCACTATTGTTGATAACTACAGTAGGTTCACTTGGATACATTTGTTAAGGAACAAATCAGAAGTCAAGTCTACTTTGACATTTGTTAAGGAACAAATCAGAAGTCAAGTTACATTCAAAGTTTTTTACAATTATGTGCATACTCAGTTCTCAGCCAATATCAAAAGGTTACTAATTGTAAACAATTCTATCTGCAAATGAACAAATTAAACCATAAATTAACCTAAATGCTCTCAAATGAAACCAAGAACTCAAAAATATTGATTGAATATTAAACAAGAGAAGGATGAGGAGTACAGACTTTATAGCATATTACAATACATTTTACTCACTTTAAGAAAGGCAGACAACGGCAGCAGAGCGGCATAATGAATTTGGATGGTATATAAAGAATGAGTTATATGCAACCAGTGCAAAAAAGAATGGAAGTTTGGCTGAGAAAACTAAGGCATTACATATCTTATGAGGTCAGCAAAACATATTAGTAACCTCTGTCTAGGGGACATCACTTCATTTTGGGTCATTTGAAATGGAAGTTACCAGAAGAGGGAGGGAGGAGGAAAATGTACAGCAGTCCAGATTCTTTTCCTGATTTCTGCTCCTTGGTCTTTTTTTGTGCTTTTACATCCCGGGAGATGTTCGGTTGATTCTTTGAGCGCCCAGTTTGGGAGCAGCAGGTTTACTCCGCCCTCGCCCAACGGATGGTCTTGATGCGGTTGTTGGTTCGGGAGCTGCAATCGAGCCCCAGAGATCATCGTCGACTGTTGCAGCCTTTTTTGCAGTCGTCTTGGGAGCGGGGGCAACAGAATCCCATGGATCATTATCAAAGCTAGCCCCCCTTGAGCTTGCTGCTTTAGTAGTTTTTGGAACAGGGGCAGCTGCTGATCCCCACAAGTCATCGTCATCTGTGTTCATCTTTGATATGCTCTTTGGTCTTGAAATGGAAACTGAAGTCAATATTAAAGTGAAAGGATCAATTATTCTGTTTTCCTTGTTGAGTGGCAGGGGGATTGGCTCAAGGATTCATAGTAAATACTTATAGACAGAATTGAGATATTCTCTAACATCACAAATAACTGAATAATAGCTTGAAAACTATAATTCCAACCAGAGTTTTGGGTGTCTAGTTGGTCAGTCTTACCTTGTGATTTTGGTTGAGAGACTGGGCGTTTTTGAGCAGCTTGGATGTTTGCAAGAGCTGCAGGTGGTATCGGAGCTTCTAGTGGCTCCATATCATCCCATCCGTCTTTTTCATTTTCGAGATCGTCGTGAATTCCATTTTCAAGCTCGCCCCATCCATCAGTAGATGTAGGAGATTCAGGACCTGGATGATCGGCAATATCCGTGCTAGAACGAACTTGGATTGGAGCTATATTTGCATCTTCTGTACCTGCATGATTTTAAGAGCTAATATCAAAACAAATTCACTAGCAAGGGCATTTTGAAACCATAGAACATCTAAAATAAAGGAGTGGAAAAACACCATTCAGTATCCATCACAGAAGCAAAATTGTAACGAAAACGAATTAAGGTGCTTACCCGAGCTAGCATTGGAAATTGCAGAGCTATGTGGTGCACTAGAATTCGCTGGGGTAACAGAACTATGTTCAGAAGGTTTACCGCCTTTGAGGGTCAACGAGCTCATAGCCCAGCTGCATCATAACAAAGGAAGATTAGACATCTAGAGTGTCGTGTGTACCAAGGATCTTAATCAATGAACCAGGGAGGTAATAGAAGTAACACATAGAAACCTACAATATTTAAAAGTGGGATGTTTTCTTTTCACGTGTACCCAAATGATCAGACATGCAAGTTATGTAAACGAACTTAACAACCACATAATCACATCTTAAACATACCCAAGCAAACTTGCATTTCCAGGAATAGATGAAGTTTGCATGCCTATTCCAGTAGCGTCTCCAGAGCTTGCCTACAGAGTACCAGAGAGAAATAAGACTATAAAAAGGAAGTACATGGGAATAAGTTTAAGATAGTAAAGCTGTTTAAATGTCAAAAAATGAAGCTCTTATAATGAATGCAAAAATGAGGCCCAGTTAGCTCGTGCACTCTACTCTGATCATAGAAATTTCTAGTCTCCAATTCCAATAGTTCATTTTGTCCTTTATTTATGTCTATCAAATTCAAAATTACTTACAAGAACTCATATTAACATTAACCACTTTAAGAATTTACTTTTTAAAGTATTGAGAATGGAAAAGGTGCCCTGTGTAGTGGGAGGACATTCTCCCTAAAATGTCCTTAGGAAGCAAGGTTCATTGACACAAAGTAAAAAGTAAAAACACTTTAAAAAATTAAAATCAACAGTTTATACAAACACATACCTTATCGTATTGTTTCAATAGTTGCAAAAATTGGTCCACTGCTTGGAAAGCTTTTGACCTTACGTCACTATAACATAGAAAAGCAGATATCAGAAGTTTAGAATTGCGTAGGCACAATATATTTAGAATGAACTACTGCTACAAGGACATGAGTAGGGATAGAAAACACACACACACAAGTTAGATAATGATATTAGTAGCAGTAGATAATTATTAAAGAAGTATTAAGTAAAGAGAAACAAGGAAACTGATTTGGGACTATTACTTTAAATCTCATTAATACCTGTCAGGATCAATGGTAAGCACAACAATATTTGGCAAAATACGTGTTGCAATCTCAGTCACATCATAGTAAGAACTAGTGGCACACAAAGCCATAACACCTGTCAGCAAAAGAATATCCATATTTGTAAATTGAAGACTGGCAAAGAAGGTAGAGGGAGAAGCTGGAAGGATGGAAGTCAGGGAGCTTTGTCAAAGGACCAAGAAACAGAATAGGGAAAAAAATCAACTTGCCAAGGTTTCCAAAAACAGACCAATGAGGAAAAAAATTTGAGGTTATACCTGCTCCTCGGGCAGGCGAGAATGTATCACGCAAAGCGCGTACAGTGAATGCATTTATAAGAACTCTCTTCCTTGTCTGCATGCAGGAAATAAAATAACATGCCTTTTATAAGGATACTGCCATCACTAAAAATAAACTCAAAAAACAGATTTGAAAATGGTAAAAAATACTATTAGGTTCCTTCAATCTCAAAGCATTAACACCATCACTTCCTTACCCCTTCATTCAGGTGACTGGCAATATTTCCAAGTAATATAGTTGTATTTGTTCTGATTGCTGGCTCTTCATCCACCTACATCAAGCACAGATACAAAATATTAGAAAACAGCAGATCACAGGAAGACTTGATTATTTGAAGTGTATGAGGCAATACCTGTAGCTTAGAAAGATACTTCAATAATGATCCAGATATAGTGCGTTGGGATAGCTACAATTACAGATTAAAAAGAGATGAGAAGAATAGTACACATAGTCACATACTAGTCATATATACAAGTAGAAACACTTTTAAAGGGAAGAAAAAACAACCTACTATTGAACTTGCAGAAGACTATATTTAGTCAATTGAAAACATAATGAAACATCTATTTACAGAATATTTAACCAAATTAGGTACAGTTTACCTATTCCATAGTGTCTCAGTATAGAAGATAACATTTCACATTAGGCGCATACCTTAGGTGCCAGAACTAGCATTGACTTGAGAGTCAACTCCCGGAGGAAAGCAGATGTGTCAGAGAATCCAGTAGCAACATGAGGGTAAACCTAACCAAAATATTATAAGGAACATTTACTCAAGCAAGAAGATGATCCTAAATGAATTGTATGTTTGAATGATAAGAGTATGATTTAATCACTATTTGCATACTTGTTCATCAACAATTTGTGAAGATAATGACTCCCCGAATTGATCAACATGTTGCAGAAGACTAACTCGTATTGCCCGGTCATTTGAGGCAAAAAGTTTTACAATTGTTGGTAGTACCTACAGATAAGAGGTGTCGCCACAATTTAGAAAGAAAAAAAAAAAAAAAAAAAAAACAAACAAACAAACAAAAAGGTCATTTATGGAATGATGGATAGATAACATGCTCTTGCTTTATGCTTTTACATGAAGAAAAATTATTATGGTATTGTCAAATAGGTGTAAAAGAGTATAACCTTGAGACTAAATTCCTCTGTTGAAAGCCAAGAACCCATTTTCAAAAATGCTGTCAAAGCAGGTGCAGCAGCTGAACCAAATTCTAGAGCAGATGCAAGCAATGGAAGCAACTGCAGGAAATAGAACATGATAAAACTAATTTGCTTTCATTAACCACTAAATAAATGTTTACTGAAGTGTGCTGTTTTTGGTATGTCAAGACTACCTTTTTCAGTACTATCTGGCGAGGAAGTTGATCTGCTAAATTTGGAAGTTTACGAAAGAAAGTGTCTTTTTCAACACTGTCCTTCAAATTAAGAATTTCCATGAATTGTATGGTCTCCACCAATTTATTTTGGAAGTATTCTGCCAATAAACAATTTATAAAAGAAAAAACTGTCAGCATCATCTCATTACTTACATACCTTTGCTAAGATGATTATATGCACTACAAAACATAGAGCTTACTTTCAATGATAAAAGAGAAGTTAAATCACTTAATCAATGATTGATTCAACTATCAACTTTTAAGCAGTAACTAAAGCAAAAAGCCTAGACCAGTGGTTCACTGCTAGTGTATTGTTTAGAAGGTAAAAACATAACAATACCAAGTAAGATGAAACAAAGACAACTGTGATATGATGCAGAAAGCTAAGTAATATATAATGAATACTTGAAACAATAAATTAAAGACAGACTGAATAATGAACATTTTACCACTATTTTCCAGAAGCTTAGATGAATTTAACCTGCGAGCAGGTGTAGCACTCAAGAGGCGCTGATAATCTGGAAGTAGAGACTGTAAGACAAGAAAATAGCAAATGGCAAATGAAATTGAATTTTTCAATCACCAGAAGATAATAGAACTATAGCTACTTAAATACTATAAATCAAACATTTAAGTAAAAAACTAACAGCAATACCTTAGGAATGGAACCAGTATTACGCAACTCCTCTGTTTTGCTCAGCTTTGTACTAGAAAAAAGTTCATAAATAAAACAACCTGATAATTACCCAGAAATTGAATTATTAGTTCATACTCTTAACCAAAAAAAATAAAAAGCCTGAGACTAGTCAAAGGTTATCATGAGCATCAATCCAGGAGTAATTTTTCCAAATTTAACAAAACCCTCTGAAAGGTGTCATGTGTAACTTTCACTAAAAACCAAGACCAAAAAGTCACAATTTCAGAACATGTGCTTCATTGCAAGCTGGTGACTTGAAAACATTAAGGAACAACCCAAATAATGGCAAAAGGATCATAATTGAAACAAATAATTCCAATCATAGAGTAAAGCAATTTTTTAAGCTGAAGTGAAAATTGTAGTACATACCATCTAATGCTACAGAATAGGAAAAGAATGTGAACTTAAGAACATATTCAATAACTACAGAATAGGAAAAGAATGTGCATGTTTTTGGTCAAAATCCACAAAAGAAATGTAACAACAGCTTCAAAATTCCTGATTCTATCGAACTGATCATGTAAGGTCAAATATTTAGAGCATTCCAACAGAAAACAAAGAACTGCTAAAGGATTTGATGTATTTTCATTTGATGAAAAGGGAAAATATGCAAACTAAGAAACATAAACTAAAAGTAACAGTGCTGAATGTATAAACCAGTTCCCATACAATTTATGATTTCAAAATATTTCACCATTTTCTAGGGCTTAACCAGGGAAGCATTCATGTCCAAAACTACTGTTACTGTTGATATACAATAGATTTCTGCTGAATCTATAACAAATGAGATTACACCAAAATTGGGTAGATGCTCACCTAAACCCCAAGAATCAATAGCCCATGGTGGAGATTTTCTGATTGCTGTCCAATCAGACTTGACCATCTCCAATGGTTTATATTGTGTACCAATAAGCCATTCATATTGCTGCACAAGGAATGAAGGCAAAAAACAATTTACTGTTGCTGCTTGGGACATATGAAACCATCATGATTGCAGTTGAGGAGGTTTGCTCATCCCAACCCCATATCAAAGAGGGTGAGAGAGCTTTCTTTTAAATTAGCAAGTGTGCCAAATTGTAGAATGTAGATATACTTGCAGATGTAAATGCAGAATGCTTCAACAAAAACCCAAAAATAAATAAATAAATAGAACATCTTGTGGTTTAGTAATCTGAAAACAATTACAATCACAAAAACTTCAAAATAGCACCATTAAAAGATAATGAGGTGCAAATTGTGAGTTCTATCTCAAATTAACATCCTTTATAAGACAGCATATCATTTTAATTTATTACCATTCAACAAATCGAAATCCTTTTCCAGATAGGAATCAGGAGAATGAGATCTATTAGTCATACAGAACAACCTAAGAACTACCCATTGGATAAATTTGGAATACACATTTTACCAGCATTGGTCCAGTAGAAGTTTCATTGTTTCCATCAAACTCAGAAAGAACATCCAAGGCATGCAATTTCCAATCTAGAGTTTGAGTAACAACAACACTAGCAACACAAACATTGCCATGAACCTGTAGCAACAAGAAAAATGGTAACCTTTAAATGTCATAAGCTGTATAGAACAGGAATTATATAGAAGCTTACACCCAAATGAAGGAGATTTTATAATGACTTACAAGTTTACAATCATTATTCAAGAAGCTCACAGCCTTGGTTATCCGATGCAGTCCCCAGGCATAATATTCATCTCTGCAAAAGCACCTCGTTAAAATGCAAAAAGTTCTCACTAGATCCATGCAATGGTCTGTGACCACTTTAGGACAAATGGTCTTACTAGACCCTCTTGGCTATCAATAGTTTAATTATTTTATTTATTTATTGTTAAAAAATCATTAATCTTAAGCCAATCACAGAAAACAAAGACGTGGATATTTGATATCCCCCCTCCCAAAAAAAAAAAAAAGATCCTCCCAGATATCATTGAGACTAATTCCTGTGGTTAAAAAATAATAATAAAACCCTTTTGTTCCTACAAAGTGGTTTGCGACCACTTTAGAAGGACAAAAGGTCTTACAAGACCTCTTTACTAGCAAAGTTTTACACTTTTTTTTTTTCCTTTAATGGCCAAAAAATCATTAATCTTAAACCGATAACAAAAAACAAAGACTTGGATATTCAAGATTTTTCCAAAAAAGAGATGATCCTCCTAGATATCATTGAGACTAAATTCCTGTGATTAAAAAATAAAACCTACTGAAATAAATAAATAAATAAATAAAAACGCATAGGAAATAAAATTGAAGATAAAATTGTAAAGTAGGGTCTGGCTCATTGAATGGCAAAAATCATATACTGAAACAGAAGCAGTTCAAATGCAATTAAATCCAATTTAGTTAAGCCCAAAAGATATTCAAAATATAAGTACAGGAAATAATACCTTTGTGTGCCCACTAATCCTAATTCCTTGAGCTTTTCACAAAGTGGCATTACAGGCTCAGTGACAATATAAATAGTAACCTTTGTTGTAGAACCATCAACAGTTTCAACTTCCGTGCTGTGAAGAAATGATAAAATATTGGGATGCCTGACCTGAAAATAAAGAGGAAATTGTAACACAGGATAACTGAAATCAGTTGCATGAGTGAAGAGACTGCCCATTAGGGCTAAAGGTGAAACACAACCTTAGATATAAAGAGGATAAGAAGATATCAGTATTCTGATGAATAAAAGCTTACTGTGCGAAGTCGTTTAACTCCATTGCGACCAGCTGCCAAATGCCCATCATTTGCGTTACTACCTGAGAGTGCGAATATAGACACAGGAGCACCATCGTCCTGTTAAATAGGGAGAAGTCGCGGACACCGGGACACAAGGTCAGAATAAATTATTAGAATGTAATCAACTATACTTACAGTAGCATACAGAAAAGACTCGAAAGAACACTACAGATCATGATCATTTGTAATGCATCAAAATAAACGTAAGAGCAAATGTATATATTATAACTTAAAATATACTGTTTTCACAAGTCAAACACATCAAGAACCCACACAGTAGAACTTATTACTGCAATTTAAGATTATGGAATATGCCTTCCCTACCAAAAGATCATACCTGGCTTCCCTCCTATGGAACACCAGCCCTTAATTTTCATTTTTTAAGGCAAAAAATTGATTCAGGAAAACAAAAATTTGAAAACATGCAACATTAGTCAGACAGGAACAACAAAGATAATTTGAGCAGTTCTATGTGAAGCATGGAGCATCAGGTCAGCCATTATCCCTCAAATGTGTTTCTACTATCTCACTGCATGACTTTCTTTAGCAGGCAATTTATAGAGATTAGCTGATCGGGTTCATTTACTTTGACACGGTTGAAACAACATAACAGGGTGAAAGCCATTCCAAGTGGTCATTCAGAGTCTCTTACTCTCTTTAGTTGGCAATTTATAGAGATTAGTTTGATCTGGTTCATTTACTTTGACACAATTGAAACACCATAATTAAACAGGGTAAAAGCTATTCAGAGTCTGCAGACTCACGCAAATACTGCTCAACTTGGAGCTAAAGTTCGAACCAGCCAACCAGAATTAAACTGAGGCGTTAAGATTCAAGCAAATTAACATTTGACTTCTCTTAAACCTCTACCCAACCATTGTTCAATCCATAAACTCAAAATCAACATGCTTGGAGATAGCATTATCCTGATTCATCAATTTCTTCCCTACTCTCTATAGTCCATCATATCATTCGAAAGAAGAGTAATTGAGGTAAAATCCAATAAATTATAACCACTTGCTGATCTATAAGCAATCAAAATGAGATTAACACTAGAAATGATGAAGGAATTCGAGCTGATTACATTACGAGAAAGAGAGATAGAGATGAATTACTTTGGAGGTTCCACGGTAGTGAACCCAAGAGCCCCAAGCAGAGGAATAAGGCTCGCCGATGTTGTATGGCAGATCCTTGACGCCCGCCCCAGATCCGGCGACGACGCCTTTCAAGAATTTCAGCATCGTTTATCTTCCGGTAATACGCCACCCGCCGTTTACCGGCGACGATCGATCTGGAGATTTGGTGCCGGGGGAAGGGAAGGAGGGGTGGAAAGACGAGTATGCGAAACGAAGTGCGGAAGATCGGAAAATATTTGCTCGATTCAGTACTTGGCGATCGACGGTTGATCTTTAACTTCCCATTTTATTGAAATGATAATTTATAACAATTCTAATTAAAACAATTTATTATAATTATAATTTTTTTTGCATAACAATAAAAATCTTCTCCCAGAAGTTGAATCTGTCCTGACAGAGCATTTGAGATGATGTAAATCACAGTAATTCAATGGTTCAATAGACAAGGCCAAATACTGATGTCAGTGAGCACAAGGAATCTGGCCACTTTGAACATAATCCTCACACTGCCGCCGCCGAGGTTCGAACTTTTATCTCTTCTCTCAAATACGTCCACTGAACGATTGAGCTAAGCCCGTGCGAACATAATAAGAAAAATCTGTCATCACTATTCACTACCTACGAGAAGTAAATTGTACTAAGAAGACTTTGTGTAACAAAATTAATGAAAATTATTTTGATAAGAATTGAACTATAAAGACAGCTAAGTACAAAAGTCATGTTTTACATACTTAATCATTCTTTTGAAATTGAATATAAATTTACAAAAAACAAAAAAAAAAAAACAAAAAAACAAAAAAAAAAAAAACTCCTACAATATTTGAGTGCAAATAAGTGTCAAATATGTCATTGAATTACACACAAAACTGCAATAAGCCACTAAAAAAAACAGCAATTAAGTCGCTAAACCAACCACTACCATGCAATTCATCTAAATTCTAATTCCTTAGTTTTACAGGTTTTCATCTGATTACCTTGTCATGGCTCTCATGTGACATTTTAATTACATTTATTTCTTATTTATTTAGTATATTAGTATCTAAACATAGTAAACATGTTTATTTACCCAACAAAACATATGAAAAGAGAGAGATGGCGAAAGAACTCTAGAAGCAAAAATTTCCATTAACAAGCAATTTCATCGCAAACTTCACTTTGCAAGGATGTATTTGAAATTCAAGTGAGGGAAGAACGACGCTAGGAAGGACATGGGTGGATTTAGTAACAATGTCTTCGTCAAATTACATATCATTTCACCATCTCCATCCAATTTAACTATGTGTGTCAACTTGCAATATGAGTTTGTTTTATATTGCAAATGTTGGTTGAAATCTTTGTTATGCATAGCTCGTGATAGTGGGCGGAAATTCGTTGGTTATCAACCATGGAAGGTTAAATTACAATTATTGATATAAAAGTCATTCGGGTATGGGTTTAATTCATTGATGCATTTTCAAAAATTAATTTGGAGTTAATACCCAAAATTGTCCTCGACTATAGTGGTTTTTCTCATTTTTGTCCTAAACGACTTTGGTGTCATAAAGTAGTCTAAGACATTTGTGTTATTGCTCAATATTGTCTTATATCTGTTAGGTAATCCGTTAAAAGGGTGTTAAGTACAAGGATAATTTAGTAATTTCAAATGAGTTAATACCTAAAATTGTCATCGACTATAGTGGTTTTTCTCAATTTTGTCTTAAACGACTTTGGTGTCATAAACTAGTCCTAGACTTTTGTGTTATTGGTCAATATTGTCCTCTGTCAGGTAATCTGTCAAGAGGGATTAAGTACAGGGATAAATTGGTAATTTCAAAATTAGGTCTTCTATGCCCTTATGAAGGAGGAGCCGGAGCTGGAAAACCGTCGCGCTCGCCGGCTGTGGAAGCTGGAAGGCGTGGGCGTGACGGAGAACGAGGAGAGGAGGAGGAGGATGAGGAGAAAGACGGTGATATGGAGACTGACAGCGGCGGCTGATTTGGTTCTCCGGGGACTCACATTGGTGAGCAAAACTCGTAGAAGAATGGATCCCGGAGCACATTTTTCTTCATGGCCGGAGCTGCGGGCGCCGTCATTTTGGAATTGCATTAGTAAGAGGGAGGGGGAATGAGCGGAGGGTGGAGCGCAGCGCCGTCGTTGGCAAATTTGTGCTTGGGAGTTCCTGGCTGCGACTCCCAGACAAACAGCACGTAAACATCCTCGTAGTAAACCTTGAAAGAGGAACGATTCGAAGACTAAAATTTGAAATTACTAATTTATCCCTGTACTTAACACCCTTTTGACGGATTACCTAATGGAGGACAATATTGAGCAATAACACAAAAGTCTAGGACTAGTTTGTGACACCAAAGTCGTTTAGGACAAAATTGAAAAAACTCACTATAGTCGAGGACAATTTTAGGGAATCATTAACTCGCATGAGAACAAATTTCAAAATGGATTCCTAATCGGACCAAAATTTGAATTGAGGCAAAAGAAGGAATCATATATGTACTTTGCTTTGCTGTTTTATCCCAAAAGATAACAAGTACTTCAAATTGCCATTTTATTTTCTTGAAGTAATTTTTAGTAACAACTTCTGCTATCTAGCGCTGAGTAAGAGAATGGAAGCATGAAATCACAAATGAAAAAAAAAAAAAAAAAAAAAAAAAAGATCAATGTTACGCTACCAAAAATCATTCACAGTTTCAAATTCAATTGAATAATATGTAATTGTATTGATTGATTACTAATGATATATTAATTATAACATTGTAATAATTTAATAATGATGATTTAGTATAAGTATGATTGATTACTAATGATTACACGAGGTAGCAATAGGTAGCATACATATGACATTTTGCTAGACATTGAAACATACAACATGGTTACATCCATCTAATTGAAACATACAACATGGTCACATCCATCCCATGCCCAAATTTACAGAAGGAGCAGACATCCGTAGACATGAGTTCTGTCATGCTCAGAAGCACTGCACAAAGCTCTATACAAAAAGGCCAAAACAGCTGATCCCTAGCTGTACAGACCACACTCCTCAAAATCATCCAGAAACGGTAGCAAGTAAAGATTTACCAAGCTGTTCGACGTGTCTGGAAAAAGAAACCCTCCTAACAAATGTATCAAAAATGCGTGCGTTACAAACACGACATCTTCAGCCGTGCTCGCGTCTGTCAACTTGGAAACTCCCGGAATAAGCAACATACTTATTCTTTGGTCTTTAAATGTTGTATCGGGAGGAATAAAACGCAACAATTGATCACACAAAATCTGCCATTGCTGTCTAGTCCGTTGAAGTACTCCCGTACTTTAATCCAAATAACACTTCAACATCTTGAAGTGTTATACCTACCTCACCGAATGGTAGGTGAAACGCGTGGACCTCTGGACGCCAACGCTCAACAAGTGCACAGATCAATGAATGATATAACCTAACACGGTGAATGTTCGCCACACCATAAAAACCGTTAATGCTCAAGTTCTGGATCATTCTGTGATCTCACACCGGATCTAAATTCCCTTCATATCAACAACCCTTTATATGTGCACTGTTTGCAACATTTACATATGTCCAAATAGATCTTGAACGATGACCGTGTTGCATTGTCAACAAATACGTGTCGATGGGACCGGGATTGACCATTCTACGAGCCATAACTGCTAAGGTAAAATAAATATATGTTATGAACTAATTAATCAATCAACATATTCAATTCTAATCTCGGCCACTGAACAGGCGAAAATCGAATTCAATTCTAATTTTGCCTATACATTAGGCGAGATTAGAATTTGATCAGTCTAAATCGAATTCAATTCTAATTTCGCCTGATTAGAATTTGATCAGTTTAATTTCGCCTAAATTAAAGGTGACATACTCTTTTTTTTTCTTCGTCAGTGAGATATTCAAAGTGATAAAACCAGTAAGTAAATCACAAATCAGACCAAAATTGGTAAAAACAGATCAAAATCATAGAAAGTGAAAAAAAGTGAGATATTCAAAGTGATAAAAGCAGTAAGTAAATCATAAATCAGACCAAAATTGGCAAAAACAGATCAAAATCATAGAAAGTGAAAAAAATAGTTATATATACAAAGCAAAATCACAGAATGTGAAAAAATTCATAGAATCTCCTAAATAAAAGGCGAGATACTATTTTTTTTTAATCATCAATATCTCGCCTAACTAAATCATCAGTATATTCAAAGTGAAAAAACCCGTAACTAACGCACAAATCATATAGATATTGCCAAAAACAGAAAAAAAAATCATAGAAAGTGAAAAAAAATAGTTATCTATACAAATCAATATTGCCTTTTTTTTTTTTTTTTTTTTTTTTTTTTTTTTTAACACAGTAACAACACATATTTTCAGTTTGAACACAGTAACAACCGCACAATATTTCCAATTTTTTTTTAACACAGTAACAACACATATATATATTTTTTTGAGAATAATATTTCCAGTTTGAACAGAGTAACAACACATATTGTACACAGTTTCGATTTCCGTTTGTCGCCTAAACTATAGGCGAAATTCTAAATCACAAAGCAAGACAATGACTACAGATATGCCATATTTTTTTCCCAAAAAAAAAAAAAACCTATATGCGAGTTCTAGACAGTGGAAAACAGTGAGTACAGATATATTTCACCGATCTAAATGACATAAATTTTAAAAAACATATCAATATCACATACTCATATATTATTTTACCGCACATATAAATGACAAATTGTAAAAAAAGATCAAAGTCTAACACAAGCCAAGGTTTAAAAATCTTAACTGCAACGAAATGGAAGATAGTGCCTTGCTTGACTCCACTGGGAAGAAGGAAGAAGTTGGTGTGCTTGACTTGGTGGGGAAGAATGATTGTAGTTGACTCTAAAGGAGGAAGAACAAGAACAATATGTTTTTTTTTTTTTTTTTTTTTTTTTTTTTTTTTTTTTTCTTTTTTTAAGGAGAAGGAAGGGGACGGTGAAAATGGAGAGAAAAAATGGTGAGAGTTTGAGTGGTGAAAATGAGAGATAATGGGAGGGGAATGGGTGAAAAAGGAGGTTAGAAATAGGATAAGGAAATTGTGAGAATCTGAAGGGTGATTGGGGAGAGGAAACGGTGGAAACGATAAGAGGGTTTCTCGCCTAAGCTATAGGCGAGAATCCTTTTTTTTTTTTTTTTTTTTTTTTTTTTTTTTAAATCATATATCGCGTAACCTATAGGCGAGACATACATTGCATTTTTTCAACACAGCGGATGAACTTCTTCAACCCAAATAGCAAAAAAACAAATATAAATTACAATGAACTTCTTTCTGTGAACTTTGCTGATATAAATTAGAATTTGGAAAAAAAATAAAATTAAATCACAACAGATTTGGAATAATGTAAAATCATGTCATTGAACTTCTTCGACATTGAGACTCATGTTTTATTCATAATCATCATCAAACTCTACCGAATCTAAAAAATAATTGTTGAAACAATTCTCGCTAGTTTCTTCGGTTCCACAGTCATCAAATATTATTATATAAATACATCCACGTTGACAGTTGAAGAAGGCAAATTTTTGGCTGTACCGATATGGGAGGTCACCTACTAGCAACCCTTGAAGCTGTGCCATTAGTTCGGCGTACATTTGTAATTCATTATTGAACAACACATGTGTATTTCCATGCATAACTGTCACAACTTCATTATCTGATTCAGTGTTCGAAATGAAGTTTATCAACGCATCTTGTTCCACAACCTCGCTACCAGCGAGTAGTAACGCTCTGCATCTAGACAGTTCCTCTATGCCAATACGGCTAGGTATACTAGATTGCGTGCGTATTGTAATTCATTATTGAACAACAGATGCGTGTTTCCATGCATAACTGTCACAACTTCATTATCTTATTCAGTGTTCGAAATGAAGTTTATCAACGCATCTTGTTCCACAACCTCGCTACCAGCGAGTAGTAACGCCCTGCATCCAGACAGTTCCTCTATGCCAATACGGCTAGGTATACTAGATTGCGCGCGTATTGTTATCTGATGCAGTACTGTACATAAATGCTTGGTTAGGACAAAAAGCATTATATGTTACAAATATAAGACTAGAGGAGAAAATCGTAAATTTCACTTACTATCATTAAGTGGCATTCTTTCTATAGCATCACCTTCTGCATTATCGTGAGGAAAACCTGATAGCTTTCTCGAAAAACAAAAAATTGAAATTTAAACAGACCCATGTGGCGAAACAAAATTATATCACGGTCTTCAATATCATACGCTTCACAGAATTCCCTGAATCCAGTTGTGAAACACAATCCCTCAACAAACACTTCCCATGGAGAGTTGTTACCATGAAACAGTTGGATAGAGTAATAAATATGTTCAATCAAGTGCTCACGCATGCAAAACGAAATGCAGAGTCGGGGTCCGTTCACGACCCTCGCATAAAACCAAGAAATTGTAGATTGTGATGGACATTGGTAATGCACATATTTGAATGAGGGCTCTACCCCTTGAGCCCATTGCACTGAAAACATCAGTGGTCCCTCACACCAGTAGCATCCTAATCAGAACGAAGAAAGTATTAGTAATGATTTCACAAAATGACATTGATAAAAACGTGTATGAAAATCGAAATTCATCCACGTACTCTCGTCCATATGTGGCCATGTCAAGTAACTTTCTTCAACAACCCAAAAATCATTCGGAGTGCGGATTAAGTGCTCGAGCGTTAGTATAGCTTCTCGGACTGTGGATATATCCGGTGGGGTAAAGTTCAATGCTAATACGTTGCATAATAGCTCCCACCTCGGAGCAATTTTAAAAATGGTCCCATGAGTATTATCCTCTGTAAAAAAGCTCCATATTGGCAACCTCTTACTATTCACAGTTCGGAGGTAAAATTTAAAAACGTTGCCAATATCTAAACTCCTATGTCTTAATATTGAATATGATGAAAAAATATTCATATTAGATGTAAGGTTTTATCAAGGGTTTATATTTGGGTTTATCAAGGACTTGGTAGAGATACAAATATGCACAAATCGGTAGAGAAACAAATATGCACAACTAAAAGGGCTTAACAAAGGTTTATATAGTAGTAATAATCCCGCCTATGCCTTAGGCGATATAGGCATCTGACTTATCTCGCCTATGCCTTAGGCGAGATTGGAGTCTCTGAAACCGAGGAATAACTCAGCTTTGAATAACTGAGCTTATTTATCGATGAGATTAGTCACCACTTTCAATTCTCACATTGTGAACCCAACAAACACTCATACATCAAATACATTCGATAATAGTTATAATATCATAATAAAGTGGAGATAATAATTTATTTATAATGATGGAATGATACAAATGCTGACAATATGAAATAACAGAACTCTTAACATTAAAAACGAACGACTAGAAGGCTTTCATTAGTTGGCATGAGACCCAACCGTTGAGTCAATTATTTATCTAACATTTGTTTAAATTCTTGTATTATCGCATCGACTTTCAATGTGTGTTCATAATTTTCTCTTGAAATTTCATCTTGCATATGTGAAAATATTTGTTGTGTTCGTGAAGGTGTTGAATTAAATTGGCCTGCAGTAGAAGTTGAAGACGATGATGAACTTTGTTCCCGTTGTGTGAATGAATTATAAGCGGCGATAGCTTCATCTTTAGATGCGAAAGACTTGTATAAATTGTCACTAAATCCATGAACTTGTGCTTTTGCGTCTTCCCAATTGTCATATATTTCGGGACAACGTCCAACGAACACAACATATGTCTTTTTTCCCTGTAATCAAAGATTGATTTTTTTTCCATGGTTGATATTAAAATAAAAAATTACTTAAATAAAAAAATTATTTAAAAAAACATTACCATGACTACAATCGTTGAGAGGAGTTCTGTGCACTCTCAATACAAAGGAGGAAGAGGACTGAATAAATAATATATGTAGTTGATATTTCAATTGCAATTTCGTGCGTGTTAAATAGAGGAAGAGGACTGAATAAAATAATCTCGCATATGCATTGGGCGACATATGTCACATTTCAGAATCTCGCCTTTGCGTTTGGCGAGATTAGTGACAATTACAACTAAAATCAGAACATAACTCACATAACAATTAAAATCACATCGCCATGAAATCAGAAAATGACTTACATTACAATAAAAAAAAATATATTACACAATCCATTGATAGGGACCTATGGGAGTTGCCAAGTAGTATAAACTGAACTTGCAGTATCATCAATTGTGTAATCCCACAAATGATCATACAAAACTTCCAATCCACATCTGTCGAATACCACGAGGTGTAGCATTCCAACTTCACAATTAAAGAAACAGAACATGTGAGCGTCAAACTGATCAGTCAATTCAATCAGCGCTTGATACCGACTTGCAAAGGTCATGGGATACTCATCGTATTTGACGGAAAGAAACATTATGGGTCGTCGCCCATCTGTAGGTGTCTGCTCAATGAAAAGGCACAGTATTGACTGGTCGCTTAGAAATAGTTCACGATCAATCATTAACGTTCTACATCTTGATAGGGCAGTCAATGGAATAGTTGGCTAGATGCTTGATATCACTAGGACATATATAACGCCACCTCGATGGTCTTGATTTGCTGGATCCTCCCGGTCTTCGACATCACCATGGACCTCTCCAAGTTGAACCTGTTCGTTATTTCTTATAACAAAGAAATGAAACTTGAAATTACCCACGTGTCGAAAAATTAGTTTGTCGCCTATTCTAATCCCATGCGCGTCGGCAAACACTCGACACCCTGCGTGGAATATATGGTCGAAGTCCATGAATTTCCAGGCGCGTATCCGTATAGCCCATGGAGTTGAATGTCCGTGGAATAATAGTGCGGGATTGTTAACGTGTTGAATAAGGTGGCTATACATACATGGTGGAAAAGGGATCGACGACAAGTCATCAACATCCACGGAAAACCAACATATTGTTCCGGTTCTTGGATGGCGATGATGAGCAATGGTTTCTGTGTAAGTACACCGAGGACCATAATTACCTACAAAAGTAAAACCGTAATTAAAAAAAATAAACAGTTCAAAAATAAAACAAATGCAAATGTTTTGTCACCATACCATGGTAACCTTCGAATCTAAAACGTGTTGAACCAGATAAAAACTCTCGTTCAAATCTCTCGGCAGCGGCAGTACCCATAAGACGTGGGGTAATCATAGATATACCCATAATGTCCAAAAACCATTGCCACATCCCCGTTAGATTGGAAAACACTTTTCTAACCCCGTTGATAAGTCTTAAAGTTGATAAGTCTAGTCGCTGGGAAAGACAGAGATTCGAATCTCGCCTATTTGATAGGCTAGATTGGTCAGATGATGAGACCTCTCATCTACTTCATCAGAGTTATAAATATGAAGTGAGTTGGAAATGTACTGAAATTGTAAGAGTTATAAATTATGATGGGTTGAAAATGTACTGAAATTGTATAAAGTTGATAAGCCTCATCAATGGCCAAACAGAGATTCGAAATTGTGATGGGTTGAAGAAGTAACAAAATTTTAAATAGTTGATATGTGTTAAAGTTGATAAAGTTGATAAGTCTCATCACTGGCAAAAGCAGAGATTCGAATCTCGCCTAACATATAGCGACATTCGTTTTTCACGTACCATCTCGCCAACTCGTTAGGCGATATAAGTCAGACCATTGATTATTTATGTTCCTCTCACAATTCATCGCATGTCAATATAAACGAAAAATCCAACCAATTGAAAGAGAAATCCATTCCAAACAATTCGAAGTTCCAACTACAAAATTGCATTCTTCTTCTATCTCAAAAATACTTACTCCCTTCCGAAAAAAAATTTACAACCTACACACAACAAATGTCTGGTTCATCACAAGACGCTTGCCAATTGTCCATTTTTTGGGGTGGTCAAATTTGTCAATCTTCCACACCACCAGAAATGTGCTACACATTACCCCCACGGGCCATCATTGCTGTGCGTGTTGTCGAATCATTACCTTTTGTTGTTGATTTCATACTCAACGACATGGGAATTACTTCTGATGTACCATTAGAACTTACTGGAAGATTCTTATACGACAGTCCCATGAGTCTACTACAAATGACATATCGTATATACACTCCAGATCAATGGGATTACTTTGTGTTGCAAACACATCGCCTTGGTGAGGTCCACGTGTATGCTGCAGCAGAAGTGAATAACCAAGGCGGTGCGTATCAGTCGCAACACACATGCATGGATTTTTTGGCTGACATTGAACCACCATCCGCAAAATTGGGTTCTTACGACCAATATGTGAAATTCTCTTGCCAGGACAATCCTTTTCATTCGCTGACGATTAATGCGGATGAAGCATTTGGTAGCCGCGTTGTACCGGAAAACGAAGAGACAGTCTGTTCACCCCAAACAAGCGAACCAGAACGAATAGTGTCCGCCCCATCGGAAGCCGAAGGAGATCCAACCAACGACGAGGACGTGCTTAATTTCCCCCCTGAATTACTCCAACCTCGAACCAGGCGTGGAAATAGGGTTGACGATTCTCAGATTCCATTCTACCACGCCCTGGTATCTTATGAAGAAGATAATGACAAACCAACTCCGTCCTACGATCATGAAACACAGATGATCCAAGAAGGAATGGTTTTTCCAAACTTTGAGGAGTTAAAGAATGTTGTTTCAATTTACCACATCCGACAACGAAAAAATTTCTGCTCTAGCTACCAAAAAAACAGTTCTTGGCGAGCTGTTTGTGCAACCACTGGACCACAACAGACCCCGTGTAATTGGTCACAGTCAGCTGCTAAATTGAAGGGTTCAACTGACCAATGGAATATCAAAAAGGTGCCTACTACCCATTCCTGCCAAAATATTTTCACTGAAGGAGGAATAGACAAGGTGTGCGGAAGTGATTTAATTGCTACTTTGGTCACACGTAAGATCCGTGATGACCCACATTACAAAGTGAAACACATCCAAACCGATGTAAAAAATGAGTACGACTTAGATGTGAGTCACAGGATAGCGTGGTATGCTCGGCAAAAATGCATTGAGACTGAGTACGGCGAATTTGCTGACTCGTACAATGAGCTACCCAGTTTCCTCATGTCGTTGAAGGCAACAAACCCCGGCACCATAATTGAATTTGAATTCACACCATCCCCTCCATCTCCGAGTGGCGACAGCTCGTACGTTCATTTCAAGTATGCATTTTGGATTTTTAAGCCTGCGATAAACGGCTTCCAGTATTGCTTCCCAGTTTTTGGTGTAGATGGTACACACCTCTATGGCAAATACAAGGGCAACCTTCTATTAGCGGTCGGGATGAACGCTAATAATGAAATCTTTCCACTGGCCTATTCCATAGTTGACGCTGAAACCGCAGCCAGCTAGAGTTGGTTTTTGCAACTACTGGCATCACATATCTTTCCCCATCACGAGTCGATGTGCATCGTGTCGGATCGGCATGCTGGGATCGATGCGGCATTTAGGGAATTGAGTGTCTTACAGCCTCTACGTGTACAATACCGCTTTTGTCTTAGACACGTTCGGAGTAATGTGATGACCAAGTCGTCGAGGAACCCTAATTTGAGATCTTTAATATGGGAAGCTGGAACTGTAGCCACACATCGGGAGTTTCGGAGCATGATGGATAGAATTAGGGCGAATTGGCCAGCAGCATACAATTACCTAGAAGCAATCGACATGGAGAAGTGGACATTGTCGCACGATGGTGGGCATCGGTATGGCGTAATGACAACCAATGGATCAGATTCGTTCAACAATTCGTTGAAGGGTTGTCGTATGCTGCCAGTGACTGCACTAGCAAGGCTGACTTTTCACAAGATCAGGGTAATGTTTGCGGACAGGCGAACAGCAGGTCAGCGGATGCAAGAGAAATGGCTAATCTCTTATTAATTCCCAAACAGAGCATAACTAGACATAATAGTCGAGGTGCTATGCCACATTTGAGCGGGAGAACTCAGATGCACAGGCTAAACTAACTAACAAAGCATAAACCAGAACTAATACCCAAATATAAATCAAGGAACGCATGTCATCTCATCCAGGCTAGAACTATCTAACTAAGTCCACGAAATTCCATGTGTTTCAACATAAGGGCGGGCAAGTTGAACTTGACCTTATGCTTAAGGAATATGCAAAGGTACAATCCAGGCTCCCCACGTCCTTGCTCTTGTTGTTGGTGGGTAACAAGCTGTCGGACACAATCATAACTAGCAATTTCTGCTCAGCGGTTAGTAACTTCTCTTTTGGCCTGGTGGCCGAAGTGAAACCGCCTTCTCTTCCCAACAAATACCCGAGGTAGTCTGTGTACCCCGTGTCTCGGGTAGTGACCCAAGCCTTCCGGTCATAGTCTGATACACCAGTGGTGGTTAATTTTAGGAGTTTAACCAAGCGATCCTTGGAGAGCACTATCTCCTTACCCCGGACCTTGGAGGTGATCTCCAACTTGTCCCCCCGTTTGGTAGCCACCAAGTGACAGTAGAAATCCTTTACCAATTCGCGGTATGTATCTCCTTTAATCGCGAGATAGGTATCCAAAAGGCCTTGGAATCCAAGCATATCAACCAACTCCGGAGAGAATTGGTCAGGTTCGAGTGCTTTACCTCCGATCACCGTGTAGTCAGCGTTGTTCTATTCCGGGACTCAAGTACCGACGGCTTCTTCGGCATCGTTTGGAGTGGTTACGGTTGGGGTGGTCTTCCCGGTGACTTTTCCGGTGAGACTTCCGACGACGGTGTGACACGGTGAGGGGTGTCGACGGCGGAGTCTGGGCGGTAGCGGTTTGGCGTGGCGTCCGCCTGGAGCTGTGACGGAGGGCGGCGGGTTCGCGGTTGGCGTGGTGCGGTGGCGGCGATGCTGTTCTGCTCAGGTGGCCGGCGAATTGGCGGGGGTGGAGGCAGCGGGTTCCCGGCGGTGCTTGGCCGGTCGGTGGGCGGGTTGTGGCCGGGTGGTCGGTGGTTGTTGTGGGTGTCTCGGCTGGTGTGGCGGGGAGAGAGGGAAGGAGAGAGAGAGAGAGAGAAGAGGGGAGGAAGAAGGGTTTTTGATTTGGGGATTTTGGGTTTTTTTAGGGACTTGGAGGGGGTTAAGAAGGTTGTGTTCCCTTGAGGTTTCAAGAAACACTTATGGTCTAGTGGTTAGGAACTTGGTTTTATAAATGGGAGGTTTAAGGTTTAATTCTCGTTGGTTACATTAGTCCCTTTTGTGCACTCTTTCATGCTTTTTAGGGCTTTCTATTATTTGTTTGATCCGGTGTGGCAAGTGCTTCGATTAGATCCGCTCGTTGGATCTTTTTGGTTTCACCACGTGTTGAGTTCAGAATTTGTAGATTATAAAAGGTGTGGATCTTAGCCCTTCTCTTACCTCGAGGGGCGGTAGTCAGGAGAAATTGAGTTGATTGGATTAATCGACTTCGTCTTTTATTTAGAGGCATGAGAATTTCTAAATAACCAAACTAAATAAGCGACTCTACAAAAAGGGTAGTTTACAGGGGTTCACAGTTTATCCTAAGCAGAATTCTTCTTCTGGATTCTCCTCTGGTTGATTTGTGGGGTCCTCGTCCCCTAGGGCTATGTTTTCTGTGTCGATGTTGGCTTCGATTTCAAAGTCGGCCTGGGTGCGGCTAATGACGAATACCTTTCTGGGAGCCCCGTAATTCCCTCGGTTATTCGCGCCCCCTTGTTGGCCCATGACCGTAGGGTTTGTGCTCGGGGGTCGAGTGCACTGGAAGGCCTTATGTCCTTCTGTCCCGCAGTTGAAGCACCGCAAGGTGTTTTCACGGCAGTCCTTGCTCCTATGGTCCTTATTGCATCTCCTGCAAAGGAATGATCTTGCGTTGGTTTCGTTGTTCCTTATAGACGATCCTTGATTAGATGGGTTAACCGTCCTTGTGTTAGAGTCGTTCCTTGCTCTTTTCACAGGCGGTCCCCCGCTTCCAGTATTCCTCTTGCGGATCTGTTCCTGAACTCCTCGTTGTAGAAGTTGGACCCGGTAGAGGTCAGCGGCGCTGGTGTAAGCCTCGTTAAGGGTTCGGGGTTTGCTTACGATTAGAGCCTTTCGGGCTTCGAAGTTGAGGCCTGTCACAAATTTCTCTATCTTGGTCGTTTCTGTAGGCACCAACTCGGGCGCGAAACGAGCTAGCTCGAGAAATCATTTGTGGTATTCCATGACCGTGGCCATCCCCTATTTCAGGTGGAGGAATTCCTCGTACATGGCTGCCCTTATGTGCGTGGGGTAGAATCGTCCCCATAGTCGTATTTTTAGGGATTCCCAGTTGAACCTCGGTTCTTGCCTACAAGCAGGTCCTTCGTGGTATTGTCCTTCGTGGTATTCCACCAAGTATGTATGTACCTAGAGTTCAAGCTTAATGTCCCAAAGTCTTTGTCCTAAAGGTATTGTCCTAGGGTCAAACTTAGGCTCTGATACCAACTGTAACACCCTTAAATTTCAAGATATTTAAAACTTATAAAATAAAAGCTAATCTCTTATTAATTCCCAAATAGAGCATAACTAGACATAGTAGTCGGGATGCTATGCCACATCTGAGCTGGAGAACTCAGATGCACAGGCTAAACTAACTAACAATGCATAAACCATAACTAATACCCAAATACAAATCAAGGCACGCTCCGACCTTTGGTGGGTCCACCAGGCTAGAACTATCTAACTAAGTCCACGGATCGACTAGCGCGCTCCGAAGCTACTCACTGTCCCTGAAAAACATTCGGTATAACAACCGTCAGCGAATAATTCTGGTAACCCACTCCAACGCGTTAAGTACAATATAGGTAGATATAAGAAACTCATTTTGAAACTGGAATACATATATACTTACAAGACTCTAGTTTAAATCCAAGATCAAGACTCAAGGCATATTATCAGACTCAATATCATAGAATAATCATGAGGACTAATAGACACCCTAAACATACAATGCAAGAAATAACAGGCAGATAATCATGCAGATAACTAAGGCATTCAAAACAAAAAATTAGCAAGTAGTCAACAAAGCACACAATTCATCCTCCAACCTTATACCAAGTTCCAACCTTGTAGCTCCCCTCCGTCCTAATATCAGTTCCAACATATACCTCCAAACCACCCTTATATCCCCACCCCTTATGCCTCCGGGAAACTACATGCCCCCACCGACGAACCCACCTTTCAACCACTAACATATCAAGATGGTGCCGCAGTGCCATTCAATGATCCGCACCTCTTGTGCCAATATCAAGGGGTTAGCGCATATAGCTCTAACATGACACCGCAACACTTATAACCTGACCCATGCTCAACGGCAAGCAAGTCTAAGGTGGGTGTGTGCCTTTAGCACAGTCACCACTATGGCCTATACCTTTAGTACAATGACCGGGCACAAGTGGTGCCAACCGCCAACAGTTTATTTTTCACCAATCACAATCTCATCATCATCATTATCATCATCAATCACACCGGTCATTGCGCAATGACCCCAATACTTATTATCATCAATCAATCAACACATAAACACATAAAAAGCAATACACAACAACAACGACACGTATTACACATAAAATCCTAGAACGATGCCTAAAACACCAAACAAGACTCATACACGACAAACGGGGTACAACGGGACGCAACGGGACACGGGAAAACATCAAACGAGGAAAAACACCAAAAACCATGCCGGGATTCCAGCGGGTAGGTGGCGGGTGGAGGACAACCCGCTAGCCACCCGCCGGCGGCCGGTTACTATTCCAGCGGGTGGCCGGCGAGTAGACCACCGCCCGCCGGCTGCCCACTGGAACAATATTGCAGGCAGCGGGTAGGTGGTGGGTGGTCAGTCCCCCTACCTACCCCCCACTGATACACATGCAACTTTATGGTCCCGGGATCCATCGTGGAACCCGAAACCATGTCCAAACACATTCAAACACATAACGACAACACCACGTATTCAATTAACGGAATTAAACCAAGAATCACACCAAATACACCCTAACACGATTCCTAAACATGCCAAGACTCAACACAAATCACAAATCACATAACGATCCAGGGACATCTGGAATCACAAGAACATCAAGAAACTTATATGCAAAGTCCTAAACACAAGTCCTAGGCTAGACTCAACATCCGATCATGCAAAATCCCACCCAAACATACCAAGAATAACATAATACGAAATCCACGTTATAACCCTAGGGCTCTAGACATAATCAAAATACAAGATCGTTCATATAACTAATCATAGTATCAAGAACATCAAGATTATCACATAAGCATCAAGATCAACACATAAACATCAAGATTATCACATAACCACAATACAAACCCTAGGCAAAGCTCTATCAAGACTCAAGCACAGAATCATATATCAAAGGAGCCAATGAATAAGATATAGCACGGAAAATAGGTTTTGTCGAGACATGGGTTACCTCTTAGCCTTAATCAATATCCTTGGCTACTAAGGTTCTTTCTCTAAGATCTTCTTTCCGTGGATTCTCCTACGTTTGATGGCAGGGGGATTCCTTTGTAGGTTTGTCTCTGGGAATATCTTGTGTGGTAGAATTAACTATGGTAGGGTTTCTAAATGATTCCTAAGTCTCTATATATAGATTTAGGAGTCTCATCTAGGGTTTGAATAGTAAGGGTCCACTTATCCTATTTCTTATAGGATTAAGGATTTGGTTGAAGGATAGGGTTCATGATCCACGGTGGGCCACATCAATTAATTAAAGGGAATCCTAACCAAATTAAATCCTTTCAAATTATTATTAACGGAATCAATTAAATAATTAATCCAGGATTAGAGGCCGTAACACGGGGTGTTACAGTACGGGGTCGCTCTAGAAAGCCGACACGCCACGCAACGTCAACAACGGTTTTTTAGAGTCTGTTTGGCAGAACCTTCCTGCGACTGTGTCCATTGGAACCGCAACAGCCTACCTTGTGCACATATCATTGTTGCTTGTCAACTTCAAAGGGTTACCTACGACTCATTCGTGCCAAATGTTTTCTCATTACAGCACTACATAATGAGTTATGCAGGTAATTTTTATCCACCTACCTATGAAATTGAAAGGAGTAGTGATCACACTATACTTCCACCAGTATCTGCTAGGCGAGATTCGCGTCCTGGTCAAACACAAACTTGTCGCTACCCAATGGAAATGGACCATGGACATACAAGATCCACGGGACGATGTATGCATTGTCGCGCTCGAACACATTCTTCAAACCAATGCCCAAGGTTTATTTCACGATCGTAGTGACATTTACAAAATCCACTCCTTGTACACAGACCTTCAATGAAAATGCGGATGGTTTCTACTTTCTATGTTAACATTTTTTTACATAAAAATTTATGTTTACAAGTTTCACATTTCTGTGTAAGTACAACGAGGGCCAAATGTTCATAATTTTACAAAGAAGTTCGTTCTTCCACGAATTTTACCTTGTAATATACGAGGTTTCAAAGAAAGAAGAACTCGAAAATTTTTCCAAATTTTTTTTTCCGCGTATAGCATACGCGTTATTCGAATTGCAATGCAATATTCGAATAACGCGTATAGCATAGGCGTTATTCGAATATTGCTTGACAAATTCGATTAACGCGTATGGCATAGGCGTTATTCGAATATTGCCTGACAAATTTGAATAAAGCCTATGCCATACGCGTTATACGAATAATATTTATATCCCCTCTGTCCATTTATAGAAGCACAACTACTGAATCATTTTGCTCCCCACTCCAGCACAAATCATTTTGCTCCAAACTCCTAATCCATTTTCAAACTCCTTACCAATTTACAAGTTTCTCTTCCATCATCATGGATATTTTTGTAGAATTTTCAAAGGTTTCATGCGTCAACCAACAACATTATAATATGAAACGTTATTTCGCAACTACAATCAATGGAAGGAAATTATTGTATGCAATTATACAGCATACATCAAAAGATCAATATATATGTTTTGCACCTCCTTCATGGGTCAAATATATGAAAATGCTAGGACTAAACATGTCCGATCCAATTGCATTTCATAATTTTCAAGATGCAGAGCGTTTTACCTATAACGTCCTACAACATGGCCTACGAACACTAATCCTTCCCTCACGTAAGTCATTTCATATTTCAAATTTTTAATGTGTATTTATAACTATTTTTTCCTTTGCTTTCTTGTAGCTTGCAATGATCAAAAACATTTGCTGGATATTACGAGATCTACTATTGTGTGGTTTTTTTATTACAATTAGGTCGCGTGTGACCATAGTAAATTAATCAATTTTAATTCAAATTTTTTTCTTTTAATTTCTATTCCAATTTATTTTTTTTTAATGCGCCCTAATTTTTTTTTTTTTAAATTAGAAAATCCCAAATTGCATGTATCGACATCTAATGCAACACTTCACAACGAATGCGATCTTGAAATATGGTTCGTCGTTCAGAATCGAAGTGTCAGTTGAAAGCATGCACTTCACTATAGGAATTTCTGATTTCATTAGTGCGAATTCGTTAAGAATAGGGGACATGGTGCTATTTAGACATACTGGTTTCTTCACTTTTGAAACCTTTTGCTATACTTTCGATGAAATGTTGAAGAGGTACCCTTATTTTCAACCAAATGCGTACCACATTCCTTCTCGACCATATCGACCAGGTAACTCATTACTTCAATGAACCGCCAAAATTTGAGTTACATATTCCAATATAATTAATACTCGTTTTTTAAACCTTAGACCGAATACGTGTAAAGGCCAAATCTGCACTGTCCCCAGCATATTCAATTCAGGTAGAACGACACCGTTCTTTGTATACGGATTTCTCCGAACTTGGAGCGGTAAGAAATAATATACATTAATAATATTCTAATTCATTTCTAACTATTATTTAGTAATTCATTTCTTTGTTTCGTCACTATAGAAAGCTCGATTGTCTGCATTCCTCAGAGATTCCGACGAGTTCGTTGACGCTACGCTTCAAATAGTATGTGGATCTCGAAAGCTAAACCTATACTTTGACACAACTTTAACTTTTTTCACAGAACAGTGGGAGGAAATAAAAACACATTTTAATATTAATACAACGAAGGACGATGTCGTTTTATTCAGTTTGGAGGACAACGTTGTACTACTCATGGTTATTGGTTAATGTCTTGTTGAAAAAATTTATCCATGGTCGGTTAAATATTTCATTCATGACAATATGTATGGTGAACTTAACACTTTAGACATATGATAATAATAGTGTTAACCATTTTTGTATTTTATTACATTATAATTATGTTTCACTTTTACTAATCATTAGTTTTTTTTAATATTATCTAATCATTATATCTTACTAATTATTATATTAATCAAAGAAATTTTAAAATAAAATTGTATTTCACAGTATGTTTTTTTTTTCCTTTTCCGTAATCTCTTATTAATACAGTATTTCAATGTATATACTTTATTTATTTTTCCGTAATACTGTATTAGAATGTCGCCAAGGCTGAAGACGAAATTTCCTTTGATGAATGTTGCCTTTGTCAAAGACACTTTCCCTGGTTGGTATCCCACTTTAGGGATTTCCCTATTTCGAAACCGACTCCAAAATCTTTCCCCGAGGAGTTAATGATTCGTCTCTCTCTGGCCAAACGTAGAAGACGATCGGGAAAAGCGAGAACACCGAATAAGATCGAATAATTTAAAGAGACGAACTGAGAGAGTGTGCAGTGAATAAAAACACATCTCGAATTGACGTTAGTCGACAAACCAGTGCTCGCGCTTAGCCGAGCCGTTGAGGATGGAGTTAATCGTACTGGTTCTCGAATCAACGTCGATCGAAAAAAAGGAAAAGCCACAGATAGGAGCCCTGGGTTAAAAACTGTGACTTACGCATAACCAGAGCGTGTTTACTAGAGGTGCAGTCGGAAAAAAGAAAAGCCGCACTTGGGATAAAACCTTGGAGTGCTGGGATCATAGAGGTGCTAGTGGACAGGAGCACTCTTGTTGGGACTTACGCACAACCAGAGCGTGTTTACTCTCTGTCTCTTGTTGGCAACCGTTTAGTAGTGGCAACTGCTGTGAGGCATGTTAATGTATATGATCTCAGAAATATGTCTCAGCTTGAGCAACGGAGGGAGTCATCACTGAAATACTAAACAAGATGTGTGCATTGTTATCCTAATGGAACGGGCACAGTTCTGAATCTTCAATCTCTATATTTTGATGTTGTTATTGTCTCTGCTTGATTGCAAGCTTTTAGTTCACAGTATACACATTTTTTGTTTAAGTATAACTCACTTTGAATGATGATTGAGGTTTGGTTTTGGAGATGATATACCGTTTTACTATGGTTTCTCATAAATCCATAGACACCGGCGAGTTTGGACAGCTTAGCGAGGAGGGACGAGAAAGACGCGTGGCGGTTCAACGCGTGTTGCCGCTGACGTAGCAGAGCTGATTGTCGTGCGGCCGGGGAAGGATCTTTCAACCGAAACTACACATGAAGCGGATACGTGCCTGCTGCTGCATGGAGATGCCATCGTCGGCGAGGTTTTGGTGGTGTTCCGACCACGGCGAAGCCGCCGAGTTTCCTGCGTTGGACTGCATTCTCGACTGATAACATAGGGAAGAAGAAGATACTTTTTTAAAATACCCAATTTGCCCTTTTAGTTTGACTGGAAAATTACACTAAGGACTAAATCAGGTAAAAATGGCATAGTCGGGGACCAAATTGAGAAATTGTGGTAGTCGAGAACCAAATTGGTAAAATCCTCATAGTCGAGGGACCAAATCGGTAATTAACTCTTATATTCTGATGAATGCTCAAGTTCAAGAAATTCCAATCATTAATTCTTTTCAACTGTAAATGCATTAAGGGATTTGAATGGTATTATTCAACAACTAAGAGATGATATGTCATTTGTCCAAAGAGAATGTGAGCGATTTAAGTTGTCAATAGTTGGTGTTACTAAGGTGATAGGGAAATTTGGTCTAAGATGCTTACTATTATAGTTGTGATAGGTGTAAATATTAGCAATGTTGCTTGGGCAAAGAAAGCATAATAACATAAATTTTCCTATTTTGTAAAGTTAAGTTAGTGTTGTGATGTTGTATAAAAAATTAAAAAAAAAAATCTATGTGATAATGCGAACAAGTTATTTTGTGTTAAAGTGAAAAAAAAAATTATATTGGGAAAATTGTAAAAACTGCCCCTCTATAATATGTCAATTATCAATGTCACCCCTGAATTATGAGTGGTGTAAACATTGCCCTTCAATTATCAAAATGGTGCACATATAGCCCCTCCCGTAACAGACCTATGGTTCCCCACCGCTGTCCATCGCTGATACTTCGAATCGAGAGAGGGAAAAAACAACTAAATTACATATTTACTCCGACGTAACGGTGTCGTACACTAACGAGGAACCACATGTCTGTTACGGGAGGGGCTATATGTGCACCATTTTGATAATTGAGGAGCAACATTTACACCACTCATAATTCAGGAGTGACATTGATAATTGACATATTATAGAGGGACATTATTTACAATTTTCCCAATTATATTTATGTGCGCAAAGTAGTAAATGAATATATGTGTTGCTGCTTATTGAAGTGTAAAGTGCAATGAAATGTGTAAAAGTAGCATCCAAAATGCAGAATTTTTCATTATCAAATGATCAATATTATCTAAATCCAATATTGACCAATATTCACGATACAAGTCATTCACTAATCTCCACAAATAATTGTCATAATGAGGCCAATACTCAATATTAACAAAATGAGGCCAAAAAAAAAAAAAAAGTAGCCATAACATAACAACTACAAACATTGGTTAAAGTTTAGAATAACATAAATGAGTGAAGTCTAGCATGTCTTCAACTTCACAAGTGTTCAAAAAAAAAAAGAAAAAAAAAAAAAAAAAAAAAAAAACAACATGTCTTCAACTTGGCTTCTTTCATTGCCTTCCCCTAATTTCACCACTTGACTTCTTTTTTATTTGATAAATTACATGTTCTCCTAATTGTCCGGCTACACAAGACAACCCATAATTTGAATTCCAATTAGTGTCATATTATAACAATCAGAGTATAATATAAAATATGGCATATATTAACTTGAAAATAACTTGCATTAATTAGTACTGCTCCAGTATGTGGATTCGTGTAAATACCAAATCATTTTTTTTGTTGATTAAAAGGCTTAGAAGCGAATATTGTAGTTGCATTAGTCAATGGTGTACCCCTTGTAATTGGTCAATATCTCTTTGAATGATCATGCTCTTTACCTAATGAACATGTGATATCTTCCCTTGACGTGATAGATTTCCAATAGGGGGTTCATTAGGCTCACGAGTCCTCTTCTTCTTTGGCTTATCAATAAGGGTTTTTGGTACATAGGCCAAGATTTCTTCACCAATTGTTCTAGGCCAACTACATTCTCCATTCAAATTAAAGGTTGAACAGTAGCTATATATAGATCCTTTTGTAGACTTTTTTGGAGTAGCACTCATCCATGAAGTCTTCAGGGTTCCTGCCTTTATAAAAAAGGCACAACAAGCATGAGGACACAGTATACCAGCTCACAGCTTCACCATGAACACCTTATTGCTTCTAATTTAACTTTTAAATTGTTGCCTTCCTTTCTTTATTTTGTAGCCGTCATCTCTATTGAAGTCAAGCATGTCACCCCTTTCTATCCATTATGTTTGCATTAAGTTGTTGCATCACTCTTGGTCCATAGTTCCCTGGCCATTTCTTCATATTATGTCATTTGGTTGCAACCATTGTTATCATGGTCACTCTAATAAGAATAAATTGTCTTCTGTTTACTTAAATCAAACCTTCAAATTTTAATTTTCAGATAAAAATCTATATTGTTTTAATTAAAATGTACATATTATTACAAGCTAATATACTATGTATGAGACAAAATTTCTCTGTATTATAAGAATTTAAATGTAAAAATTTCATTATTTAATCAATCTTATAGAGAAAAAAAATAATATTTCAAAATATGAGTGAGAGTTTACAAAATAAATAGTTCACATATAATAACAATTGAGGTCTCAACCATATACACAAGGAATACTTATTATTTATATGTTATAACTATCTATAACAATACTCATCTACAACAATATTCGTCATTACAACTACTTTTCTAACAAGCTAAAAATATTTATTTTGATTATATTGAAAATAATTATTATTTTTATTTCTCTTGACAATTATATTAACCCAAATTTTTTTTTTTTAAAAAAAAATTCTCTCGAAACCTCTCTTTCTGTCTCACAAAACCTTGCTTCTCTTTGGGTGACAAAGATGGCAATGTAAAAGAGCTTCTACATCTCAGCTCGATGGATATATTGTCAATGAACGACAGATGGAAAACATATACTCAGGTGGTGTGCAAGACTTTTCAACCAAAGTTAGTATTGATTACGTTTGATCAATTCTTCAATGATATTAAAGAAGCGTTAAATTCATCTAACGAATTCAACTTCAAATTTGTGAAATAGTCTGAGATTCAAGTTCTTTATAGCATTGTTAGGGAAGTTGTTTCTATGTTTGGCGGTAAGGAATGGTATACCGTTCTATCGATTCTATTTGTAATCGCTTCAGCTTATAATTAAATGAATGAGCTTCGTTATTTTAAAAAAAAAATTATTATTTTTATTTTATATTAACTATTTAATATTTAAAAATTGTATTAAATATTTACTTATTTTAATTTTGGTGTTGACATTAATTATTTTTATTTAATTTTTGATGCGTTGAATTTGTGTTCATATTTGAAATTTCAAATTAAATTAATGGATTTAAATATCAATTTAAATATATGAATTGAATATTAACTAATAACTCAACCGCATAATAGATTTTATTATCAATAGAACATACATATCATATTTATTAGGACTATATTATTAGTATTAGACTAGAACTCTATTTCGTGTCTATATATTTTGTACTCTCAAACTTTGGCATTCAATACAACACAATCTATATTCTCATCTGGTATCAGTTATCCAGGTTTTCTCTCGTGGCAACCGTCGGTCTTCATGATGATGGCTCTGTTCTTGGTTTTTTTGAACGGACTCTTACTGAGGTTCCCACGACGACCACCGGCAATAGCCTTTCGTCGGCTCATCACTTCGTCTCCTTGAAGTTAACCTCCCAGAATTATCTATTCTGGAGGACACAGATGCTCTCGTTCCTCGAGGGCCAAGGTGTAACACCATACTTTTCTAACTCTTAATTACATCTCTAAACAGTCATTAACACAAACTAAGCAGCGGAAAATTAGAAGATAGGTAGTGGGAGTGTCACCGCCACAACCACCACTCTTTGGTGATCGCACAGGCTAAAAGGGGTAAAACTACAAATAAGATTAAGTTTGGGTACTAAAAATAAATACTGGAAAGCATAAGGGGGGAAAACGTCACCCCAAAATAGTCTACATCAATCCTCAAACATAAAGTCACTAATGAGTCTAAAATCCATAACAAAATCATAAATAACTAGAGTTTAGACATCTCAAACATACGAGACTAATCTAACTCGATCTCTTCTCACTGCTGGGCACACCTGAAAGGGGTTTTGCAAACAACACATAGACAAATAGGAAAACACCCGTTAGCATGAAGCTAAGTATAACTACACTCAACCCGGTAAAGCATACTAGCATTTACTTTGAAAACATTTGATATCTTTATAGCAATAAGCTAATCTCAAATCATCTTAAGATTCATCACATTCTTTCTAGATGCGTGCACCCTATAATATCAGCTGGCATGCTTATGTAAGTACAAGACTGTTCACATAGATTCAACAGCTTATAAACTTCTCAGATAACTTAACAAGCAACCCATGCTTACGGATTGGATCATGTTAAAGGACTATACAACAGGTATTTACATGCTTTCACATTCTTACCACATAACTTGATAAGTAGAACTTCTACTACAACACGATAATCATGCTCAAGGAGTATCTTTAAACTTCTCATTTAACAATCTTTTACGATGCTCTATTCGCATACAATCATGTATAACATTATGATCATACTTCTTAAGCAATCTAGTGCAACAATATATTCATACTCGTATGCAATCTCGTGCAATTATATAATCATACTCTTATGCAATCTAGTGCAACAATATAACTATACTCTTATGCAATCTCGTGCAACAATTTACTCATGCTCATATGCAATCTAGTGCAACAATATAATCATACTCTTATGCAATCTCGTGCAACAATATACTCATGCTCATATGCAATCTAGTGCAACAACATATTCATACTCGTATGCAATCTAGCACAATAATATACTCATACACTCATTTATAAATTAGAGTACTTTCTGTGAAGGTCTCTTTGTTACTTTCTGGAGTCTCTCTTGACTCTCTTTCTCTCTCTCGAGTCTTTATTGACTCTCATACTTGAGTCTCTATTGACTCTCTTTCTTTCTCTTATACTCGTAGACGGCTTAGGGTTTAACAGAAGTGTGACTCACCCCATCGGGAACGGCATAAATCCGACCCAATATCGCATATCGTCTACGGAAACAATCTCGTGGTTCGAACTCTGTGGAATTAGGTATCGAACTATTAGTGCGCATAACCCCTAACCAGGATTCCAAGCCTGGCGGGAAGTTTCCAACCTCGTAACGTGGGAATACGCCGCATTACATATACTGGGACCGCAATGTCCATAAATATCTCCCGAGAGGAACATAGTCCAAACGGTATCCTCCAAAACCTCACCGATATAGATAATACATAAATATATCTCTCATGCATGCAACAATTCTACTACTTCTCAATGCATCAAAGAATGATATACCACATGCTTGTGGTTTTTGAAAGTATTCTTGGACTCACGTTGGCCCCTTATGCATTTTTGAAATATGACTCATGTGAAATGCCAAAATGCTCTATAACATGCTTCTAAATCATGTATAAACTAGCATGAAGTATTCAAGAATATATCATCATGCTCGGTTTGCAACATAGCAATTTCTATACGTTTCACTCAACAAATATGCTTCTATTCTCATTGATCAAATAATACAATTTAATCATGTTTTCATAATAAATCATATTCTCAAAGGATCATGCTTCTTTACTCAATAAAGTATCATCAGATCACAATAATCAAATAATTCTTCATACACAGTAAACTAGCAAATTATTCACTGTGTAGAAATTCTTCACAAAATCCTTCATAACATACTTGTTTTTAATTCAAATTCAACGAAATCAAAGCCAAAAAGTGCGTCGAGACAATCCCGAAGAGCCGAGCCACAAGGGCCCGTAACACTCGGTTCGAAACGACACGTAGTTGAGCCACAAGGGCCCGACCACTGCACAAAAATCCTTCACAGTCAATACTCAGGGACCTGGGGCGAGACTCTTCATGGTCCGCCCCTGGAGCCCCGTTGAAGCGCCGGGACTAGGCAACGGCCCTCCTCTAGGGCCGTGCCCTAGTCTCGTGCCACCACGGCTCTAACTGGCGGCCCTTCTGATGGGCCGCCACTCTGATCGGGTGCACACTGTGTTGTGCACCATATGTTATTTCACCTGCAAAATCTCATCTAAACAAGTCCAAAACAATCTCAACAACTCACAAACACATACTAAAACACTTCTAGGCATGAACGCATCGAAAACTCATAGTTTCTACTCATTTCTACTCAAAACTAAGGCTTCACAAAGCCAAAATTTAGAAAGGAATCCATGGGGTTATATCTCTTGTAGTCTAATCTTCTGGCTTGGATCTCTTCTGATTCTTGACCTAGCTTGAGCTTCCTTCACCACCTAGACTTTCCAATCACACCTTCTATCCTTAGCCTAGAACCTCAAAGACTAAAGGAAACTAGAAGAGAAAAGAAACTAGAATGAAGGATGAACAAGCTTACTAGGTTGTTGTTTCTCTTCTTGTTGTTGGCAGAAAAAATGGTGAGGAAGAGGCAAAGAATGAGATCAGGAAAATGAGATGAAATAAGGTGGTTTATATAGGGTTCAAAACCCTAGGATGATTCACAATGATTGGTTGAGGACAAAAGGGTAATTTCCCAAGGCAAAAGATGAATCAATAAGGGATTTTGGATGTCTTGTGGTCCACCATGTAACATGAACCATAGGCTAGAAATGTTATCTTTATTACTTTGGGGTTGAAAGTGAATTTTCCCAAAAGATATATGGATGAACACTTGTTCAAAAAAAATTCCTTTTGAATTCTCCCGGTCTCACTCAGATAAAATTCTCGATTTAAATCTTGGTACGCGAAGTACCCGAAAACTTCGGGATTTTCGAATGGAATTTATTTCTTCGGTGTCGAATTAATTTTAAAATGCGACGAAATTATTTTATTCAAACACCGATTGATCGCAAATTTTTTTATTGGAGTGAAAAAGCTATTTTGGAATTTCTTAATTCTGGATTTATAAAATGAAATTTTGGGTTGTTACACTCTATCCCCCTTAAAAGATGTTTCGTCCCGAAACTTAGAAGAAACAGGTGGATCAAGTTCTCGAAGAGAAAAGGTGATATAACCAAAAGGTTAGAATTTTCTGTTGGAAGACTTGGGAAAGATTTAGGAATCTCTTAGTTCTTATCTATCTTATCTAAAATCTAACAACTGCACCAACGATTCTATAACTGAACTTAAGAGGCTAACTAGTTACCTTGATTAAAGCCTCCCGAAGAGTCGCCTGGTGGCATGTAGCTTGGATCCTAACCATAGGGAGTCCATCTCTGTACATTCTCAATCCCCATCCTTTGTTCCATGATTGCAGCCCTTTGGTCAAAGTTGGCAAAACCATAGCCCACTTGAGCACTCAGATTGTCAAAACGGTTGTTGATCATAGCATAAAGATCCTCGTAAGTAGGTCCCTGAGGCCCACTCATATACTCCTGTGGTGCTCTCTGTTGGGTAGCTGTAAATGGTGCTCCTTCATGGCTCATGCCAATTCCCGTATCGGTTCCCATTGTAACCCCTTCTCCACTAGCCTCAACTATGTGTCCTGATTCGATCTCAACACTCGACCACTTTCTTTGTGGTACATTCAAACTAACCACAAGTGCCATCTTCTCGTCCAATGTCTTCTTAGCAATATCAGCTAGGGTCAAATACTTGTTCTCATCGATTTGGTACAACTCGTAATATCTCAGATTGACGACATTCAGAGCTGACCTAGTAGTCCTTTGGATTCTTTCTCCCATCTCAGGTAAATTCATCTTTTTGAAAACCCAACTCAACATCATGCCATAGGGCAGATTCTTCATGCTCTTTGCTTTAAAGTAAGCCATGTGCTTAAGAATCAAAACTGGAAAGTTAATAGCATGACCAAATCTCAACATAAACGCAATGGTACATGTCCAACTACCAATCTCTGTAGAGTTGTTCCTACATGGAAACAAGCACTCTTCTATCAACAAAACTAGCAATTTCTTTTCTCCAGTCAAAGTAGGTTTCTCGGGACGATATTCCTTAGGGAATTCTTCCCTACTCCCGGTCATGTATCTCAAATACTCTTGATGTGTCAACCCTGCGTGGGCAACCCAATCCTCTCGATCATACATTTCCAACCCATCCATCGGTAAATCAAACCAATTTGACAATTTCTGCGGTGTCAATTCTACTTTCGTGCCTCTCATATTAGAGACAATCGAAGTCACTCCCTTCTTATGTTTTGTGGACAAATTCTCATAGAACTCAATCACTAAATCAGGGTAAATTTCCTCTTGGATTCTAAAAAATTTTCTCAACAAACCTCAATTCTCCAAAATACTATTAAAATCTTCAGAAAAGAACTCGGGGAAATAGGTTTTACCTCCTATTACCGAGTAGATAGGTGCTTCCTGACTAGTTCCCTCGACTTGTTGTTTCCCTTTCACCATTGTGGTCCAAGCTCTGCTGTCTTGATCTTGTTGAAATTGCAAGGAATGCTCCAACTAGTATTTTTCTGGTACTTGGTATGACTTGGGGAAGACACTCTTGAAGTTTCCTTGTTGAAAGATGTTGTTTTGGAGAAGATAGGCTTTTGGTTGAGGTTGAGGCAATGTGCAGCGAAGAAGAGAAGAAGAAGATGATGGTGTGAATCTGATCTCTCGGCTTTGGAAGAAACAACACAAGGGTTTAGGGGGGTGGGGCTTGGTAGCGGCTCTCCCAATAGCCCGCGCCAAGGCCCGTCGTCAGCAAAGCTGACACGGCCCACAGGTCACGGACCATTACGCGGTCCGTGACCACGTTCTGGCCCGTGGCCTAGACCCGCCACTGGGTCGGGTTAACCAGGTCGGATCCGGTTCGACCCCAAACCAAAATCGGTCCTCCGACTTTGTCAAATCTTCAAATCGGGTCAAAATTGAGTGTATTCCTTCACTTTAAGACATCTCACTTCCTTTAGTCAGTTCTTTGACTTCCCAATTCCTCTTTCGGGATTGTTCGAACTAATATAAACTCGGGACGAATCTTCGTCTAATTCTTTCTTAACGAAGATGGATTCTTTCTACTCTCACTTTTCTTGGGTAGAACGTTATTTCCAAAATTACTTCTTTTAACATGAGCTCTAATGGTTCCCTAACGATTTTTCATTCTTACTCATATCTTCTTTCATTCTTCTAATTATTTTGTTCACTAATTCGTAGCATTCAAAGCTAAGCTTTTCTCTAAAGCAAACTCAATTAGCTTTTGAAGTTCCAAAACTCATAGATTAGCACATCTTTTAGCACATTGCAACAACTTATAACAGTTTCTCAAACATGCACATCTATTAAGCATCCAAGCAAAAGTAACGCACTCATACCAAGTTAGAGTGTTACCTTTCTCGAGCTTGAGATCTCCAGCCTGAGTCTGTCCCATGACCATGATCCTCCCTGGTCCAGCTTCTCCGGTACGTCCTTGCTGTGCTTCACCTCGTCCCTGACTCCCATTTCTGTGTGGACCTCCTCTTGGTGGGTAGCCACGTCCCATAGCTTGATTCGGTGCCTGGTTGATCGGACCTCTAGGTGGCTGGCTCGGGTTCATACCATGGGATCCCTCCGTTCCCGGGGAACGACAAATTGCGGCTCTATGACCTGGCTTCCCACACCGGAAGCAAACTATAGGTGATCCTCCACAAGTGGCCTTAGGATGATCCTTGCCACATCTCGGGCATACCGTAGTCCCCTCTCTCGGTGGTCCTCCAGCTCCAACTCCCTGTCTCATAGTAATGCTTCTCCTTTCTCCACCTCTATGGTCAAGTCTACTCGTCGGATTGAACCTGTGCCCCTTGCTCGTTTGTGATTCCATCCCATCATTCTTTTTCTTCATCCCTTGCATGGCATCTCGGTGCAACTGTTGAATCCTGGAGTAACCAGCAGCTGCCTCATAAGCATCATTCAATGTAGCAAATCTCGCCACTGAAAAAGATTTCTGAGCATCATAGTGCAACCCTCGAATGAACTTGCGAGCCCTACTCGCCTCATCAGGTACCAAGGTAGGAGCAAATTGAGACAGTGCCACAAAGCGGGCATGATACTCCTGGACGGTTAAACTCCCTTGCTCGAGATGCAAAAATTCGTCATACTTGGCAGCCTTGACATGTTCTGGGTAGAATCTCTCTCTCAACACCATCTTGAACATTCCCCAGTCAAACCCTTCTCTTGCTTGTACGGCCGGTCCTTCCATAACCTACCAGTGGTCAGCCTCTCCCTGTAGGTAGTAGACAGCAGCCTCTACTCGCTGGTCCTCTGGGCATCCTACCACGTCAAACAACTTGTCGAACATGCAGATCCAACTCTCAAGAACTTCCGGATCCTCCTGACCCAAGAAACACGGTGGATTGCGTCCCGTGATCTTTCTGGACACATCACCGCCACCGTTATTCCCATTGAGTACGGAAGCTCCTATGGTCTAGGTCAACTGAGTGAGCTGGCGCAAACTCTCCGTCAAATCCGTGGATGACGACGCTCCGGGTCCTGAGGAGCGAGGAGATTTTTCTCTAACTCTTCGCGGCGGCATCGCGGAACTCTTTGAACATGATCATAACAGATCATTCTCGTTAGCACGACTACAAGTTAGCTGATTCTAACTTCTCAAGCTTAAGACAAACTTGCAACAAGCAAATCATACTAAGCAACAAAGGCATCTCCTATACTTTAACAACTTAGCAAGCACAACTTCTATTCTAAGCTTAAACTTTCAAACTCTTGGTTTTTCTCTTTCAACTACTCTCTTTACTTCTCTACTTTACTCAAAGCAGATATCAAAGGCATAACAAGCACATTGGTAAATCATATAAACAAGGCATAAGTATAAACTCGTATACTTTCATACTAGCACTTTTATAAAACTTCCACTTTCAAACTTTAACTTTCACAATCTCAACTTTTAACTTTCACTTTAACTTCTCACTGAAAACTTCTCTGTTTCACTTTCAAAAGGCAGAAACAAGCACTTTAAACACATTGATAAAGCACAAAACATATAAGCAATCACAAAGGGAACTCATGACCTCACCGCGTTCCTAACTGTTACTTAGAGTTTATCTTAGCTCTGATTCTCATACTTAGTCACTGGACTTAGAGTCCTTCTCATCTCAGTTTTCATAACTTAGGGCTCTTTCCCTAATCTTATCCTTCTTAGGATTTCCTTAACTTGTCCTTCCTAGGAGTTTCTATACTCAATCTTAAGGGTCAACTTACTAAGTTTCCCGCGGTTCGTACCGCTCTAATACCAATTTGTAAAACCCACCTTTTCTAACTCTTAATTACCTCTCTAAACAGTCATTAACATAAACTAAGCAGCGGAAAACTAGAAGATAGGTAGTGGGAGTGTCACCGCCACAACCACCACTCTTTGGTGATCGCACAGGCTAAAAGGAGTAAAACTACAAATAAGATTAGGGTCTGGATACTAAAAATAAATACTGGAAAGCATAAGGGGGAAAAACGTCACCCCAAAATAGTCTACATCAATACTCAAACATAAAGTCAATAATGAGTCTAAAATCCATAACAAAATCATAAATAACTAGAGTTTAGACATCTCAAACATACGAGACTAATCTAACTCGATCTCTTCTCACTGCTGGGCCCACCTGAAAGGGGTTTTGCAAACAACACATAGACAAATAGGAAAACACCCGTTAGCACGAAGCTAAGTATAACAACACTCAACCCTGTAAAACATACTAGCATATACTTTGAAAACATTTGATATCTTTATAGCAATAAGCTAATCTCAAATCATCATAAGATTCATCACATTCTTTCTAGATGCTTGCACCCTATAATATCAACTGGCATGCTTATGTAAGTACAAGACTGTTCACATAGATTCAACAGCTTATAAACTTCTCAGATAACTTAACAAGCAACTCATGCTTACGGATTGGATCATGTTAAAGGACTATACAACAGGTATTTACATGCTTTCACATTATTACCACATAACTTGATAAGTAGAACTTCTACTACAACACGATAATCATGCTCAAGGAGTATCTCAAGTTAAACTTCTCATTTAACAATCTTTTACGATGCTCTATTCGCATACAATCATGTATAACATTATGATCATATTTCTTAAGCAATCTAGTGCAACAATATATTCATACTTGTATGCAATCTCGTGCAATTATATAATCATACTCTTATGCAATCTAGTGCAACAATATAACCATACTCTTATGCAATCTCGTGCAACAATGTACTCATGCTCATATGCAATCTAGTGCAATAATATAATCATACTCTTATGCAATCTCGTGCAACAATATACTCATGCTCATATGCAATCTAGTGCAACAACATATTCATACTCGTATGCAATCTAGCACAATAATATACTCATACACTCATTTATAAATTAGAGTACTTTCTGTGAAGGTCTCTTTGTTACTTTCTCCAGTCTCTCTTGACTCTCTTTCTCTCTCTTTAGTCTTTATTGACTCTCATACTTGAGTCTCTGTTGACTCTCTTTCTTTCTCTTATACTCGTAGACGGCTTAGGGTTTCACAGAAGTGTGACTCACCCCATCGGGAACGGCATAATTCCGACCCAATATCTCTTACCGTCTACGGAACCAATCTCGTGGTTCGAACTTTGTGGAATCAGGTATCGAACTATTAGTGCGCATACCCCCTAACCAGGATTCCAAGCCTGGCGAGAAGTTTTCAACCTCGTAACATGGGAATACGCCGCGTTACATATACTGGGACCGCAATGTCCATAAATATCTCCCGAGAGGAACATAGTCCAAACGGTATCCTCCAAAACCTCACCGATATAGATAATACATAAATATATCTCTCATGCATGCAACAATTCTACTACTTCTCAATGCATCAAAGAATGATATACCACATGCTTATGGTTTTTGAAAGTATTCTTGGACTCACGTTGGCCCCTTATGCATTTTTGAAATATGACTCATGTGAAATGCCAAAATGCTCTATAACATGCTTCTAAATCATGTATAAACTAACATGAGGTATTCAAGAATATATCGTCATGCTCGGTTTGCAACATAGCAATTTCTATACATTTCACTCAACAAATATGCTTATATTCTCATTGATCAAATAATAAAATTTAATCATGCTTTCATAATAAATCATATTCTCAATGGATCATGCTTCTTTACTCAATAAAGTATCATCAGATCACAATAATCAAATAATTCTTCATACACAGTAAACTAGCAAATTATTCACTGTGTAGAAATTCTTCACAAAATCCTTCATAACATACTTGTTTTTAATTCAAATTCAACGAAATCAAAGCCAAAAAGTGCGTCGAGACAATCCCGAAGAGCCGAGCCACAAGGGCCCGTAACACTCGGTTCGAAACGACACGTAGTTGAGCCACAAGGGCCCGACCACTGCACAAAAATCCTTCACAGTCAATACTCAGGGACCTGGGGCGAGACTCTTCATGGTCCGCCCCTGGAGCCCCGTTGAAGCGCCGGGACTAGGCAACGGCCCTCCTCTAGGGCCGTGCCCTAGTCTCGTGCCACCACGGCTCTAACTGGCGGCCCTTCTGATGGGCCGCCACTCTGATCGGGTGCACACTGTGTTGTGCACCATATGTTATTTCACCTGCAAAATCTCATCTAAACAAGTCCAAAACAATCTCAACAACTCACAAACACATACTAAAACACTTCTAGGCATGAACGCATCGAAAACTCATAGTTTCTACTCATTTCTACTCAAAACTAAGGCTTCACAAAGCCAAAATTTAGAAAGGAATCCATGGGGTTATATCTCTTGTAGTCTAATCTTCTGGCTTGGATCTCTTCTGATTCTTGACCTAGCTTGAGCTTCCTTCACCACCTAGACTTTCCAATCACACCTTCTATCCTTAGCCTAGAACCTCAAAGACTAAAGGAAACTAGAAGAGAAAAGAAACTAGAATGAAGGATGAACAAGCTTACTAGGTTGTTGTTTCTCTTCTTGTTGTTGGCAGAAAAAATGGTGAGGAAGAGGCAAAGAATGAGATCAGGAAAATGAGATGAAATAAGGTGGTTTATATAGGGTTCAAAACCCTAGGATGATTCACAATGATTGGTTGAGGACAAAAGGGTAATTTCCCAAGGCAAAAGATGAATCAATAAGGGATTTTGGATGTCTTGTGGTCCACCATGTAACATGAACCATAGGCTAGAAATGTTATCTTTATTACTTTGGGGTTGAAAGTGAATTTTCCCAAAAGATATATGGATGAACACTTGTTCAAAAAAAATTCCTTTTGAATTCTCCCGGTCTCACTCAGATAAAATTCTCGATTTAAATCTTGGTACGCGAAGTACCCGAAAACTTCGGGATTTTCGAATGGAATTTATTTCTTCGGTGTCGAATTAATTTTAAAATGCGACGAAATTATTTTATTCAAACACCGATTGATCGCAAATTTTTTTATTGGAGTGAAAAAGCTATTTTGGAATTTCTTAATTCTGGATTTATAAAATGAAATTTTGGGTTGTTACACTCTATCCCCCTTAAAAGATGTTTCGTCCCGAAACTTAGAAGAAACAGGTGGATCAAGTTCTCGAAGAGAAAAGGTGATATAACCAAAAGGTTAGAATTTTCTGTTGGAAGACTTGGGAAAGATTTAGGAATCTCTTAGTTCTTATCTATCTTATCTAAAATCTAACAACTGCACCAACGATTCTATAACTGAACTTAAGAGCCGAGCCACAAGGGCCCGTAATACTCGGTCCGAAACGACACGTAGCTGAGCCACAAAGGCCTGGCCACTGCACAAAAATCCTTCACAGTCAATACTCAGGAACCTGGGGTGGGACTCTTCATGGTCCGCCCCTGGAGACCAGTTGAAGCGCCGGGACTAGGCAACGGCCCTCCTCTAGGGCCGTGCCCTAGTCCCGTGCCACCACGACTCTAGTCGGCGGCCCTTCTGATGGGCCGCCACTCTGATCTGGTGCACACTGTGTTGTGCACCAGATGTTATTTCACCTGCAAAATCTCATCCAAACAAGTCCAAAACAATCTCAACAACTCACAAACACATACTAAAACACTTCTAAGCATGAACACATCAAAAATTCATAGTTTCTACTCATTTATACTCAAAACTAAGGCTTCACAGAGCCAAAATTTAGAGATGAATCCATGGGGTTATACCTCTTGTAGTCTAATCTTCTTGCTTGGATCTCTTCTTCTTTTTGACCTAGCTTGTGCTTCCTTCACCACCTACACTTTCCAAACACACCTTTTATCCTTAGCCTAGAACCTCAAAGACTAAAGGATACTAGAAGAGAAAAGAGACTAGAATGAAGGATGAACAAGCTTATTAGGTTGTTGTTTCTCTTCTTGTTGTTGGCAGAAAAAATGGTGAGGAAGAGGCAAAGGTGGTTTATATAGGGTTCAAAACCCTTGGATGATTCACAATGATTGGTTGAGGACAAAAGGGTAATTTCCCAAGCTAAAAGATGAATCAATAAGGGATTTTGGATGTCTTGTGGTCCACCATGTAACATGAACCATAGGCTAGAAATGTTATCTTTTATTACTTTAGGGTTGAAAGTAAATTTTAATTTCAATGATCTTCCCAATATTTGTTCGTCTTGTCAATTGTGAAAATCATCTCGTTTTCCTTTGTCTCGTGTTGTAACTACTAGTACGCAACCTTTAGAATTAATATATTCTGATATTTGGGGCCCTGCGCCATTAATCTCTGCGAATGGCTTTAAATATTATATTTTGTTTGTGGATGATTACACTCGATATATGTGGTATTATTCCATGCATACTAAGTCTGAATTGTATGCCATATTTGATAATTTTTGGTCACTTGTTGAACGTTTCCTTTCCCGCAAAATTCTTTCTTTTCAATCTGATTTAGGGGGACAGTATAAAAAGCTTGGCTCCACTCTGGCATCTCTTGGTATTCGTCACAGGCAATCATGTGTGTATACTCATGAGCAAAACTGGAGGGTGGAGCGCAAACATCGGCATGTGGTTGAGATAGGTCTTGCTTTAATGGCTCAGGCATCTGTCCCATCTCGTTTATGGGATTATGCATTTGAAACCGCTGTGTACCTAATAAATAAAATTCCCACTCGTGTCTTGTTTGATAAATCTCCACATTACCTGTTACATCTTTCCCCTCCGTCTTATTCCTACCTCTGGGTTTTTGGTGTTTATGCTTCCCTAACTTGCGTCCATATAACCGCAACAAACTGCAGTTTCGGTCTTCTCCATGTGTCTTCCTTGGATATCCTCCATCTTTTCGTGGCTATCGTTGTTTGGACACTAACACTAACAAGGTTTTAAACTGTCGCCATGTGCGATTCGATCAGACTATTTTTCCGTTTGTTACACCGAACCCGGAATCGTGGGTCATTGCGCCTGTTTTTGCTGGTGTTGATGCGGTCCGGTTAAATGCTGAGTACACTGCCGAGCCGGTTGCCCAACCAGCTACTGCGCCCACTGCTGTGCCTAGACAGCCGGCTGCCACGGACGGGCCTGCTTCCAGCGAAGACACCGTCTTGGAACAGCCGACTCCTCAGCAGCGTGGGCGGTCGCGTGGTCGTCCTCATCGTGCCAAGTCTACTCCTCGGGACCGGTCTCACGTCATGGCCACGCGAAATATGGGTCCATATGATCATGTTGTATTGACTACCACCGCGACTACTGAGCCTACATATTTTTCTCAGGCGGTGAGATACCCCGAATGGCGTGATGCAATGAACTCTGAATTTAATGCCCTGGTGCACAATAATACGTGGCGGCTCGTTCCTTTCATATATGGTATGAATGTGGTCGGTTGAAAGTGGGTGTTTAGAACCAAGAGGAAGGCTGATGGTTCAATAGAGCGTCACAAGGCTCGGTTAGTTGCTAAGGGTTTTAATTAGGTTGCTGGAGAGGACTTCTTTGAGACTTTCAGTCTCGTGGTTAAGCCAACTACGGTACGTCTTCTTTTGTCTTTGGCAGTTTCTCAGAGATGGACCATTCATCAGTTGGACATCCACAATGCTTTTCTGAATGGCAACTTGTCCGAGACTGTAACATGCGCCAGGCCCCTGGCTATGAGGACAAAACGCTACCTGATCATGTGTGCTTGCTTCAGCATTCTTTATACGGGCTTAAGTAAGCGCCTCGTGCCTGGTTTACAGGTTACATGATTTTCTGGTCTCTGATCTGTGGGTTTCTCGCCTTCAAAAACTGATGTATCTCTATTTATTTATTCACATGGCAATGTTCGTCTATATTTTTTGGTTTATGTAGATGACATTTTGGGCATGGGTTCCGATTTAAATCATGTAACTGCTCTTATTGATAAGCTTGCGCTTGAGTTCAAAGTTCGTGATGTGGGGGCACCCTCCTTATTTATAGGTATTGAGACTGTTTCGTCGTCTCGAGGCATGCTTCCATCTCAACAACGGTACATGAAGGATATCCTCAAACGGGCGGGTATGGTAGATTGCAAGTCCGTGGCCACACCAGTTTCGAATGCTAAAGCCGTGGGTGATGCCGCAGTTCCGTATGCTAATCCAACTTAGTACCGTAGCCTTGCTGGTGCTCTTCAATATCTTACGATAACTTGACCTGACCTCTCTTATGCGGTTAATCGTTTGTGTCAGCACATGCACTCTCCTACTACTGCGGACTGGGCGGCACTCAAAAGAGTATTACGGTATGTTAATGGGACACTTAATCTTGGTCTTCAAATATCTCCTTCTGCTTCTCTTGACATTCATGCGTACTCTGACTCGGATTGGGCTGGCAATCCGGACAACCGGAAGTCAACTAGTGGTTTCGCTGTGTTTTTGGGAAGTAATCTTATATCTTGGGTGTGTCACAAGCAACGTACTGTGGCTCGTTCTTCTACTGAAGCAGAATACAAGGGACTAGCTGATGTCTCTGCTGAGGTCACCTGGCTCGTCTCTTTAATGAAGGAAATTGATTTTTTACCGAGTTGTGCGCCTAAGCTCTGGTGTGACAACCTGGGAGCCACTTACTTTTGTTCTAATCCGGTATTCCATGCTCGCATGAAGCACATTGAGACCGACTATCACTTTGTTCGCGATAAAGTGGCCAACAAGGAGTTACAGGTTCACTTTATCTCAACCAAAGATCAGATCGCGGATATTTTTACTAAACCTCTTTCGTCTTTACGTTTTACTGATCTTCGTCACAAGCTCAAGGTTTTGGCTAGCCAACCTTGCGCTTGAGGGGGAGTATTAGGACTATATTATTAGTATTAGACTAGAACTCTATTTCGTGTCTATATATTTTGTACTCTCAGACTTTGGTATTCAATACAACACAATCTATATTCTCATCATATTAACAATCTCTAAGTTTCACGCTTTAAAATTTGAGGGGTGAAGTTTGTTTCTTGTATCTAAATGTTACGAGTTTAATTTGTATCAATATTATTTTGGTAAGGTCTATTTTACGGGATTTTTTTTAGTGTGGTTTAATTTTATTTCTCCTGTATATAAGATTTACTGGTTTACGGATCATGTTTATTCAATACACACTATCGACTCACCCTCAATTGAAAGGATGCAGATAAAAATCGAACTCGTGAACTTCATGAGTGACCAAGTTTCATGGTTTTTCAGTTGCAAACAACCTTATTTCATTAGCTCATACCATGCATTCTCCTATGTTTTTTTTTTTTTTTTTTTCACGATGCTAATCCATCTAGGATGCTACTCGTTTGTTACTCTTGCAAAAAGATATGGACAATCAAACTTTTGCTATTTAACTCTTGAACTCCAGGCCTTCATCCGTGTAGCTAGAAACAAGAAAAATGATTTTTGAAAAATAATTATTTTTTGAAAAATATTTTTTAATAATGTATAGCTAAAAGTAAACAAATAGTCTTTTTTTATTTGACTAAAAATAAAAAATATTTTTCAATTTTATTCATTTTTTAAAAAACATTAACATAAATATATTACGGAGTACTGGTACTAAATAAAATATTACGGAGTACTAAGTTATTGACCACAAGGTTGACTTAGTATATGTTTGACGAGTTTTTTGCACTTTTAGTCCCACGACTATAGTGGCACTGGCAGAATTGATCCACGACTTTTGAACCTTGCAATTTTAGTTCACGACTATTGATTTTTTTGCAAAAATGATCCTTCCGGCCACTTTTCCGTCAAAATTTCACCGGAAAAAAAATTCTCCATTTTTAACCGGGTTAAAATTGACATTTTACTTATCTCAAAAAATTAAAAGAAAAAAATTGATATTTGACTACATACATTATTACTGGGCTACATACTACTGCCCCAGGCGGCGGAGTTCCTGGAGCAGGCAGGGCTGTCAGTAAGCGGTGGAGCGGCCGTGGCGTTCCCCGGGCTAGTTGGGTTATCCGGCAGCAGCATTGGAGTGGTACATGTACTCCGCCGCCTGGGGCAGTAGTATGTAGCCCAGTAATATTGTATGTAGTCAAATATTAATTTTTTTCTTTTAATTTTTTGAGATAAGTAAAATGTCAATTTTAACCCGGCTAAAAATAGAGAATTTTTTTTCCGGTGAAATTTTGACGGAAAAATGGCCGGAAGGACCATTTTTGCAAAAAAATTAATAGTCGTGGACTAAAATTGCAAGGTTCAAAAGTCGTGGATCAATTCTACCAGTGCCACTATAGTCGTGGGACTAAAAGTGCAAAAAACTCTATGTTTGACTCATAGCGATATCAGTCTATTAGTATTCTTGGTTTGAGTTGGTCAAATATAACAACATAAAATGATTTATCTTCTTATAGTCCTTTATTAGTTAGGGTTACAAGGTGAGATTTACTTAGTATACACCTTCATATAGTGGCTGCGGGTTTCCCTTATCATTTAAAAAAGAGCAAATTACACTTTTGGTCCTGTGACTATAGTTGATGTGTTAATTTGGGTACGTGACTTTTAAAATTAACAATTTAGTCCTTTAACTATCATTTTTTTAGCAGATTTGGTCCTCCCGGCCAAATTGCCGGTGGAATTTGGCCGGAAAGACGTTCGACTTTTTAAATCAAATATTGGTGGGGGTAATTCGGTTCAACAATTAAAAAGACCGATTTACCCCGACCAATATTTGGATTTAAAAAGTCGAACGTCTTTCTAGCTAAATTCCACCGGCAATTTGGCCGGGAGGACCAAATCTGCTAAAAAAATGATAGTTAAAGGACTAAATTGTTAGTTTTAAAAGTCACGTACCCAAATTAACACACCCTCTATAGTCACAGGACCAAAAGTGTAATTTGCTCTTTAAAAAAACATGAATATAAATATATTACGGAGTTGGTCAGATATGACAACTTAGGATGATTTACCTTCTTATAGTCCTTTGTTAGTTAGGGTCACAATGTGAGATTTACCTAATATACACCTTCATATAGTGGCTGTGGGTTTCCCTTATCATCTAAAAAAACATGAATATAAATATATTACGGAGTACTAAGTAATTTCATATAAAATATTAATTATTTTTATTGATGATAATAATAATTATTATTATTATTATTTATACTAAAATAATTATAAATTCAAAGTTATAGTTATAAAGCTTAATAATATATATTTTAATCTTTTGAGCTATAGGTTGGGCCAAACCATTTTTGTTAAACCTCAAGCCGACCAAACTCATATTTTAACTAAAGGGGAAATCAAGGAGCGTTATACTGTACATCTGTGAGCACCATGCATGGTGCACACAGATGTAAAAACAACGTCATTTTGATGTTGACTTAAAAAATATATTTATAACTTTATAACTATACATCCAGAATTGCATAACTACACATCCATAACTTCATAACTATACATCCAGAATTGCATAACTATATATCCATAACTTCATAACTATAAATCCAGAATTGCATGCATAACTACACATCTATAACTTCATAACTATACATCCAAAATTGCATAACTACATATCCATAACTTCATAACTATAAATCCAGAATTGCATAACTACAAAACCCATAACTTCATAACTATACATCTAGAATTGCATAACTATACATCCATAACTTCATAACTATAAATCCAGAATTGCACAACTACAACATACATAATTACACATCCATAACTTCATAACTATAAATCCAGAATTGCATAACTACACATCCATAATTTCATAACTAAAAATCCAGAATGAATGAACTAAAAATCTAGAATGAATGAACAACATAATGTTGTTGCTGTAAATCAAAAATGATTTTTTTTTAAGTGGGGCACGCATTTTTAGTCAAAACGATCTCGTTTTTGCATCCGTGTGCACCATGCATGGTGCACACGGATGCACAACATAATTGCCTGAAATCAATATTTGGTCCACCAATTGTTTTCAATTGTCAATGTAGTTCTGATGAACAAACTGAATTCACATTAGATCGGGAAAGAGAGTACAATGAAGAGTCCTATAGGAAAGCTACCACAAATATCTCCTATACAATAGACAAGCCTAGTCAGATGAATAATAACCACATAGAATAAACCATATGCTATAACATAAATATTATTATTGCTAACACTCCCCCTCAAGCACAAGGTTGGAGAGCAACAACATTGAGCTTGTCTCGTAGAGCCTGAAAATGTGGTGCTGGTAGAGGTTTGGTGAAGATGTCTGCCAGCTGATCCTTGGTAGAGACGAAACTAACAATGAAATCCCCAGAAGCCACCTTGTCTCGAACGAAGTGATAATCAATTTCAACATGTTTAGTGCGGGCGTGGAAGACCGGATTGGCTGCTAGGTAGGTAGCCCCTAAATTATCACACCATAGCGTGGCAGGGGAGCCGGAGTGTAACCCTAACTCACGCAGTAAAGAAATAATCCACGTAACCTCTGCTGAAACATCGGCCAACCCTTTGTACTCGGCTTCGGTGGATGACCTGGCGACTGTACGCTGCTTGCGAGAAACCCATGACACAAGATTATCCCCGAGAAACACTGCGTATCCACTAGTGGACTTACGATCTACCAGACAACCGACTCAGTCCGAATCCGTATATGCATGTAGATCAGAAGCTGACGACGCAGATAAACGAAGCCCATAGTCTTGAGTCCCTTTTATATACCTCAGAACACGCTTAAGTAATGCCCAGTGGTCATCCGTCGGAGAGTGCATGAACTGGCACAGTCTATTAACCGAGTAGGTGAGATTGGGCCGTGTGATGGTGAGATATTGTAGAGCCCCTACAATGCGACGATATTGCGTCGGATTTTCAAACGGAGTTGACGAGGGAGACGCGGGCTGAGTAACCGAAGCTGGGGTGGCCAGAGCTTTACAATCTGTCATACCTGACCTAGTCAGGATATCCTTCATATAGCGGCGCTGCGACAGAACAAGACCGTCTCCCGAGGGCACTGTTTCAATCCCTAAAAAGAAGTTGGGTGTACCCAGGTCCCTGATTTTAAACGCTGTGGATAGCTGATGCAGGAGTGTGTCAATCAAAGCCGAGTCGTTGCCCATCATGATTATGTCGTCGACATAGACTAACAAGTATACCCGTGATTTCCCTGTCGTATAGTAGAAGAGTGAGACATCGGTTTTGGATGCCAAAAAACCTGTTGATGTCAAAAACTCATGCAACCTGTTAAACCACGCCCGAGGTGCCTGTTTGAGTCCATATAGAGAACGCTGCAGATGACAGACATGTCCCGGATGAGCGGGGTCTTCGTAACCGGGAGGTTGCTTCATGTAGACAGTTTCAGCTAGGCGTCCATTTAAGAATGCATTGTGAACATCTAGCTGACGGAGCACCCAATTGCGGGATACTGCAAGAGAAAACAGAATGCGGACTGTTGTGGGTTTGACCACGGGGCTAAAGGTGTCAAAAAAATCTTCTCCGGTTACCTGATTGAACCCTTTTGCTACTAAACGGGCTTTATACCGTTCAACTGTACCATCGGCTTTGCGCTTGGTGCGGAACACCCACTTGCATCCGATAACATTCATACTCGGGGTTGCGGGAATTAATTTCCACGTATTGTTGTGCATAAGTGCATTGAACTCCTGATCCATGGCATCCCGCCACTGCGGATGGCCCACGGCCTGAGAATAGCAAGTGGGGTCCACAGTAATGGTCAGGGCATGAAATTGCTCGTTTGTGCCCCGAGTTTTGCACCTGGTGCGCATGACATGATCCTCAACAGGGGGTTGAGGACGTTTAGACCGTCCCGGAGGTCGACCTCGTCGGGGAGCAGTCTGAGGCGGCCCTTCTATAGTCATAGGCACCGGTTGTTGCGCAATGGGTGGTTCATCAAAAACCGGGGCAAGCACGGGATTAACCAACACGGGTCCAACACCCCAAGGTGCGGGAGTGGAGTCCGGACTGGTATTGACCTGCAAAGACGTCTGCAAAGCAAATGGGAAGATTGATTCATCAAAACGCACATGACGGCAGATAAATACCTTCCCTGTAGTTAAGTCCATACAACGGTATCCCCTAAAAGAAACTGGGTAACCTATGAAGACACAGGGTGCAGAGCGGTACTCAATCTTGTGCCGATTATATGGCCTAAGATAAGGGTAGCACTTGCACCCGAACACCCGGAAGAAAATGTATGGTGGAGAGGTTTTATGTAGACGGAAGTGTGGGGTTTCATAAGATATAGCTGATGAAGGCAAGCAATTAATTAATTGTGTTGTTGTTTCAAAAGCGTAATCCCAGTATTTTAACGGAGCTGAGCTTCCGGCTAATAAGGCCAAGCTGGTTTCGACAATGTGTCGATTACGGCGTTCAACGCGGTCGTTTTGCTCGTGGGTATAGGCACATGATTGTCTGTGTGTGATGCCTAAAGACTCAAACGTTTTGTGGAGGCGGCGATACTCACCCCCTAAATCAGACTGAATGGCTTTGATCGAACGGGAAAACCGCCGTTCCACCATTGCCTGAAACAATTCAAACACTTTATATATATTTGATTTTAGCCGTAAGGGATAAAACCAGGAAAAACGTGTACAGTCATCTACGAACAAAACAAAATATCGGTAGCCTGAATCTGAAATAACCGGGGAAGGCCCCCAGATGTCTGTATACAATAAATCTAAAATATTCAAACTTGACGAACTAACTCTATCTAAAGGAAACCGAGCTGATTTGCCAAGTTGACACGCGGTACAGACTCCTGACGCATGGGCTTTATTTGACGTGACCGGACAGTTTTTCAAGACTCGTTGCAGGGCTTGTTTATGAGGGTGACCCAATCGTTGATGCCAGACAGAGGGTGTAGCTTTTGCCGATAGAAATGCAAAATGCGCCCGAGGCACCAACAATTTGTATAGACCGCCTACCGCGGAGCCTTTAAGAAGCGTTTCCCGTGTAGTGCAATCCTTCACAAAAAAAGAGTCTTTATGAAACTCAAAAAAGACGTTGTTTTCGTTAGTGAAACGATAAACAGATAATAAGGGTAACGACAATTTGGGAACAAACAGTATATTAGACATATTTAATACTCTGGAATGGGATGGGATAATTGTACGGCCAACCCGGGAGATATTCAAACCTGCGCCATTGCCCACTTTCAGCACATCTCCGCCGGTGTAGAGCTCGGACTGCCCAACCTGCTGCTCATCCGGCGAAGCGTGGGTGGACGCTCCAGTGTCAGGGAACCAGGCGTCCGGTTGAGTGGCGTCCGCCGGCGAGCCTCCTGCGACGGTGACATTGGCATGTGGTGCAGGTTCCGTGTATCGTTTGTAGCAGTAGACGGCCGTATGACCGTGACTCCGGCAAATCTGACACCTAGGATTGCCACGGCCACGACCTCCGCCATTCTGCCGTCCACCGCCACGCCCTCGACCGCGCTGATTCCCGGACTGCCGTCCGCCGTGCCCACTGGTCTGACCACCGCGACCAGCATACAGGGCCACCGGAGAGGAGCTATTTCCAGCATCCATCGCAGAGAGATCAGCGCCTTGAATGAAGTCCTGCGCCTGCAAAAGATCACCGAGCTGGGATAGGGTCACCGACTTTCCAGTCATGGTGAGTGCACTGGCTAACGCCCGAAACTCCGGCCGGAGTCCACGCAGCACGTAGAGAACCTGTTCATCGAGGGTGAGATGGTGACCGGCGAGGGAGAGAGCTTTGACTAGCAATTTGGCTTTGCCGAGATACTCCGAGGCCGTCATACTGCCTTGCCGGAGTGTCTGGAATTTCCCCAAAAAATTGAGGCACCGAGCCCTCGTGGAAGATGCTAGCAATTCGTTGATTGCGAGCCAAACATCTCTGGAAGTCTCCCGACCAACCGCCAGAGGCATAACCTCATCTGAGAGCGATGAGATCAGGAGAGACAGGATCGATTGATCCTGTTGGACCCAAGCGGTGTGCGCTGGGTTATCTACGGTCGACCCTGCTACGGTGGTGCCGGAGTCGCCAGGTTGCACCGCCGCGGGAACTGTCGCCGGAGGACATGAGGAGCTGCCGTCGATGAAGCCTAAGTGGCCCTGCCCACGCAAGAATGGAACAATCTGGGTGCGCCAGAATAAAAAGTTCTGATTGTTTAGCTTAATCGAAACAAAATGGTGCGCAGCATTTAGGGAGGTCCCGGAGTGTTGCGTTGGGGCGGTGGTGGTAGTAACGGTTCTTTCAGAAGAGTTTGTCGACATGGTGTGGTGGAAGAGGAAACACAGAATAGGATTCCTAGCCTAACGCTAACTGATACCAGATGAACAAACTGAATTCACATTAGATCGGGAAAGAGAGTACAATGAAGAGTCCTATAGGAAAGTTACCACAAATATCTCCTATACAATAGACAAGCCTAGTCAGATGAATAATAACCACATAGAATAAACCATATGCTATAACATAAATATTATTATTGCTAACAGTTCTTAGTTTTCAATTTCAATAAATTTGATCATTAAATTGTTTAAAATTTTGTCAATTAAATCCTTCTAGCAGGAACTAAATTGACGAAATTTGTAAAATGTGAAAATCACCATTTTGGTCTTTAAAAGTGTTTAATTGACAGAATTTTTAAACAATTCGAGGATCAAATTGATTGAAATTGGAAATTAGGGACTACATTGATATATAGTTAAGAAACAATCGAGAGACAAAAATTGTGATTAACTCTTAAGTAAACTAGCGCAATTCAGCCAAACACCTTGTGCACAGATGGCACCTGGGTTGGACTCCCACATGGGAGGTTGTATGTTGGAGCCTCTTTGTGCTCCAGTAGGTTGGGAAATTAGTACATTGTAATAGAGTCAGTAGCATCCAAAAAAAAAAAAAAAACTAGCGCAATTCAATTTTAAATAATATCAAAGAGAAAATTTCAATTTTGATCATATGACTATAGTAGTTTTGTTAATTTCAGGATAGTAGTTTTGTTAATTTCAGCACCTGACTTTCAAAGTGTCAATTTAATACCTTGACTATGCAATTTTTATCAATTTTGGTCACTCTGGTCAAATTGCCGGCCAAATTTCGCCGAAAAATTTTAACAGTTAAAATAATAAGGGTATTTTAGTCATTTCACATCTTTTCCTTCTTCTCCGGCGAATTCATTTTTTCCGGCGAATCCTCCGGCAGCACACCTTCCAAAGCATACTTAAACTCATTCGTCCAAGCCGTCACCGACGATTTATTAGGGTTCAGATGGCCAAAATTTCGGTTGAAAACATCTGGCCGTTTGTGTAAGGGGAACTTGAGATATCGGCGGGCCTAGAAATCTCTGAACTGCACTTCTCTTTGTGCTCGTCCAACGCACCTCCTGCCAAAATTCCGATTGAAAGCTTTTCCGGCAAAAAAAAGGCTTGCTCGAAGATGAAAGCGAAATGCTAAAACTGATGCTGGTGCCAGGGTTGTAAACCCTGCCTAGGCGCTAGGCGCCTCTAGACCGTGGCGATTTCCCCCTAGGCGCCCGCCTAGGTTACCGGCCGCCTAGGCGTCCGCCTAGCGCCTAACTCGGCCGATTTGGCCGCCTAGCATCTAAGTTAGTCGAGTTAACTCGTGCATTTCGGTCGAGTTAACCCGATCGGCTCGGCCTATTTTTTTTATTATATATATGTATATATGTGTGTGTGTGTGTGTGCACGCGCGCGCACACATACATATATATAATATGACATATATACACTCGTAGACTAGTTTGATACTTTGAATCTTTGGATGATTAAAGTATTTGAGTATTTCATATTTGAGTATTTTTAATTTTTAATATTGTTTTAATGTTTTTTTTTTAAAACCATTGTTTTGATGTTATGACTTATGAATTATCATTAATTCATTTATTTGGATGTGTTATTTGATTAAATGTTGAAAACAACCTCATTAAAATTGTCAAACTGCAAGTCTACCACTGTTTTTTTTTTTGGCGCCCACCTACTGCCGCCTAGATTCCGCCTAGGCGCTAGGCGCTGTCCGGGCGCCCGACTAGCGCATAGCGCCTACTGCAACCATGGCTGGTGCCTATTTATTCTAAAACTTCTCTATTTCAACATTACGCTAAAATTGATGTTGAATAAATACTTCTCTTTTTGGATAATGGTGAATAAATGCTTCTCTTTTTGGATAATGTTGAAATCATAGCAGCGCACCTCATCCTCGGATTTGCCGGAAAAGATAAATTCGTCGGAGAAGAAGGAAAGAGATGTGAAATGACTAAAATACCCTCATTATTTTAACTTTTAAAATTTTTCGGCGAAATTTGGCCGCCAATTTGACCGGAGTGACCAAAATTGATAAAAATTACATAGTCAAAGTACAAAATTGACACTTTTAAAAGTCAGATGCTGAAATTGACAAAACTCTATAGTCATATGACCAAAATTGAAATTTTCTCTAATATCAAAATAGATTACAAGTCAGCTCGTGGATTTTAACACCACTTAAATAGAAAGAGAAATATTGAACATGCATAGAAGATTCTATATAGAAAACCCAAATTTCTCATCAATATTGAACATGCATGAATAGAAGTTTCTATATATATAGAAAACCCAAATTTCTCATCAATATTGAACATGCATGAATAAGTTTCTATATATATACACAACCCAAATTTCTCAAGACATGAAAAGTAGTGATAGGGAATTGCCAGAAATTGATACAATAACTTGTGTTTCGAATTCTTGAAGGACTTCCATTACAATCATGCACGTGGGATTAAAGCCTTCTAAAAACCATGGAATACTTTTGATTGACAAGATTACTATATATATATATATATATATATATATATATATATATATATATATATATATAGTGAAAGGTTCCTGTGCGGTTGAATGCTTCCCGTGCAGTTGTGCGGTTATTAATGTGTGTGAGATTTGTACTCAATGTGCGTGAGTGTTGTCTCTAATGTGCCTGAGATTTGTACTTAATGTGCGTTAATGTGTAAAATGCAGCAGAAAATATGGTTATCAGCTTCTTTCCCATCCCCAGCACTCTGTGAGTTGCTTCAGAATAACTTCGATTATTGGGTTGCTTATAATAGTGTGTTGTTCTGCTTTACTGATGTTTACAATGAAATAAAAGCTTCCCAAAGTGAATACACAAATTCTATCCTTATCAATGGTCTATACAGACCGATCTTGGTGCGAGAATCTGGAACTTCTGTTGTTTGCTTCAATTCCATCATGTCAGATTTGTTTATTTATTTATTTATTAATTGATTTATTATGCTATGGTGAAGGTGAGTATGGAGGACATAGAAAAACTAGTGGAAAGAAACAGTGAATTTTGATCTACTGGTGATTGGTCTGCAAGAGGTTCCTCGGATTAATGTTTCCAGATTGTTGAAAATTCTCTTATTACTCACGCACATTAAGCACAAATCTCACGCATATTAAGCACAATACTCTGGCACATTAAGTACAAAACTCACGCATATTAACATGACGCACATTAAGTAAAAATCTCAAGCATATTGAGCATAACACTCACTCACATTAAGTATAAACCTCACGCACATTAATCCACCGCACAACCACACGGGAAGCAACAAATGCACCTGATCCCTTCCATATATATATATATATATATATATATATATATATATATATATATAATCGCACTCAAGTGCGAATGCTTCGCTCAGGCGCGAAATAGGAATGGATTCTGTCCGTCCACGTGTCCAGATCTAATGGATGAGAAACACTGATTTTTTTTAAAAAACGGGGTGGCATTTTCGTAAATAATTGAACATCGAAGTGCAAGTAAAATGTATTACAACTGCATGTAAAATGCATTATAGGTGCAAGTAAAAATTTACTCTGAGCATCAATACTAAGTGCGGCACCTATAGTTATAAGTAGTTGCACCTATAGTTCTAAGTAGTTGCACACATAGTTATAAGTAGTTGCACCTAGGTGCATGAAGGTTTGGGGGTGATTTTCTGGGGTATTACTAGCCGCTGAACTCAGATCAATGAATGTTAACAAGGCAAAATTACATGAACCATAGTTAAAATGGTGCCATTTTTGTACGCTAGTTACATTCTCAGCCGCACTTAGTTTTTTATTTTATTTTTATTTTAAATGATGTTATAATAAAACTACAATGTGTATAGTATAAAATGAAATTGAATAACAGATCTCACATGTTGACTATTGAGTGTATATTGTCAAATGAAACTGTAGTTGAATTGAATTATAATAATACTTTAGTAGTGATTTAATGAAACTATAGTGTGTATAAAATGAAATAGAATAGCATGTCTTACTTATTTAGTGAAAATTGTCAAATTAAACTGTAGTTGAATAAAAATGATACTTTAGCAGTGCCGTAATGAAACTACATAGTGCATAAAATTAAGCACTATAGTAAGTCTCATGTATTAAATGTATATTGTTAAATGAAAATGTAGTACAATTTAATTAGAATGATACTTTAGTGGTGCTGTAATTAAACTATAATGTGTATAAAATGAAACTGAATAGTAGGTCTCACATATTGAGTGTATATTGTCAAATGAAACTGTAGTTAATAATAATTATACTTTAGTGGTGCTGTAATTAAACTACAATACGCATAAAATGAAACTGAATATTAGGTCTCACATATTGAGTACACGTATATTCTCAAATGAAACTGTAGTTAAATAATAATGATACTTTAGTTGTATTGTAAAGAAACTACGAACATTGTGTATAAAATGCAACTGAATAGCAGATCTTATATATTGAATATTGTCAAATGAAACGGTAGTTGAATTAGAATGATATTGTGGCAACTAAATAATGAAAGAGGTTGCTACATGGATCATAACAAAATTTTTCGTCTACAATTATTAAAGGAAAATCTTAAGACGACATCGTTTTGGCCATGGACCATGGTCTACAGCTAGTAAAATTTGTTTAAAATCGCTGGTATCACATAATTTTAATCAAATATTAAAGAACCCAATTAGATACTGCCACACTGGTGGGGAAATTAAGAGCAAATTACAAGTATATATAGACACTTACACAGTGCTTTGTTAATAACTTCTTGATTTAATATATAGTAAATTTTATTTTTTAATCATCGAATTGTCATATTTAATCATATTCTTTTAACTTTTGATTTATTTATGTTCTTGATTTTTATTTACTTGTCACAATTAATTATCCATTTAATTTTTTATCATTTCATATGTAATAGAGATGTAATGAATCAAATGTGACAATAATATCAAAATAGTCGAGGACTAAAAATAAAACTTACTCTTTAATATAGAGACCATTTCGGTCAAAATGTTAAAGGTTTATAAGGAATAGATTCAAATTAAATATGATAATGGTGTTTCCGACAAGTTGGTGTCGTGATATTATATGTGTGTGTGTGTGTGAGTGAGAGAGAGAGAGAGATCAATGAAATTATTATGCAATGGTGATAAATTATTGTGTCGACTGTGATCTGATCTATATAATTGTGTGAATCGGACCGTGGTATACAAAGACTCTTCCTTATCATTTAGAGACATTTTTTTTAATACACAGGCTTGTATGAACTAGCTAGTATATGCAATATTATGCTCTTGTTCTAATATATACATAGAGACCGATTACATTCAAAGGTTAAAGTCCTATATAAGGAATATTAGTCAATTCAAATATATTATATTATTTAACATTTATTGATGCCCCTGGTTAGTTTGTGGTTTAAAAGAAGAATTAACATGCATAGTGTGTCACGATTGATGTAAAAACTAAGACCAAAGTAAACACAAAATTTTAATTTCTATTTAATTTATTAATAGTCCTATAAGGAATGTTATCCAAATAATATTATATTGATGTCCCTATGACAAATTGGCATTTTGATCTAAAAGAAGAAATTACTAAGCAAATGGAGAGTCTTCTATTCTCTTGATTTATGTATAAAGTAAGACTAAGTAAAATTTAAAATTTTATAATTCCTGTTTGATTTATTTGTAAAATATAATGGTACACACATACATACATACACACACACATGTATGTGTATATATTTGTATTATATATTTTTATATATTTCTTTATTTATTTTTATTTTTATTTTTATTATTTATTTATTTTGATTATAATTCCTATTTAAAAAATCAAAGTGACTACCCATTACTAATTTACCATTATCAAATGTTTGATTTCCATTAACATTTCGATTTCAATGCTTAAATAACCTAACACACCCTTTTAAAGTCCTATATAAGAAACATTGATCAAATTAAATATAATAATATTTATGTTCCAAGTGATCTGTGGTCTAAAAGAAGAAATTACTATGCAAATGGTGAGTCAATATTTTTCTCTCTAGATTTATGTAGAAAGTAAAACCAAGAAAATCCAAATTTTATATTTCCGTTTGATTTATTAGTAAAATATAATGATATACAAAGATTAGTCTCCACCATTCAGAGATTTTTTTTTTTTCTTTTAATATACAAGATTGTATGGACCGACTATATATGAACATGCATATTACTACATGTATATATACACACACTACTATGCCAATAACCTCTCAAACTAATTCATAGAGATTTTGTATAGCTAAAAGTTAAAGTCATATATAATGATACTAGTCAAATAAAATATAATAATGTCGTTCTAGGGTAGTTTGTGGTCTAAAAGAGAAAATTGCTATGTATATGCATGCAAATAGTGAGTCAAGTCAATCTTTTACTGTATAATTGTATTACGTAAAAAGTAAGACTAAGTAAATCCGAATTTTATATTTCCGTTTAATTTATTAACAAAATACAATGGTACATAAAGATCACTCTGCTCTATCCAATGACTTTTCAAATCTTTTTGAAAGTGACTTTTCAAATCTTTTTTTTTTTTGGTAAAAAGGGAAGGTGGGAAGAAGTCCTCTCTCACTTAAAACAGTGAGACCATGGCAGTCTAAGTCTGGAGCAGCAGCAACATGTTACATGGCTGTATAATGTTGGGTCGTCACTGGTAAATATACCATTAATTGCGAGCTGTGTGTTGAAATGTCATGGTCAAAAGCACCAAGAAAATCGTACCATATATGGCTACCTATTATTGAAGATTCCAACAGACAGTCAAATGTAGCATCATAAAATTCCAGCGACCTATGAAAGATTATATTACACGGCGGGAATGACGTTAATAAGCAAAATATATATGCTACATCATCTAGTGATCTAGATACAGAATATACCTGTATAATATATATTATATATTATGGGTCTTAATTATATGGTGCAAGTGAACTAGGTCTATTAAGTAGTTTGGTTAGACGGGATATTTAGGGTTAGTCTGTATTCCACTATTATGTCTATATAAAACCTGTATTGATAAGATGCATGATATACATTATATAGCACTTAAGTTATCGGAATACATATATAGCTTAAAATTTCAAGGAAGTTTCAATGAAAATGCACCCAAGTTTCTCATCAGGAAATTTCAAAGATTTTTTTATAAGGAAAACTGTAGCTATATCCAAAAGTATGTACATGATAAATCTTATCTTATATTATGACTCTAGTCCGTAAATGATAATGAGGCAAACTAATCTAAATTTTACATAACTGGTCAGCTCAAACTAAAATAAAATTGAATTTGAAACATTGTGATTACCGAGTTAACAACGCGATTAATTTACCTTGGTTCTTTGAATTGATGGATTATATTGGAACTTTTTAATCTTTTTAATTGTCACGTTTCAAATTCAAGGAAGTTTCTATGGAAATACACTCAAGTTTTTTATTTTTATTTTTTGAAATACACTCAAGTTTATCATCAAGAAATTTTGGAGAATCAACTCCTCAACCCCTTTTTAGTGATAAGGAAATTAAAGCTCAACTATTATCCAAAACTATGTACGAAATAAATTTCACCTTGTGACTATAATTAGTACAGAATTACGAGGTAAATCAATCTTTGTTATCTATAACTAATCAGTTTAAATTAAGATAAAATTAAAATCTTGTGATTACCAAGTCACATGATTATTAATTTACATGGGATTGCCCATTCGGAGGTTCTTTGAATTGATGGATTGGAACTTTGGAAGTGCTGTAGTGATTGATTTCTATCACGTGGAACTCTTGATCATCCCATAATGGCCTACGTTCAATGAACAATTGTATTGGAATGATCTTTAATTGTCACGTTTCATATAATGTTTAGACTTTAAAACTTATGTGAGACCGTTTTACGGATCTTTGTTCATGAAACGAGTCTGGTCAAGATGAAAATATAGTACTTATACTGTAAAATTTAAAACTGAGAATGAATAAAATATTTATTATTTATATAGGAAAGTGTAGTAATTTTGAAGAAAAATACAATACTTTTACATTTTAATTTAAAATTGAAATATTAATTTTTTCTTAAAAACTATTACATTTTCCCTTATAAGTTACAAACACTGCTAGCATTACTTTAAAATGTAATACTTTCGATGAAAAAATGTAATACTTTTACATCAAAATGTGAAATGCCACACTTGTGCGAGACCATCTCACAGATCCTTATCCATAATATAGTCTCAGACAAGTATGGCCCTTCACCTTTAGTTTTCAGTTATCATTTCTAGATTTGCCTACTTATTTAATTGTTATAAACAATTTCTCGTGCGATCAACTATTGCTTTTGTATGTTGTGTTACAACACAATTTGTGCACTTGCGAGTTGCAAGAACTATTAAACTTGTTCATTACACATATGTATATATAAAATGATTAAATAATATGATAATAGAGTACATTTTTTTTTTATTAATAGGAATAAAAATACCCAATTACATCAAATGCCTCAGACTTGAACCTATCACCTCCCACATAGAAAAATAACAAGATACCATTGGACTACAAGATCTTTGATAAGACTAGAGTAGATGATCTTGTGTGAAACTATCTAGATGTGTAGTACTTTTTAATTACATATTAATATTTTTATTAGTTCATTAAAAAAATAAATTTTAACTAAAACAACTCAATCTAAAGATATTTATAGTTAAATTGATAAAGACTCGCGTTATCTCATTCCACAATATGATTCTAAGTCCTAACTAAATATGGATAATGGAATAGAATTAACACCTCCTCCGAATCTTTTTTTTTTTCCATTGTTTTTTGGATTTTATAACAAAGGTTAATTATTATGTTCAACTTGAGAGTCACGTACCCCATGGTGTCAAAAGTTGAATTCCACTCTTAATGGTCAGTCATTACCCAAAGGGCATCTAGATGTTATTATACTACATTAAATTAGTATTGATCAAAATTCTTGAATATACTTGTTCTTACGAATTAAATATTCATATATTATATTTGTTTGTCAAAAATAAAACTAATATATAATTAGTTTCTATTCTTGAATATACAGCACACTCATGATTCCTTACAATATATATAGTATATTTTCTACATTTCTCAAACTTCTTTAGCTCAAAGAATCAATTGCTCCCACTAGAGTTTGATCATGTGACCATCCATTTGAAATGATAATAGATGTGACATCACACTACATATAATAGTTGACACAGGAAATATAATAATAATAATAATAATAATAATAATAATAATAATAATAATAATAATAATAAGAGTGAATTCCATTTTTGGTCCTACTATTATAGGGGTCTTTCCAATTTTAGTCCACCATAATTATTTTTGCCACATTGCGTCCACTATTATTAAAAGTGTTCCAATTTTAGTCCACGAAAAATCTTAAAGTGGACTAAAATTGGAACACTTTTAATAATAGTGGACGCAATGTGGCAAAAATAATTATGGTGGACTAAAATTGGAAAAACCCCTATAACAATAGGACCAAAAATGAAATTCACTCTAATAATAATAATAATGGAAAAAGATCAAATAGACCCTCAGACTTTACCTAAATTATCAATTAGGCCCTTAAAACTCTTTAAAATTGTAATTAAACCATCAACATCTCATTTTAGTGCAATAAAGTTTAAAAACCAATTAGTGACCTGCTATTACAGGTCACTAGGGTTCTGATCAACATTTCGGCAACCTACGACTAACTCCGGCGACATTTCCGGCAATAAATCAATCGGCGACTTAGAATGGTCTTCAGTCGATTTGTTGCCGGAAATGTCACCGGAATTTGTCGGAATGTTGACTGGAACCCTAGTGACTTATAATAACATGTCACTAATTGATTTTTGGGCTTTATTGCACTAAAACGAGATGTTGATGTGTTTAATTGTAACTTTAAAAAGTTTAGGAGCCTAATTGACTTTTTAGGTAAAGTGTGGATGTTAATTTTATTTTTTTTGAATTTTGATTACATTTTATTCTTTAATACAACCAAACGCTTTAATATAATTCTTGAATCTATTAATTCCACGAACCAAACAATAAAAATAAGTTTCTATTACATTCTTTACCGATTTCGTTACTGATAGGATATGTTTTCTATTCCTTCAAAATTTATTTTATGAACCAAACATGTTTTAATACGTTATCAAAACGATACTTCCATTGTATTCTGATTGAATTGCACACGCTTAAGTTTGTTAGCACAAATCAAATGAATATAAAGATCAATTATTGGAATATATTGAGCTTGAAACCAAGTTTAAGTGAATATAAATACAACTGAAAATGAGCAAGGAACGTTAACATAAGATGAACATGGAATGGTAACTGAGATGAATTAGAATGCTAGATGATTTAAAATGAATTGCACATGATCACACATAACACATAGTCACATACTATGTAAAATGTGTCCGCATGGGCAGCTCAACTGGTTATAGAGGTGAAGTTTGGAAAGAATGATCAATGATCGAGTCTCACCAGCGGTAGTGTGGGAGCAACCTCTCAAAGTGACAGGGGCACCTTGTGCGCAGTAAGCAAAGGTCTAGCCTCTGTGGTTCATGTTCAGTTAAGATCACTTTCAAGTGGTCGGAAATTTCGTAATTTTCAATAGTGATCCTCCTAGGTGCTCTTGTCGGGTTGGGGTTCAACCTTTTGAAAAGAATACTATGCAAAATGTAATAAAATATAATAAGTAAGAAAAAGATCAGATTAATTAAACAATAATTCACTAGGTCAAACCATTAGAGGGTTGGATAAAATTGAACGTAGTAGTAATTGATAGGTGTAGACAAATCATTAAGTTAGGGGATGTTCATGTTTATACGGAACAGAATAATACTTGCATATGCTTTAATTTACCCACTATTTCATCAGCAATTATCTGTGCCACGCGGTCCAAAAACGGTGCCTTTTTTTTAAGTAAAGAAACGTCGCGCCGTTACAGTTAACAGAGTGTGTATATTTGATGTATTAATTATCAACTAAAACTACAGTGTATCTAAACTAACACTGCCTCACGTATTATTTTTATATTATCAAATGAAACTGCAATTGAATTGAAATGAAACTGTTATTGTGTTGAAATGAAACTGCAGTGTATATAAAATGAAATTGAATAACATTTCACATATTTGAGTGTATATTGTACAATGAAACTATAGTTATATCGAAATGATAATGTAGTTGTGTTTTAATGAAACTATAGTGTATATAAAATTAAATAACATTTTCACATATTTGAGTGTAGTTATATCGAATGAAACTGTAGTTATATCGAAATGAAACTGTAGTTGTGTTGAAATGAAACTGCAGTATATTCAAAATAAAACTGAATAACATAGTTACTTTATACAGAACGGTATAAAATGTCGCGAAATGGGTGCCGTTTTTTTTCATTAAATAAAACAACGTCGTTTAGAAGCTCGGTGCATAATCTATTATGCACCACGGTGCACAATATAATTTGCCCTATTTCATTAAAACATGAGCTCAGATTTCGGATTCTAAAAACGCCAACAAGAGAGATACGAGAGGTCTTGACTTTGAATCAAAGGTGAGTGACTATTCCAAGAGGACTGCAATATCTATTTGATTATTTATTAGTATTTATTACTTTATTAGTTATTATGTATTTTATAAATATATTAATGTTTATTTAAACTATCCAAACTATTTTATTATACATTTATTAATTTTTTAAATATTAATTTTTAATCAAATAAAAATAATTGAAACTTGGAACTTGGAAGGCCCCCGACCGACCCCAAAAGGTTGGCTTTGGAGGGCTCCACTTTTATGAATCTACTCAAGATCTACTACTCCATCGAAACTATAAAGGGCATCTACGGATATGTAAAAGTGAACTTAAGATGATTTCACTTTTACATTTCATTTGATGCACTACGCAGTTTTGCGTGATATAATTTTAGTCTTTAAAAGTTTAAAATATTTATCAAATTGTCACTGTCTTTTTTTCTCTTGCTTTAGAGTTGTTGAGCATTCCAGATCACACAACCATCATTAGCTTGCACTTTTACCCAAGTATTTGTTCTCATATGATCATATATATATATATATATATATATATATATATATATATATATATATATATATAAAAGATCAAATGTGCTTTGGGGGGTGTCCAGGTGAAATGCGCGGGTGAATGATAGTCGTTCATCTTGCCAAAATCAACCGTCGAGATTGAACAATGTATAAAAAAACGTGGTGGCAAATTGATCGTTTTGCGTATTATTGAAATTTGAAACTTAATGTGCATATTTTATGTGCTTAAGGTTCAATTCGTCGTTTCAATGCTTAAGGTGCGTTATTCTGAAACTTAAGGTACATCTTTTCAAAGCTTAAGGTGTGTCATTTTAACATTTAAGGTGCGTCATTTTAACATTTAAGGTACGTCAGTTATACACTTAAGGTGCATAGGTTATCCACTTAAGGTGTGTCATTTTTAACATTGAAGGTGTGTCATTTTAATACTTAAGGTTCGTCATTTATTTGCCCATTTTAACACTTAAGGTGAGTCATTTTAAACTTAAAGTGTGTCATTCCAACACTTAAGGTGTGTCTTTTTAACATTTAAGGTGCGTCTTTTTAACACTTAAGGTACGCTATTTTTACACTTTCTTCTGCCAGCTTCCAGGACATGTGTTTTTTTTTTTTAATTTTAATTGATCTTATTTGATCCATTGATCTAGATTTGATCAACGACTCAGATCTCACCGCATGTTTCATCTGGTACATCCTTCGCACCCGATCTCATCGATATATCTACAATTCTAATAAGAGCCAATAATGTTAGGCCCTTAACTGGAATAAAAAATGTCGGTAATATTGTTTCTTAAAATTGATGGTTCATATTATTTTGATTTTAGTATTTTTTTAATGATTTTCCTTATTTACCTTCTATTATATATTATTTTCTTCCCTTAAATAACATAAATTCCGTTAGTATAAACTTTAGTAAGGTAATATTCGGTTAACTATTTATTATTTTTAACTTATTCATTAATTTCTATAAGAAAAGTCTTAGGTTCGAACCCGATCCCAATTAGAGTTGGAATAATTGTTAAACATATACTACGAATATGTTAAAATGTATTAAAAATATATATAATAAAAAATTTAGCATAAACTTTGCTCAAATAATTAGTCCCACTAGCTCCAATTGACAACGTTGACATCCCACTAGCTACAATTGAACAAGTTTACACATCAAAATTTTATCAATGCATGAAAACTTCAGAAGAAATTTGTAAATTAATTAATTTTTTACTATATCATTATAACAATATCTATTGTAACTATATATTTTGAATTATTTATTATCATCCTTTATTGATAGTAATTGTAACAATTGTCATTGACAAGCTCTCAAAATAATTTGTCTCAACAACTAATGTAAATTGAAAAAATCAATGATTTCATTATTGTTGATGAAAAGTATGTATGCCAATTTATTACTCTTATTAAATTAAATAAATTAGTAGCTACAACAAAAAATAATACATATACATTTAATTAATTTAGAATTAGATGTCTATAATGCCTTTATTTTAAAAAAATTATTCATTATAAAAAATTTTAAAAGAGATATAATTTCATTAGTTATATTATCTTCATTTTCTATAATTCAAAGATTCATTACCTTCAAATTTATTAATTTATTATATTCACTATATTGTCCATTTTTTTTTTTACATTATCTTGTAATTAAATATCAAAGTTATAATATAAAAGATGTTATATATATATATATATATATATATATATATATATATATATATATATTTACTTACTTATTTATTTATTTATTTACCAAGTATTTTATACAAATATAATACATATTAATATTTTATTCAAAAAAGTAACTACCAAATATCAATAGGTGCTTGTAAGATAAAGAGTTAATAGTACAACTAAGATCCCATCATGTTATTACTCGCCGTTATCTAATTATCTTGATGGAGATTCTAGCGAATTCGCCCCTAGAGACTTCTTCGCCGGCGGCGACCCTTCGGTTAACAGAAGATCAAGATCTACTAGAAAGAAGTACCAAGAAATCAAAGAGGGGCCGTGACGAGATGCGTTCACCGGTAGAGAAACCATCGGAGGGTTTAGCCAAGGAAACCCCAATCGGCGCAGGGGTGTCTACTCCGGACTCCAACCAATGGAAGACCCCAGATGCCACACCTCACCAAGTGTGGTCGCGCAGGGAAAATTCCCTACCATCGGTTGAGGATGAGGATTCTGACGACGATATGATGGATGAAGAAAAGGTTACGGCGACCTTGGCGAAGGTCTCTAATCATTAAGCTCTTGGAGAGAACTGTCAGCTACTCTTATCTCCTCCAAAGATTGGAACGCATGTGGAAGACAAAGGCCCCTTTCGAATGAATAGCCTTGGATCAAAATTATTTCCTTTGCCAAATTCGAATCGCTCAGAGTTTACGAGTATGCGAAATTTGAGGGTCCTTGGATGGTGTTGGGCCATTATCTTGTTGTTCAAGAATGGGTGGCCAACTTTGACTCCCTGAACAATAAAACCAGAAAGCTTCTTGTATGGATTCGATTCCCAGCGTTGCCCATGGAGTATTTTGATGAACCGTTCTTGAAAAGGATTGGCGTAGGGATTGGCCGACCAGTGAAGATCGACACCACAACGAGCATTACATCGAAAGGGATGTTCGCTCGTATCTGCGTGGAGGTTGACCTCACAAAGCCACTGGTGTCCAAATTTGTGCTAAACTTCAAGGAAAGACCTATTGAATACGAGGGATTCCAACTCGTCTACTTCAAATGCGAAGTCTACGGTCACCGGCAAGAATAGTGTGAAGGTCATGTTACTGGAGCCACGGATATTCCTGGACAAGGTGGACGGCCACAAGAACCAATTGTTCAACCAGTGGTCAAACAAGTTCTTTCCAAGAAATATGGCTCGTGGATGCTGGTTACTCGTAAAGAGAGACGACCTCGCAATGCCGCTCCAGACTACACAGTTGATCGCCCACCTGCCCAAAGAAGTCAGTTGTCCCCAAGAATTGAGCAGACTTTTGGGGGACTGAGATCGTCATCCCGTTTTGCTACTCTTGACGGTTTGGAAGACGATGGGGCTAATCAAACCCAGCCTGGGCATGATGCTAGTGCAGCTCTCCAACAAACGGAAGGGGTCCTTCCTAGAATTAGAACCAATTACCGCAACCCAAGACAAAGACAACAAGAACAAACTCTAGAAGAGCCAAACCAGAGTGCTCTACCTCAATTCGTTTCCCAAAGCCAGCTGCATTTAGCTGCTCGGGGAGGGCTCAGAGGAGGCACTAAAGGGAATCTTGGGAGGGGCCGTGCACCCAATAGAGCAGCTACGGAGGCTGAACATACAGTTATTCGGGGTTCTAACCAAGGGAGGAACATCACAACCACGACCATCCACCACGCCAACATAACTCCAACCACCCCACATGTTAACGACTTTCTGACTGGCTTAAAGGAGCACCCACCAGACCCGGGTCATTCACACTCGGGTGTTGCCTTACAGTTGGATGAAGCTATGATTGATGATAATGGTCTTGATACCCATAATGGGCTGGTTGCTCCCTGTCTTCCGCGTTCTTGAAACGCGTTCTGTTCTTTTTTCTTTTTTAGTTTTTATGTTGTGTCTCATTTGGAATTGTCAGGGTGCGGCATCAAGAGAGTTTGGCCGCATCTTTAAATTTTTTTCTAGATCTTATAATCCAGCGATAGTCTATTTGTTGGAAAACAAGGTTTCGGGTAGCCATGCTACCACTATCTGCTCTCGGTTTGCTTTTGACGAGTGGGTTAGAGTGGAAGCGGTCGGCTTTTCGGGGGGTTTATGGGTGTTCTGGAAGGATTTCATTGATGTGGTCATCTTAGATACTCATCCATAGTTTATTTCTTTGTAGGTGAGTAATGGACAATCCGATCCATGGCTATTAACAGTCGTGTATGGAAGTCCTAATCAATGTCTACGTAGGCGGCTGTTTGCGGATCTGTCTTGCCAATCGTTCAATTCTCAGAACCCCTGGCTGGTAGCTGGGGATTTTAACGCGGTCACCTGCCAAGATGAATCAAACAACGCGGACCACTTTGCTTCAGCTAGGTGCAGGGATTTTAACGAGTGGATGTTTCGGGAAGGTTTGCTAGACTTAGGTTTTGTTGGTAACAAGTTCACATGGATAAGGGGTTTAAACACGCCGTCGTTCAAAGGTGCCCGACTTGATCGAGCTTTTGGTAACATTGAATGGAGACTTAATTTCCCGGACACCATGGTGAAGCACCTACCAATCATGGGTTTCGACTAGGGCGGGGCATTTCGGTTCGGTTCGGCCTCAAACCGAAGAACCGATCGGTACTTGGTTTGAGGAAACCGATCGATTCGGTTCGGGTTAAATCCGAACCGAACCGAAAAACTGATCGGTTTTCTGCTTTTATATATATACTAGTTTTTTACGCGCATTGCGCGATTGGGATAATGCCCAATGTTTTTTTTTTAAATAAGTACTTTAAAGTATATTAAGGTAAGATTATATTGAAATTGTTCATGCATAGATAATTGAAGGTTGAATTTGCGTATTTAAATAGGTAATTCTTCTCCCAAAGGTTGAGTCCCCAACCCCAAGGGCACCCCACACTCCGACCCGACAGAGCATTGTGGGAAGTTGTAAATCACGGTGACTCAATGGTTCAGCAGACAGGACCAAATGCCGATGCGAACAAGGAATCTGCCCACTTTGGACATAATTCCCGCACTGCCGCCGCCGAGGTTCAAACCTTGGTCTCTTCTCCCAAATACTGCCCACTAAACCATTGAGCTAAGCCCGTGCGGGTTAAATAGGTAATTCTAAGTTTACAAATGCAAGATAATATAGTCAAGATTGATTATAATTGTCAATAAAATAATTGTATAGGTATGGTTGAAACCAAATACGGGACATAAGGGAGAACAAATAAAAATTAGGGCATAAAATATTAAATATATACTAATATTGTTTGAGGAGATTTCGACATTAGGATTTGTGGTTAAGTTCTATTAAGACTTTAATATTAGAATTAGATTAATGGTGTAATTATAATTCTATATTAGATGTTAATATTAGAATTAGAATAACGGTGAATTAACGGTATTTAACGAAAAAGTTAAATAGATAATCATATAATTAAGGATAAATTAGAAAAACTTTAAAAAAAAAAATTAAAACCTGAACAATTTGAACCATTCATTTGATTTAATAATTTGGCGGTCATTTTTTCTACCCAATGTTAATAATTAAATAAATTCGTTGGTCAAATCCGCTAATATAATCCGCTAACTGCTGATTGTCAAACAAGGACATTCCAAGGTAGTTCTCACTTCAATTTGTTGTGTGATTTGAATACTCTCTTTGTCACAAAATCTCTCAAGTAGTTAATATGGTTGGCTTTATTAATTATATTTTTTATTTTTTCATGGTATTAATAAAATACTTGGTAAATAAATATATAGCATTATTTTGTATTATAACTTTGATATTTAATTAGAAAAATAGTGCACAAAAAAGATAATAGACAATGTAGTGAATATAATCAATTGATGAATTTGAATGTAAAAATTTTTACATTTGAGAAAAATAAAGACAATATAACTAATGAAAATATTTCTATTATTTAATTTATTGATAATGAATAATTTTTTTGAATAAAAATATTGTAGATACATAATTCTAAATTAAATATTGTAGATACATAATTCTAAAAATATTGTAGATACATAATTCTAAATTAATTTATTGATAATGAATAATTTTTTTTCACTGAATTATGACATTGTAAAGACAATGTAGCGAATATAATCAATTAATAAATTTGAATATAAAGAATTTTTATATTGTAGAAAAATAAAGACAATATAACTAATACAATTATTTCTCTTAATTAATTTATTGATAATGAATAATTTTTTTTTGAATAAAGGCATTGTGGACACATAATTCTAAATTAAAGAAATTCATATCTATAATTTTTTGTTGTAGCTACTATGTTGGTCCCGATAGAATGAGATGAGAGTCTAGAGGGGGGGGGGTGAATAGACTCTTTTCGTTAGAAGCCCTAAACGTCACCTTTCGGTGTCTTGGCGCAGCGGATAAGATAGATTCGTTTTAGATACTTTGCACGAGTTTGCGTATTTAGACAAACTTTCGGTAACGATGATAAATGGAATGATATGAATGCAAAAAGGAAAAGCGTAAGTAAAAAGATAGAGGGGACACGAGATTTTATAGTGGTTCGGCCAATGTTGCCTACTCCACTCTTCTTCCACAACTGTTGGAAGGATTGCACTATCACTCTTAGTACAAATACACAAAGACTTCCTTGATCACTAAGCCGGACAGCCTTCGTAGGTTTTTCAACTCCTCGAGTTTACTCCGCCTCTATCAACTTCTTCTCCTGAGTTGAGGTTGGTAGAAAATGATTTCTTGAATTCTCCAACGATGAGGTCTTGACTCTGAGATATGATTGCTTCAAACAGATGTCAAGACTTCCTTGAGGTGTAAGACAAACGATCAATAGTTTTCTTCAAGTAACTTAGCACCTCAAAAACTGGTTCACAAAAGCTTTTAGTAAATTGTAGGCTTTTCAAGAGCTTTTGTAAGAGAGTAAGTCGAGTGAGAATGAACCAGCACCTTCTTAGTTGATGAAGGTGGGTTTTTATAGGTGATGAAAATTCATCCGTTGGAGGGAGATGAAATTTTCGAACCTTTTAACCAGTGGACAAGGACCGGAGAGCTTCATGCATTAAATGTTCCATTAAAGAGGTTGTACCATGTAGCCGTTGAAGGTATGGAAAGCATTAGGGTTTTGTCCTTTAGCTCCAGGAGATGGTGCATCTTCATTTAATGCTTCTTGAGAAGTGTGTCCCATAAGATGAAGTCCTATAGTCCTAGGATGTTGTCAAATCAGACAGGTAGAACATTCTTCTCGTTGTTGAAGAGAAGTAATGCTTGATAAGGATCGTCTTTTAACAAAACTGTCCTTTCGTGTTTGTTGACAACTCGTTCTTGACTCTCGTTGTTGTTCTTCATGTCTCGTGTCTTCTTTCGCCTTGGGGACCCTAACATCTAATCATAACTCATTTTCGTGTGTTTGTCTAGCTTAACACGAATTACATAGGAGTTATGGCAACTCTCGTCTAGGACGAAAGCAGCGATTGAAAAAGCTAAAGGTTAGGGGTCTACTTTTCTACATTACATTGGTATCATCAAAATCCTAATACAATGTTCCTAACAATTTCCCCCTTTTTGATGATGCCAAAACCTATACTCTTCTTATAAGGCTGATAAAAGTTCCATAAGGATTTTTCTATTATAAAAACAGCCATACTTTAGAGTTTACAAGTCTTTTTCTAGATCGAAGCGTTAATAAGAAAGACAAGGACAAATAACTCAGACAAGTGACACGAGATGTGTGACAATGAGAGTTTCATATATAAAGATGTGATCATTACAAAAACTCTATGAAGAAAACAAAACGAAAGATAACTTACATTTCTAAAAGCTTTGATTTCTGTTGTTCAGCTTCCTTGAGTTCTTGGTCATCCTTTTCCTTTTAATGCTTTAGCATCCTGTTGAAGTCAATTTTCTCATTGATTTTTGCTCTGAAAACTTTAATAGGATTAGTCCTGACAAGCTCTTCATGTTCTCCTTTGATGTTCAGACCAGTGTAATTGTTGTAGGCTTCCCGAATGTTGCTTCCTTCAACAATACCATACTTCCACCACGAGATCAGTTCAAACGAATTCATGCCTTCTTGGTAGCTCTTTCCTGATTCCTTGTGCACTTTGAAAGCTGCATTGTGCATGATATTTTGTGGGGAGTCTTTGGTTACATTAGAAATGTCTTCAATGAGATTCCTGATCCTTTCTCTTTCCATTGCTTCATCTTCTCTTCTCTTTCTTTCTTCATCGTGCTTCCTCCACAGTTCCTTGTTTGCTCTTTTGATTTTCTCATTTTGAGTACTCATGTGATTTTGTCTTGTATAGTTGTCTTTTGTTTTCAACCAAATAGGATTATTGCAACCCTCAAAACGTTTGCCACTGCCTTCTTCATATGGGACGAAGTCCACAAAGTTTCCTATGCCATCCATAGTTACTTTGTTGTCTCTCATAAGTTTCTGCCTTAATTTCGTCTGTTCTCTCTTTGGCAGTCCTGTGAAGATGTATTTGGCTTCAGAACCAAATGATTGTCGAGGCTTAATTTGTTTGGAGGATTGGTATCGACCATGATATCTTTGCTTCGAGGAGTGGTAACCACGAGACTTGGAAGGTGGATGAGATGGATTCGTGTTCCTTTGGTCATAGTCTCTTGGTGTCCGAGAGGGAGAGTGTCGTGTTTCACGAGCTTGATCTTTCGTGTTATCTCTCGGCTGATCATCATCCTTATCTTTGTCATCATTTCTCTTTTCCCCCTTTTTGGCATCATCAGCACAGGTGGTAGGAGGAATGGAGGAGGCCTTGTTGATTGCAAGTAAGATATCCTGAGCGTACCCGAGAATTTGAAGTGCATATTCTCCCAGTTGGTACGAATTGTCCTGATATGTGTCAATCTTTGTACAGGCCAAATCCACATGCTCTTTGAGACCAAAATGAGAGTGCTTGATTTCGTGCTGTTGTCGCGCAACTTTGTTCAAAGAAGCTTCGAGATCATAAAGTTTCTTTGTCATTCTCTCAAGGATCTTGTGATCTGATTGGCTTTGTTGCTGCGGTTGAGGCTGTGCAGGAGGTGGAGATCGAGGTTGAGATTGTGCTGCTATTAGAGAATCGACCTTCTTGCACAGATCATCCATAACTTTCGTGTCCTTTTCTCGTAAAGCAAGATATTGCCTATGGATGGTCTCGGCTGAATGAACAGTTCCTCTCATGATGTTCATGATAGTCCGTGGGGACTCTACAGGGGATTCTTCCTCAATGTTTGTTGGTGATGTGTCCATGTGATCATCTTGAGGTGGTGCTTCCCGTTTTCCACCACTGGCTGAACTCAGAAGAATTGGTGAGGCTTCCAATTTGCCCTCACGCATACTTTCGTTTCCTTGCTTGATTGGAGTCTCGTCTATGGGTTGGATATGCGGAACAATGGCACGAGATAGATCTTCGAGATGAGAAGTTGAAACTTCTTCCGAGTCACCACTGTCAGATGGTAGTTTTCTTAAGGGAGATCTTTGAGGATAGGTGTCATAGTCAGGACCGATTAAGAATGTATGACTGTCTTTAGGGTCGGTTTCTTGAGCACCTTCATTTCCCAACTGATCATCATTATCACCATCGTCATCATCATCATCATTCTCATCATCAGCATCGTCAACATTATCATCATTGTTATCATCTTCATCTTCGTCTTCATTTTCAGCACTTTCGTCTTCTTCAATTTCTCGGCCAAGTTCATCTTTCGTGCCACTGACATTACAATTTCGATCATTTTGATGTTCCTTCTCTAAAGCAGTTTTGATCTTTGATAGCAACATGGCATATCGAAGTTGCTTCATTTCTTCTTCATAAACTGGATCCAAGGGTGGCTTGTTAAGCTCGATGCAGATTGGAGCTTTATCTCTCCCGAGAGTGCGATTTGTCATCTTGTAAGAGAAAACGCGATTGATTTCTTCCATTCGAAGAGCTTTCGAAACGTCATCAGTGCCAATCCACTCAAGTGCAAAGATTTCTTCGTCCTGCATTGCTTCAAAAGTTTCAAGAAAGGTCCGTAGTGGAGCAATGCGCCACTTTTGCCACTGCAGAACTCGTTTGTAATCCCTTTCAATGGATTCTCTAAGCAGTTGGTCTGGTGACGGTTGGGGAACTTTTACTTCTGGAGCTGGGGCTGATGGTTTCGGGATGTCCGGAGATGTTACTTGCACAACGGCTGTCTCGTCTACCAACACAGGTTCTTGTGTCAGAATTACCTACTCTGTATTGGTAGGTTCTTGTGGCAAACAAGGCAAAGAGATCTGAGCATCAGTTGCCTCTTTCGTCTTTTCTGGTGACCCAGGTTCTTGTGGAAGACTTAAGCGACTGGCCTCCATGTCTACATTAGCAGGTTCTTGTGTCAGCTCTCGAAGGAGTTGATCTGCCAAAGTAGGTTCTTGTGGATGGTGGTCTTGAGGAGAACCGAGATCGGACTTGGGTTCTTGATCATCAGAAATTTTCTCAGGAAGAACATCTTTCGGTTGAGCTTCCCCCTCAGAAAGTGCTTCATTCGTGATTATTTCCCCCTGTGGGGATGCATCTTTCGTGTCTTCTTCTTTCGGTGTAGAAGATTCCTTCGGGAAAGATTTCGCCTTGACGGGAAACCGAAAGTGACTCTTTTTGATGATTCTGGAGAGAATCAGATTATCTTCGTCTTCGGATGAGTCTTTGACAACTATTGTTTCTGGTAGAGGGGAGGGTGAAATTGGATCTTTCTTCTCTTGTGGAACGGCTGGAGTTTCTTCTCTTGAAGGGATTGGAACAGCTGGAGTTTCTTCTGCCTTTTTCGCCTTACTCCGAGTGGAGTGCTTTTCTCGTTTTTGTCGTTTCGGCTTGGGTTGATCATCTTCTGAAACCCTAGGTGTTCTTGATTTCCTCTTGGCTTTGACTTGCTCAATAGGGATTCCCAACTCCAATGCTTTCTGCTTGTCATATCCGGATGGTTTTTGTTTCATGTGACATGCTTTCTGTCCAGGCCGAATTCCTGGGCACAGAACGACTCCTTTCGTTGCCAGAAGATGGCTTATCACAAAACCATATCCTAATTTCTTTGCAATGTCTCCTGGACTCTTCCGATGAAAGGTGATGGTGTGAACAATGTTGTTGAAAATGATTTTCGACCAATCAACTTTAAATCCATTCAAGAAGGCATGCAGCATTTTCAACTTCTCCTTCGTCACATCATCAGTGCCCGAGGTCTTGTGATCGACGAGTTTATTGAAGATATCAACAGTGAACTCATAATCTATCCGGAACCATTTCTTCTTCAACGGCCATGTGATTTCTGCCTTGGATGGTGCGTGATTGTTCTTGATGGATTCGTAGAACTCCTCTGGATCGAGATGATAATAGATAATATCTGACTTGTAGGACTCATCTCTCTGTGGGAACCCGTATGTTGATCGAACGTCCTCCGAGGTGATGACCACATGATGATTATTGACTCTGGAAGTGATAGTCAGATAATCAGAAGATATTGAAGCATTCATATAGAACTGGGTTACATCAACCGGGTACCAAACAGTATAAAGATGTGTGATGAAGCCATATAATCCTCTTTCTGTGAGGAGATGTATGATGTTTTCACCAAATTTTCTATCCAGGATATACTCAAGGAATCCATGCGCGTCCCACATACTTCCCCCTACGATGAAGGGTACTCTGGATTCAATGAATCTCAGGTCCTCAGTTGGAAAACTTGGGACGACCAGGCTGGAAGGAGTTTCTGGTTCTGGATTAGATGGTGATGCTTGTGGATGTTCTGCCATAGTTGAGGATTCGAGAGAGACAGAGGGTTATGAAGAAAAGTGTGAGAAAGGTAGGGTAAAAAGATCAAGAAGGTTTAAGAAGGGTTTTATAGAACTCCGGGTATCCGGGTATGGATGACCCATTTAGAGATGAATTGTTTAAAATTCAAAACACTCCCGGTTCTTCTTCTCCAAAAAGGTAACTGATCAACGTGGGGGAGTGATAAGATCGTGTGCAGATCAAAAACGATCATTCCCTCATTTAATGAGGTGAGAGAAAATCACTCGAGTGCTTATGGGTGCATTAAATGCACGTCACATCATGTATCAGACAGAGTGGGGGAGTGGACCACTTTTCTCGGCCACATGATCCCATTAGAAATCATCTAAACGGTTGGAAATAAAGGCTAAAAACATTAAGCATATTTAGGCATGATTCCAAACCCGAAAGAAGATAGAGTATTCATAACATAAGACTTGTGAGACAAATAAAGTCAAACAGGTCCTTTTTACACCAGCAGAAATGCTTCTCCCGAGAGAATTATTACACAGAACAATACGCAACACAAACGGTTACAATCTCTCGTGCATTTGTAGGCAGACTTCCCTTCTACACATTGCTACCCTTCTTCTTTCGTTCGTACTCAAGATATTCCCTCTTTCGGATCTCATGAGCAAAGACTTCAGCAATGAGGGTCTCGTGATCTGCTCCCAAGGTTTCTCTAGAGAGACCTCGTCTCTCCATGTCATTTAGTTCAGCCATTACCTTGGCCTTAGCAAAAGAGTACAGTGCACGATATCTTTCTTCGTGCTTTAGAAGAGGGGTAAGTTCAACAAGAGAGTAGAACTCTGAGATTTCAGGTTCTTTCTCAGATGATGAACTTTTCTCAACCGAGTTCCCGAGATCACGGTGAGACATTTTTCCAGTCTCAGATAAGCTATCGGATGAGAGTGCCTTTTCTTTCCCTTTATCCATGAGTTGAAGAAAGAGATGAGTGAGTCCATAGAAGATTGAAAGGGTCCTTTAAATAGAGAGACCGAACCTCTCAAAAGATGTGTCCAACTGACTTAACCAAGACACTGTTTAGGGAATATATTCTTTTTCAAGAATTTTGTCCTTGATTCGAGATTTTTAGACAGGTGATAGATAAGACATATAAAGTTTCGTTCAAGGGAAACCAGAGCCAAAAGAGCTTTATTATTCATAGATCCGAGAGAAGAAAGTACATAGGATAAGATACAACAGACAAAAGGTCAATTTTTCTTCCTCTCGTTTTTCTTGACTCCAGATGGTTCATCTTTGGCCTTTTTCAGATTTCCCAGCATTTGCTTGAACCATTTCCCGATTCGTGGGTAGTTTGAGCCAGATGAAGATTCAGGTTCTTCCTCCTTATCATATCTCTCCTCTAAATCTTCTTGAGCCAGAAAAGCCATGTAATCTTTATCAACCCACTTGCTGGGATCATCTGGGATGGCCTGAGCAGGATCTTTTGAGGGTCTTTCCTCACTTTCAGATTTTTCAACGATGAAGCCAGCCATCTCATCATATTGGAGTGATGAGTCTGAGTCAGAGAGGAGATCCACAGGAGCTTGTGGACTATTACCAGGGTAAAGATCACTCTGTTCTTCCCTTATACGCCTAGCAACCTCTTTCAACTTGTGAGAGTCACCTCTAGTGAAAGGTTTCTTTGGAGCCATGGTGAAAGAGAGAAGAATGAATATTTCGTGAAGAATTCACCTCCTTTTATAGCAAGAGATTCACATAGCTCATGTGTCAGTTACACATTAAATTCAACGTCGCAATAAATGCTCATAGATAAGTTCAAGAGAGGTAATCAATTCCCAACAGGACTTTGACTGTTAAGTTGTTTCTTTATGAAACTCCAACTTCAATGAGCTTAAAAGTCATGTAACTCATAATAAATTAAGTGATGAGATTTCCTGTGGTTTTTGACAATAAACAGACAAAGTTAAACACAGTTAAGAATTGCATTTATAGAACGAAAGGATAACATTTTTATTAGATCATTAGGGTGAAAGACAGAGAGTTCCAAGTCATGAAACTACAGCATACAACAGCTTAGAGAAAACGATAAGGCACGTGAAGTTCCAGACGAGTCATCTCTTCGGTCACATCAGTCAGATCTGCCTTCTTTGCATATTCATCCAACTCCTCAAGTGAGAGAGTGGGTTCGGGTGACTGAGTTAAGGACCGAGAGTGAACCATAGTGAAATCTTCATAAGATTGATCACTAGGTTGAGGAACTTCATAAGATGTTTGCTTATTAGAGCTTTCCATCATCAGAATTCTCTCTTTAGCAAGCCGAGTGGCTTGTTCCATGCAGTATGCCTTCTTAGCCCTGGACTCATTGACCAATTTGTCATGAGTTTCCTTCTCCTTTGGTGCTGTGTTGGGCATGGAGTAGGTTACGATGAATCTTTCCCCATTTTCCTCTAGCCTTATAATAGTGGCATTCGGTAGCTTGCTGGCTTCTTTCATATGATGTTTTAGACGTTTAGCCCTTTTCTCAACTTCGTCGCTCTTTTCCTTCCCTTTGTCCATTTCCTGCAATCTTTATCCTTTTCTAAGAACTTGTGAATAAGTAAAGCTCATGAAATAGAAGAATAATTTATAGGCAAAAGATAACGTGCGAATCTTAACACAATCTTTTAGATACTGACAACATTTTGAAAGGGTAACGAAAGATAAAGTCATAAACTAAAAGATCGTGAACATGATAACATCACAGCTTGTCACCGTAGCCTAACAAAGTTATTCAGGCTTTCTTTTTCTTACTGCTCGCGGTGGACTTGAGAGGGGATGCTATCTTGGTAGGAGTGCCTGAGGGTGAGTAGTCAAAACTATCACTTAGTTCCAGCACACTGTTTTCTTTGACATATCCAATGGGGTTGCCAACAGAGTGGAAAGATTCTCTTGACTCATTATCGGGCGTGTCACGGAGAAGGTTTCGTATGTGTTGAGCGTGTTCAAGAAACTGATTAAGCTGTTGCTCAGTCACTAGTGGTTCACTGAGGATTTCACTCTTTCCCTCTCGTGCCTCCGTAATGTTTCTTTCTCTTCCCGTACTCATACCTGCACATGCAAAAACAAACACTACAGTTTTCGTTAGATGAGAAATTTTATCCTTGTAGTGTACCTCATTTATAAAGATCCTTGCGTGTGAGGATAGATCAAATCTTTCGATTTTCGAGAGCAAGAATCTTTCCAGATTTGATTCTCTCGGCTTTATGTCATTTCAATCATTCCAAGTTCATGCCTTAGAGAAGAGAATCTTGCTTCACTCAAGGGTTTCGTGAGTATATCTGCAAGTTGATCATCAGTATTAACATACTCAAGAGATATGTCCTTTTTCTCGACATGATCACGAATGAAGTGATACTTGATGTCAATATGCTTAGTCCAAGAGTGTAGCACAGGATTATGCGTAATGGCGATTGCACTCGTGTTATCGCATTTTATGCTCACTTCTCGTGCATTTATGCCATAATCTCTCAACTGGTGTCTCATCCATAAGATTTGAGCACAGCAGCTTCCAGCTGCTATGTATTCGGCTTCAGCCGTACTTGTGGCAATAGAGTTTTGCTTTTTGCTAAACCAAGACACAATTCGTCCTCCTAGGAACTGGCAGGTTCCAGAGGTACTTTTTCGATCGATTCGGCATCCTGCGAAATCAGCATCTGAGTATCCAACTAGATCAAATGATCCATCTTTCAGATACCAGAGACCGACACTTTGTGTTCCCTTAAGATATCTTAGTATCTTTTTAGTTGCACTTTGGTGACTTTCTTTCGGCTTGGCTTGAAATCGTGCACATACACCAACAGCAAATGAAATATCAGGTCTGCTTGCTGTTAGGTATAAAAGAGAGCCAATAATGCCTCAAAAGTTTGTTTGATCAACATCCTTTCCTTCATTATCAATATCCATTCTGAGGGATGTGCTCATTGGAATTTTAACCGAACTTTTTCCATCAATGCCAAATTTACGGATTAAATCCTTGGTATATTTGGCTTGATTTATGAATATTCCATCTGGGCATTGTTTGACTTGCAAACCCAGAAAATAGTTCAGTTCACCCATCATACTCATCTCAAATTTGCTTTTCATAATATTGGAGAACTTTTCACACAAGATTAGATTCGTGCTTCCGAAGATAATGTCATCAACGTAGATTTGAACTAAAAGAATATGATCATTATCTTTTATACGAAAGAGTGTTTTATCAACCACTCCTTTCGTGAAGCCACAGTTGATAAGAAGGAATGAAAGGGTATCATACCAGGCTCGTGGAGCTTGTTTTAAGCCATAAAGAGCCTTTTTGAGATGATATACTTTTTCAAGCTCATTATTGATTGCAAAGCCAGGTGGTTGTTCAACATAGACCTCTTCTTCAAGAAGTCCATTTAAGAAGGCACTCTTGACGTCCATTTGATAGACTTTGAAGTTCTTATAGGCTGCAAAAGCTAGGAATATGCGAATAGCTTCCAATCTAGCTACAGGGGCGAAGGTTTCATCAAAATCAATACCTTCTTCTTGACAATACCCCTTAGCAACAAGACGAGCTTTGTTCCTAACAATGAGCCCATCTTCACTCATTTTGTTTCTAAACACCCATTTAGTTCCAATGACATTCTGATGAGATGGTCTCGGGACAAGTTCCCATACCTCATTTCGTTCAAATTGATGGAGTTCTTCTTGCATGGCTATTACCCAGTCAGGGTCTTTTAGAGCTTCTTCTATGGTTTTTGGTTCCATTTGTGACAGGAAGCATACCATCATACTTTCGTGCACAGAGGCTCTTGTTCTTACACCATCTTGGATATTTCCAATAACCTGATCTGATGGATGATCTTTTAACCATCGAAGGTCTGGTTCAAAAGCATCTTGTTGATTTCGAGTATCCATTTCAGGAATATAAGGTAGATCAATGTATATCATTGGTTCAGATGTTGTGATAGATGTAGGATCATTCTGTTGAATTCCAACCTTTTCTTGAGACATAGGTTCGGGTTCAGGAACCTTTAGTTGATATTTTGTGTAAGACGAGAGTATGTCTTCTTCGTCTGAGGTATTTTCGTTAACAGGTTTCCAAGACTTTTGATTTGACTTGATTGATGTTTTACATCCTGATGGGTTCATCTCAGATTGTTCATCAAACTTGACATGAATAGATTCCTCAATTACCATTGTTCGCTTGTTTAGAACTCTGAATGCTTTGCTAACAGAGGAATATCCCATGAATAGCCCTTCATCAGCTCTTTCGTCAAACGCTCTTAGATGATTCTTTCCGTTGTTGTGTATGAAGCACCTGCAACCAAAGACATGAAAATAACCGATACTAGGAGTTTTACCTTTCCATAGCTCATATGGTGTCTTGTTGTGAGATTTGTTGATCAAGGATCTATTTTGTGTATAGCATGCCGTGTTTATGGCTTCAGCCCAAAATCTCTTAGGTAGTCCTGAGTGAGAGATCATCGTTCGTGCAGCTTCTTTCAAGGTTCTGTTTCTTCTTTCGGCTACTCCGTTTTGCTGTGGAGTTCGTGCTTCCGAAAGTTGGTGGAAAATTCCATTTTGCGCACAAAATTCCTTTATGATTTTGTTGACAAATTCCGTTCCCTGATCTGATCGTATTCGTATTATTTTGAGCTCCTTTTCTGTTTGAAGTTGTCTCAAAAGATTTGGAAGAGCTGTTTCTGTTTCATTCTTCTTTTTCAAGAAAAGCACCCATGTATATCTTGTGTAGTCATCTACTATAACAAGAGTATACTTTCTTCCACTCAAACTTGCTGGATCAACTGGTCCAAAGAGATCCATATGTAGAAGGCTTAGAGATCGAGAGTTTGCATCTACATCTTTTGACTTGAAGGATGACTTGAATTGTTTTCCTTTTTGACATGCCTTACATATTTTATCTTTCGTGTAAGATGCTTCGGGTAGCCCTCTTACGAGATTTCTCTTGGCAAGCTTGTTTATCGTCTTCAAGTTCAGATGACTTAGTTTGTTGTGCCATTTTTGATTGAGATCTGCATTACTTTTGGCTACAAGGCAAATGTTAGCATTAGAAGAATTTAAAGATAATACATACATATTCTTCTTTCGTTGTCCCGTTAAAGCTGTCTTGTTGTCTTTCGTGTTCACAATTTTGCATTCGTCTTTGAGAAATTCTACTTTGTATCCTTTGTCACAAAATTGACTTGTGCTTAGAAGATTGAACTTCAGTCCTTCAACATAAGAAACATCTTGAATTGTTATTCCCTTGTTGATGATGTCCCCTTTTCCACGAGTTTTGCCGCTATTTTCACCTCCAAAGATAACTTTGGGTCCATCTAATTCCTTAAAGTTGCTCAACATTGATTTGTCACCAGTCATATGTCTTGAGCATCCACTATCAATATACCATATGACCTGTTTTTCCTGCATCAAAGATTATGTGTTTTTAGGTACCCATTTAGTTTCGGGTCCTTGGGGGTTAGCAGTCAACTTTGGAACCCACATCAACCTAGAGTATCCACTACTCATCCTCGGTCCTCTATATCCATTGGATGTACGATAATCATAATGGATGCTGGCAAAGACTTTAGCATTATATTTCTTACGTTGATCTTCCTGAGGAAGATTTTCATAATGCTTGAGATGATTGGTTTGTTTACGCAGATGAATCATTTCAAATACTGCTCTTGGGAGAGGTTCTGGGTAATCAAACCAATCTTCTTCTGATGGCCCAGTCCATCCATTGCCATACCCAGATCTTTTGAAGGATCTTTCGGGTTGTCTGATTTGTCCGCTTTTTGAGATTCCTTGTGCAGGATTCTTTCGTGTGAATTTCGGACGATATTGCCTCTGGTTAACATTCGTCTTTTTATTGGATTGAGTGTTCCAGTTAGGCTGACTCCTTTTATAGCGTAGATTCTGTTTATTTCCATTTGGTCCATTCCTTTTGACATAGATTTGTCTAGGATTGCCATTACTAGATTTCTTCTTTCCAGATTCCACAATTCGTTGTACAGCCGTACCTTTCGGTTGGCTTGTTGATTGTGGTGTTTCGACATTGTTAAATACCATCATAGGCTCAAACACCTGGGTGGGTCCTTGAACAAATGCGGCCTCGAAGCTTTCGTGTGAATATGCATTCGTGGATTTGTTCAATTCGACTTGTGAAGAGGAGCTGGGGTTAAAACCAATTCCAGTTCTTTCCCCGGGCAGTCTGGATTCATTCATCATTCTATCCATTAGGTTGGATGAATTATTGAATTTATCCAAAACTTCAAGTAGTTCTTGCTCTCTCTTCTCTTTTGCTGTGCACTGCTCCTTTAGAGCGAGAACATCTTTCTCAAGCTGCTCCTTAGCAATGACTAGCACATTGTTCTCAATACAAACTTGCTTTAGTTCATTATAGCTAAGCATGAGCCGAGAGTTCTCCTCCTTGAGTTTGGAGTAAGTGCTATTTATCACATTGAACCTCCTTATCATTTCGGTGACAGATTCATTGGAGGTAAGACTTCTCACAGAACTCGACTCAGCTGAATAACAAGAGGATGAATGAGAATTTACCTCGTCTTCATCTGCCATGAGACATAGTTCGTCTGACTCTTGACTGAATAGGCATAGCAGTCCTTTCTCCTCATCAGTGCTTTCGTCTTCTGAGCTAGAGCTTGAGGAGCTACTTTCGGTTGCGACTGTGTCAGAAGTTTTGTTCACTACCATTGCCTTCCTTCTTCCTTCCTTTCTGGAGTTTGTTGATTCAGGTTTGTCGTTTCTTTTATATCTTTCTCCAGTCTCTTTTGAGGGACTTGTGGTAGCATTGTTATCTTGATGTTTGCTTACTATGGGATGTGGACAGTTCGCCTTGAAGTGTCATGGCTTTCGGCAATTATAGCACAATAGCTGAGAGTCCATGGTTTCAGTTTTTAAGGTTTGAGGGAAGTTCTCGTGCTTCTTTCGGTGGCTCGAACGTTGTGGGTCTTGAAAGTTGTTCTTTCTCATGAATCTTTTCATTTTCCTGACAAATAGTGCATATTGTTCATCAGATAAAAAATCACAAGAGTTAGGTTTCGACCTGTTGGATGTTGATGCTGATTGATTTGCCACGAGAGCAATGTTTCTTGTTTCTGAGTCTTCGGCATCTTTCGGTTCATGTTCGAACTCATAAGCTTTGAGATCACTGAAAATTTTGGCAGTGCTTATTGTTTTCATATCTCGACTGTCCCTCATTGCAATAACCTTCATTTCCCATGATTTAGGTAGACCACGAAGGATCTTCAGATTCATTTCCTTCTCAATAAGTTCTTTTCCGAGATCTGATAAATCACCCATCAATCTGGTGAATCTGAGTTCCATATCCATGATTGATTCATTTGGCAGCATTTTGAAATCTTCAAATTTCTTCATAGCCATTGTCAGCTTGTTGTCCTTTTCTTGCTCGTCTCCTTCTCCCAAACTCATTAGGACATTCCACACTTCCATAGCATTCTTGCATTTTCGGACTCTGGGAAACAGGGAATCATCCAGAGAGTTGTAGAGATTATTTCTTGCTACATTGTCCAGATTCGCTCTTGTTCTTTCTTCTGAGGAGTACTGGTCTTTTGGCTTTAGTATCATTTGTGGAGTTCCTGCTCCCTGTGCAGCTGCTTGAGCATTCGCCATCATGATTGTGATTGGTCCGGTTGTTATGACGTCTCACATTTCATCATGAATAGAGCATAGGAGAGCCTGCATTCTTAACTTCCAGTCATCAAATTTAGCAAGACTAAATGCAAGTTGCTTGGAGCGATGAGCATGTTCCTTTTCCATTTTTAAGTAAAAACGTGCAAAGAAAATATGCAAGATTTTCAAGAGATTTTTGAAAAGGGATCTACCAGGCAGTAAATGCAAAGCCTTTACCGATCAAGGTATTGGCTCTGATACCACTTGTTGGTCCCGATAGAATGAGATGAGAGTCTAGAGGGGGGGGTGAATAGACTCTTTTCGTTAGAAGCCCTAAACGTCACCTTTCGGTGTCTTGGCGCAGTGGATAAGATAGATTCGTTTTAGATACTTTGCACGAGTTTGCGTATTTAGACAAACTTTCGGTAACGATGATAAATGGAATGATATGAATGCAAAAAGGAAAAGCGTAAGTAAAGAGATAGAGGGGACACGAGATTTTATAGTGGTTCGGCCAATGTTGCCTACTCCACTCTTCTTCCACAACTGTTGGAAGGATTGCACTATCACTCTTAGTACAAATACACAAAGACTTCCTTGATCACTAAGCCGGACAGCCTTCGTAGGTTTTTCAACTCCTCGAGTTTACTCCGCCTCTATCAACTTCTTCTCCTGAGTTGAGGTTGGTAGAAAGTGATTTCTTGAATTCTCCAACGATGAGGTCTTGACTCTGAGATATGATTGCTTCAAACAAATGTCAAGACTTCCTTGAGGTGTAAGACAAACGATCAATAGTTTTCTTCAAGTAACTTAGCACCTCAAAAACTGGTTCACAAAAGCTTTTAGTAAATTGTAGGCTTTTCAAGAGCTTTTGTAAGAGAGTAAGTCAGGTGAGAATGAACCAGCACCTTCTTAGTTGATGAAGGTGGGTTTTTATAGGTGATGAAAATTCATCCGTTGGAGGGAGATGAAATTTTCGAACTTTTTAACCAGTGGACAAGGACCGGGGAGATTCATGCATTAAATGTTCCATTAAAGAGGTTGTACCATGTAGCCGTTGAAGGTATGGAAAGCATTAGGGTTTTGTTCTTTAGCTCCAGGAGATGGTACATCTTCATTTAATGCTTCTTGAGAAGTGTGTCCCATAAGATGAAGTCCTTATAGTCCTAGGATGTTGTCAAATCAGACAGGTAGAACATTCTTCTCGTTGTTGAAGAGAAGTAATGCTTGATAAGGATCGTCTTTTAACAAAACTATCCTTTCGTGTTTGTTGACAACTCGTTCTTGACTCTCGTTGTTGTTCTTCATGTCTCGTGTCTTCTTTCGCCTTGGGGACCCTAACATCTAATCATAACTCATTTTCGTGTGTTTGTCTAGCTTAACACGAATTACATAGGAGTTATGGCAACTCTCGTCTAGGACGAAAGCAGCGATTGAAAAAGCTAAAGGTTAGGGGTCTACTTTTCTACATTACATTGGTATCATCAAAATCATAATACAATGTTCCTAACATACTAAATTATTATTTATATAATTTAATAAGAGTAAAATAGAGTACTAATTATGCCAACTTTGATTGGGATGAGGTTCGAACCTAAGACCTTTTTTTTTTTATTGAAATCAATGAGTAAGTTAACGGTGAACTAACGACAATTCTTAAAATTTTAACGGAATTAGTAACGGTGTGTGGGTATTTTAGGAAATTTTAGTGTAAAATTTAAATCTTATTAATCAATCTGAGCCATTCATTTGATTAAAATATATGACCGCCATTTTTTCTACCTATTATAGGCCTAACTCTCTTGGGCTCTTATTAGTATTATATATATATATATATATATATATATATATATATATATATATATATATATATATATGTACATATATACATATATTAATAATGGATATATATTATATTAAATGTTTAAAATGAGGTTTGAACCGTTACTCATTTGGTTATAAACTAAGAGCTTTACCCACTATGCTATAGCCACATTCATGTCTATATTCACATTTGTATGCTAATAAAGGTATATATTTTTCATTAAATGTTGCACACTTCAAATATAATGAATAAAATTATCCGTACTACATTATTGTTAAACTAAAATACCATTATACTGTTATTACACCGTTGTTATTTAATTCTAAAAGTTTCATAATTCTATCATTATTATCATATGTATATATATATATATATATATATATAATTAACTATGATATCTTTTTCCTATTCTTTAATTATCATTTTATTAAAATCATTATATAATTACTTTAATTGTTGATTATATTTTAATTAAATTTCTATGAATAGTGAAATATAAATTTTGTTCATCTCTATAATTTTCAAATACGATGATTAAAATTTACTACTTTAAGGAATTATGAAATATAATTTGAACTATAATTTGTAATTATTTGCATTTATCAATTTTTTAATGTTGGACATAAATTTTCGTGCATCACGCGTACAAAATGTTAGTATTATATATAAATATTATAATAATTAATAATTTGAACTCCTCAAGTCCTCAAATCTCAACTCCAAGTTGTAAGTCCCAACATTTGGTGTTTTAATAATGTTTATTTTTCAAATATTAACTATAGATGAATGATTCTTCATCTTGTGATCAACAAAACACTTCAAGTGGCACTCCAAGTGAGCCAACTGAACAATCGGTCAAGCAAAAAAAGAAACGTTCAAATAGTAGACTTTCACCAAAACCGAACCGAATACCAAAACCAAAACCGAAACCGAACCGAACTTTTCAAACCGAAAAAAACCGAACCGAAACCCGAAGTGCCCACCCCCTAGTTTCGACCATGCCCCGTTACTAATCAAGCTGAGACCGCAGCAAAGAGAGAGTATGCCCAGGAAGTTTATGTTTAACATTGCTTGGACTACACATCCCTCCTTTCAGCCTTTAATTCGGCAATCTTAGAAAGAAGAGGTGGACATGCTAGTCAATTTGAATGTCATGGCCTCAACTTTAGCCAACTGGAATAGGTACACTTTTGGTAACATATTTTACAGGAAGAAGCGATTGATGGCTAGGCTAGGGGGGAGGGGTCCAACAAAACATAGCCCTTAATCCAAGAACAGACCTCATCAAACTGGAAAGGAAACTGAGAAGGGAACTATACGAGACATTCTATCAAGAGGAACTAGTTTGGTTTCAACGATCAAGGGAACATTGGATCTCGTCAGGGGATTGCAACACTCGTTTTTATCATGCCTCAACAGCAGCGAAAAAGGTTAACTCAAGCTTCAGCACATTGAGGAACGAGGAGGGTGTTTGGATCACGGAGAAGGACAAAGTCAAAGCACATGTTCAAGATTATTTTGTTAATCTCTTTGCAGATGGTTCCGCTGCCAATGCCAATGGGCTCCCACACGGACGGTTCCCTACTGTTGCTGAGTCAGATTGGAATAGAATCAACGCTCCCTTCGACTTAGATGAAATAAAGAATGCTATTTTTGACATGTTCGCTTGCAAAGCTCCGGGCCCGGATGGCTTTTCAGCCAGTTTTTTTCAAAAAACATTGCCTACAGTTAGAAGCTCTTTAGTGAAATATGCCCAGGAATTTTTCGACAGTGGTTTCCTCCCGGCTGGCGTCAACGACACCTACATTGCACTCATTCCGAAGATACCAAACCCGGAAACTGTGAAGCAGTTTAGACCTATTGGCCTATGCAACGTATTATACAAGATAATTACCAAAGTCATGGTGTCAACTGTCAAGACTCAAGATTATATCAACACAGCTGATAGGATTTCATCAAACAAGTTTTGTACCAGGGAGATCAATCACGGAAAACTTCTTAGTTTATCAAGAGGCCTTGCACTCTATGAAATCTAAGAAAGGTGCTTCTGGCTGGCTTGTCCTGAAGATAGATCTTGAGAACGACTATGATAGGCTCTCTTTGGACTTTATTATTGATACTTTGCAGGATATTGGCCTTAATCACTCATGGAGGAGAAACATTCGAGAATGTGTCACGTCATCAAGGCTAGCAGTGCTATGGAACGGGGAGCAAACGGAATGGTTCAAACCGAAAGGAGAAATTAGACAAGGGGGTCCCCTCTCTCCTCTGTTATTTGTGATGTGCGTAGAGAGGCTTAGTCACCTGATTAAGGAAGCTGTTCGGCTTGGGCGTTGGAAAGGTATTAAATTAGCAAGAAATGCACCTCACATATCTCTTTTTTTTTTTTTTTTTTTTTTTTTTTTTGCAAACGACCTAGTCTTGTTCGGGGAAGCAACAGTCGAGCAGATGCATGTAATGAAAGGCTGTCTTGATCAATTCTGCCTCTGTTCTGGTCAAAAAGTAAATTTTCAGAAATCGGCTATCTATTTCTCAAAGAACACCAGTTTAGAGCTGCAGCAACAGATCATCAATGTGGCTGAAATCCTAATGGTAACAGATATGGGCAAATATCTTGGTATCCCCTTGATCCATGGGAGGCTTAAGAGTGATTCTTTTGTGGGCTTAATGGAGCGCATACAGTCAAAACTTGCAGGTTGGAAGGCCAAAACTCTCTCATTTGCAGGCAGACAAGTACTAGCGCAGTCAGTGCTCTCGTCAATACCGTACTACACAATGCAATCAACCCGCTTACCTGCGGGTGTGAATTCAGCTATTGAAAAGCTTGTGAGAAACTTCTTATGGGGTAGCAAAGCTGGTGAAAGGAAGTGCCATTTGGTCAATTGAGATACCGTCACCAAAAGTAAAGCTTCGGGGGGCCTGGGGATTCGCAAAATGGAACAAATGAATCATGTTTTCCTTGCTAAACTCAGATGGAGAATCCTTCGGAACGAAGACTGCTTATGGATTCAGATTTTAAGAGCTAAGTATGCCTTCCTGCCTAATGATGTTTCAACTTGGCACCTTAAAGCTAACTCGCCCAATGCATGGAGAGGGATCATCAAAGCTTTGCCCATCATTCGTGAAGGGATGAAAAAGCAAGTGAGGAATGGGGGTGAGACTTTGTTCTGGGTAGAGAAATGGCTGATTGATAGACCACTGATGGATGAGGCTATTGCTAGTGTTCTTGCTGACGACATTGGGAGACATGTCTCCAATTACTGGTCAGAGGAAAGGGGATGGGCATAGGAGCATCTAAATCACCTCCTGCCTGAAGTCATACTCATAAAGCTAGCAGCTTTCATTGTATATTCCGAACCCGAAGCAACGGATTCTATTGGCTGGAGTAAAGAGACATCAGGCGAATTTTCAGTGAGCTCAGCTCATGACATTGCAATCGGTGTTTCGAGTCCGGTGGAAGCAGCAAAGTGGAATAGCATCTGGAAGTCGAAGGTGTCCAATCGAGTCAGGTATTTCCTTTGGCTGGTTGCCCATGGGAAAATCATGACAAATAGCGCACGGAAAATAAGGGGCTTCACCTCGTGTGATAAGTGCTGGAGGTGTGGTGATCTAGTGGAAGATGTGGACCATGTTCTAAAGAAATTCCCTGCAGCTGATGAACTCCTGAACTCGATTCTGCCTGCGTCTGTTACCAGAAACAATTCAGCCCCATTCTCAGTTTGGCTGCAGATCGGTATTGCGAAAGGTGGCGGAAATCCTAGGAGCCTTGGATCCTTATTCGCCCTCAGACTATGGTGGATTTGGAAGTGGAGAAATGAGGCGTTGTTCAACAACATAGCCGAACCTCTCAGGTACAAGGTTAACTGGGTTCGTAAACAGTTCGATGAGACAAATAAGGCCTTCAGTAGCAATCTGATAAAGACTTGCTGTGATAGTCAAGGTGCATGGAAAACTCTGTGTTGGTCGAAGCCCAGGAGGGACTCAATGTTGATGGCTCAGTGTGAGATCTTTTAGGGAAAGGTGTGGAGGAGTTGTTCGGGACAGCCATGATACGTGGATACAGGGCTTTTTATATGGCATTGGAGGTTGTTCCCCACTGGAGGCTGAGGCCTGGTCTCTCTTGAAGGGCATCAAGCTTGTGGCGCATTTGGGTTACGGGAAGGTGTTAATTGAAAGTGATGCAAGCGAAATCTTCAATTACATGAATGACAGCAAACCTCCATCTATCACTGCCCATAACATTCTAGAGGCTTGCAAGAAAAAACTGTGTTGCTTTGAAGTATTTCGCATTGATGCGGTCTTCTGTGAGGCGAACCAAACAGCAGACTACCTTGCTACACTGGCCAGACACACCTCCAATGGTATTCAGCTCCTTCCTCACCCTCCAGGTGGGGCTCTTAGTTTTCTGGAAGATGATTTGGCTGGTATTCCGTCATGGCGTTTTGTTAATATGATTTCTGAATGTTTTCTGTAAAACCTTTGGGTATTCCCTTTCCATGTTAATAAAAAAAAATATCCCATCATGTTAGTAATATTGTTATAGTCTATAGTAATAGGTTAGTGGTGTTAGTTTATTTGACTATTCCTAGCCTATTCTATAGGAGCCTTTTGTGTTACCTTCTCATATAGGTCTCTGTTATTGTAACTGTATTGGATTATTGAATTCTAGATTGAACGACTTACTCTCATCTGGTATCAGTTAGCCAGAAACTCTTTCTCTAAAAATTCTCCCCACCTCTAAATGTCGACCAATTCATCCGAGAGGACGGTCAGTGTCGTCGCCGCTCCTTCTCCGGCCACCACGAATTCTCTTGCCGCCGCCCATCACTACATCTCCATCAAGCTCACGGCCAGAAACTTTCTCTTTTGGCGCACCCAACTCGTGCCTTTCCTACGTGGCCATGACTTGCTCGGTTACATAGACGGAGATCTGCCGTGTCCTCCGACTACCGTCACGACTCTTCCACCTCTCAGCGACACAGCCTCCGGCGCCACGGCTGTCACCACGTCTCCAAATCTGGCGCACGCTGCGTGGGTAAGATAAGATCAGTCCATTCTCTCATTACTCATCTTGTCACTTTCAGATGAGGTGATGTATCTTGCAGTTGGGCGTAACACGTCTTGTGAAGTTTGGCTCTCCATCACGACGACTTTGGGCTCCTCTACGCACGCTAGGTGTCTCAACCTCCTCGACCAATTGCAATCCCTTCGGCAAGGGAACCAATTACAGGCGGAATATTTAGGCCGCGCCCAGTTGATAGTCGAGGCCCTCTCACTGGCCGGTCGCCCATTGTCATCCGAAGAACAGATTCTGTATGTCCTACGGGGTCTTCGCCCGGAGTTCCGGGCTCTCGTCGCGGCTCTCACCGCCTCAGGTACACCAAACACCCTCCCTCAACTTTCTGATTTGCTGCAGGCTTAAGAGTTTATATACTCCGATGAACTTCCGGCGGGTGATGGTGTGACGGGTTCTCCAACCGCACTGTATGCTGGTTGATCTCCGAACTCCGGTGGCCGGTAGACTTCGAATGGTGGCCGAGGCAGTCAGGGGCACAGTCAGGGCAGAGGCGATGGTGGACGTGGACGTGGAAACCCCAGGTGCCAAATATGTCGTGCTCACGGGGACACGGCAGTCCACTGCTACAGGCGTTATACCGAGCCCCAGCCGCAAGCCAATGTGGCTGTTTCCGGTGAGGTTTCTCCGAAAACGTCTATGGATGCTTGGTACGCCGACACGGGGGCATCATCTCACGCCACCCCTGATGATCACATGATGAACTAGTCAGAAGTGTATACCGGTGGCGACGTCCTCAAAGTTTGCATCGGCACAGGTTTGGGTGTTTCCCGTATAGGACATGCAACAATCCCGCCCAATTATAATTCCAAGTCGTTAAATTTGTCAAATATATTGCACGTCCCTAAACTGTCATTACCTCTTTTGTCTGTTCACCGTTTCACTAACGATAATGATGTGTACTTTGAATTTCACAAGAATTTTTTTACTGTGAAGGATCGCACCACCAAAGCGGTTCTACATAAAGGAACGACCTCGGGCAGTTTATACAAATTGTTGGTCCCGAAGTCTCACTTTACGTTCATAAGTACACGGGCATCATCCGTCGTATGGCATCAACGACTGGGTCACCCGCACAATCAAGTCCTCCAGAAAATCCTTTGGTCATGTCCCGTTACCACAAATAACTCAAGTTCGTCATGTCAACTTGGCAAATCGGCACGGCTTCCATTAGATAGGGTCTCTAGTTCCAGTAAAAATGTGCTTGATTTATTATACACGGACATTTGGGGTTTGTCCCCGATTATTTCTTCGTCTGGGTATCGTTATTTTATTTTATTTGTAGATGACTGTACAAGATTCTGCTGGTTTTATCCCTTTACGACTAAAATCGGACATACATAAAATCTTTGATGTGTTTCGGGTGATGGTAGAACGGCAGTTTTCGTGTTCTATCAAAGTCATACAGTCTGATTTAGGGGGTGAGTACCGCCGCTTTCATAGCGTTTTTAATTCCCTTGGTATTGTGCATAGACAATCATGCGCCTATACGCACAAGCAAAATGGCCGAGTTGAGCATCGTAATCAACACATTGTCAAAACCTGTTTAGCTCTTCTAGCTGAAAGCTCGGTCCCACAAAAATATTGGGATTATGCGTTTGAAACAGCAACCCTCCTAATAAATTGTCTCTCGCATCTGCACTAAAATTTGACAGTCCACACTATCGTCTACACAAATCTCTACCCACATACACATTTTTCCGTGTCTTTGGGTGCCGTTGTTATCCTTATATACTGCCTTACAATCGGCACAAGATAGAGTTCCGATCGACACCCTATGTCTTCTAAGGTTACCCAGTTTACTTTAGGGGATATCGTTACATGGACCTAACAACGGGAAAGATCTTTATCTGCCGGCACGTTCGGTTTGATGAATCAGTCTTTCCTTTTTCTGCACCTATGCAGGTCACAAAGGGTAATCCGCAACCGGCCCAGCCATGGGGGTCCGGGCCAATCGTGGTCCACACTCAACCAACACAAGTGGTCACGGAACTACCTTTGGCTCAGGAACCGAGTCCCTTGGCTTTGGAACTCTCGGCACCGTCCCAGGGTCAGCAGGAATGACAAGGGAACATCATGCGCACACGTCGTAAAACTCGGGGTACGGGAGAACAGTTCTTTGCACTTACTACAACTACTAATCCCACTTGTTACTCACAAGCCGTGAGATACCCCGAATGGCGTGATACAATGGACCAAGAGTTCAATGTCCTTCTTCACAACAACACCTGGCATCTAATACAGGCAGACCCCCATATGAATATCATTGGCTGCAAGTGGGTGTACCGCACCAAACGCAAAGCCGACGGATCTATTGAGCGCTACAAGGCGCGACTGGCTGCCAAAGGGTTCAACCAAGTAGCTGGGGAAGACTTTTTTGACACCTTTAGTCCCATAGTCAAACCGACTACGGTACGCTTATTGTTTTCTCTTGCAGTGTCAAACAGCTGGACATTACGGCAACTCGATGTTCACAATGACTTCCGCAATGGACACCTATCGGGAACTGTCTTTATGAAACAACCTCCAGGCTATGAAGACCCGACACATCCAGACCATGTCTGTCATTTGCAACGATCCCTATATGGTCTCAAACAAGCACCTCACGCGTGGTTTAATCGGATCTATGAGTTTCTCATTTCTACAGGTTTCTTGGCATCCAAGACTGATGTGTCGCTGTTTCACTATACTGCCGGCACTTCCCGGGTTTTTTGCTGGTTTTTGTCGACGACATCATCATGATGGGCAACGACCCAACACTTATTGACACATTGCTGCACCGCCTATCCACGACCTTCAAGATCAGGGATCTTGGAGTCCCGAGTTTTTTCTTGAGCATTGAAACTCTTAAACACAATGACAGCCTAATTCTATCTCAACGCTGATATATGGGGGATATCTTAACCCGTGCTGGGATGTCTGACTGCAAACCCCTGGCAACACCAGCTGCGGTAACCCAGTCGGCTACCCCGTCAGATCACCTGTTCGACAACCCAACTCAGTATCGTCGGCTCGTCGGGGCTCTACAGTATCTAACAATCACTCGGTCGGATCTCTCCTTCACCGTGAACCAGCTTTGTCAGTTTATGCATTCCCCCACCGATGATCATTGGGGATTGCTGAAACAAGTCTTGCGATATGTTAAAGGCACACATGACTATGGTTTACATCTCTTGGGTTCGGCATATTCTGACATTCATGCATTCCCAGATTCAGACTGGGCCGGTTGCCCGGTCGACAGGAAGTCTGCCAGTGGTTATGCAGTGTTCCTCGGGTCTAACCTCATCTCCTGGGTCTCGCGCAAGTAGTGCACGGTAGCCCGTTCTTTGACAGAAGCTGAGTACAAATGCCTCGCTGATGTAGCCGCTGAGGTCACTTGGGTTGTTTCCTTACTTCGCGAACTTGGTCTACATTCAGGCAAGCCAGCAACTCTGTGGTGTGACAATCTCGGAGCCACGTACTTAGCCGCCAATCCAGTCTTTCATGTGCGGACTAAGCACGTGGAAATTGATTTTCACTTCGTCCGGGACAAGGTCGCATCGGGTGAGTTCCTCGTCAACTTTGTATCCACGAAGGACCAGCTTGTCGATATATTCACGAAGCCGCTTCCAGCACCACGTTTTCAGGCTCTTCGAGACAAGCTCAATATTGTATCCCTCCAACCTTGTGCTTGAGGGGGTGTGTTAGTAATATTGTTATAGTCTATAGTAATAGGTTAGTGGTGTTAGTTTATTTGACTATTCCTAGCCTATTCTATAGGAGTCTTTTGTGTTACCTTCTCCTATAGGTCTCTGTTATTGTAACTGTATTGGATTATTGAATTCTAGATTGATCGACTTACTCTCATCCATCATATACACAACAAGGCAAATCTAGAGCTTCATACACCATAATCTCATTGCACGACGAATCCATCTATGCTACCACCAATAACCCAATTGCACATGACACACTACCAATAAAAAAAATAATAAATAAATAAAAAAGGACATGTACTGAAGATGAAGACAATGAAAATGCTACCCAAAAGAGAATTAAGAAGAATTAGAGAAATTTAAAACAAAAGTAGTATTTATTTAGATTGTCATTTTTAGACTAAGTATTTAGACTAGCGTTATTACAAAGTTGCAAACATTTATTTTAGTGACAATATAATCAATCTCTCATATATTATCTTGCATTTATATATTTTATATTACCGATTTAAATAAACAAATTCAATATTTATTTACCTATGCATGAACATCTCCGATATAATATAATATTGCATTAATATACTTTGAAATACTTATTTAAAAATAATCATTGGACATTATTTCATTCGCGCAAAGCGCGTAAAAAAGCTAGTATCTCTATACATGTTCATAATCACGTAGTAGTTGCGGTGCAATATATATAAATCTTTCAGTAGTTCGCAGGTTAAGACGGGTTCAGACCTGATCATAATTATAATTATATATATAAGTCTATGATATTGATTATCATTAGTGCTGCTTGTACCAAATAAATACAAATCAAGTAGTGTGGGCATATAGGTAGGCACATGACATAAGAAGAAGAAGGAGTGCCGATAAACATGCATCTTAAAAGTTTTAATATATATAATTATTCAATCAAACCTTCAAAAAAAATAATTATTCAATCAAAGACATATATAACGCATAATTCAACCCACTTGACAATGCAATGCATGCTCGATCAGTGCGTAAACAACCAAACATGGCTTTGCGGCGGCTGGGTAGTCAGCACAAATCCTTGAACCACGACGTGATGTCTACTCCACCAATCGTCCAACGTTGTAATTCATGGTCCCATACATACTTTAATTTGTGATTATTGGTCTAGATATCAAAAAAGACAATATGAACAACCTTTGATTTAGGTAAGTGTAAACCTCCCATTGTTGTTTTGTTCTTCAATTCAACTTCGATGAAACGGAGGCATTTGCATCATATTCTCCAAAATCCCTTAACTTTTTCCCCTTGTTCTCAATGTATATATAGTCCATAGGATCAGAATTTTTTAATTCAAATATTTTCAATTATTTCAATCAGGATAAATCACAAAATTCACCATCCTTATAACTGATTTGCTTTCTCTAAAAGGTGATAAGAGCATTGATACCAAAGTAGCCGAACTTGATATCGAACAAAGATGAACATTTTGAAAATTTATGAAACTGAATTTAAGAGAATATGCCGGAGAGAAAATTATATCTAACTCAAATTGAGGGTAAAGCACTAAAGCCCACTCAAAACTATATATACCTCAAAATAATTATTTTAAATATCAATTTATGCTAATTTTTTCAGATCAGGCCATCTAAATTGCTATCTATGCATGGGGCCACAATTTTGTTTATTTGTTTAAGTTTTTGTATAATTATTAATATAATATTCAAAGGTTAGAATATACTTCATGCATGCCAGACAGGCAGGTGCTCTTGACGTAGGGGTCAAGGTCTACAATCTTTTGATTTGTAGTTCACAACCACACATAAGACAATAGCTAAATTATTATCCCTTCACTAACCTTATCCTTAATTAACAAGTAATTATAACTCTTAATTATAAATATTATTGTACACTTTTATTATCATATAAAATGTGTGTAACCAACTGGGTAAATACCTGAAGTTTGTCATGTGACCCTAATTTGCTCATAATAGACCAGCTCACATTAAGAAGGACAATAAATAGAGTGTTTGATTGATCTGATCTATTATACTTTACTCGAATGGGTGAAGCCGTGAAGCCCGGCCACCTTCTAATTAACCCTAGTCAACAAATTAAAGAACCACAATAAGATAAACCAGTCCAAATTGCCTATAGCTGACCGGTTGAGACCAAACTAAGAAGATTAATTGACAACCCTCTCACTGAAAGTCGAACTTAAAACTTTATTAATTTGTTATTACTAAATCATGCCAACTGTCTAACCAACTTCAAAATACAGGATGTGAACCGAATTTAATTACCATCTTCAAAGTAGGGTGTGAAGGAACATTCCATGTTCAAAGGTCTAAGATAAAGAACAGGTTTTCAATGGGGGAAAAAGTCATGTGGTAGACTCAAAGAAAAATGGTAAACCCTATAGACCAAGACTTGGTCTCACATACACTTAATTGTATACACATCTTTCTTTCTCTAATTTCGCTGTGTAAAAAACCCTACTTAAACGCACCGTGTTCAACATATCACTTCATCAGATACTTTGAATAATAAACCTCAGATTCTCCATTAGCTTCCTAGAAATCCCAAAATTCAGACCAAAATTAAAACCTCCAGATTCACATCAGATTATAAATGATATGATGAGCAGACCAAACGACCACCTAAAAATCTCCAAAAAACAACAAGAAATGGACGAGAATATGATCACTACTGCACTGATGATGACGATCCTACGTGGGATTCAACAGGCCAAAGACCTGGAGCCGAACCTAGCTCACAACCTCGCCAGCCGACGTGATTACATTGCCCGAGCCTGCGATGACATCGTTAGGGTTTTCAGCAGCGTCAGGGAGAGGGTTTCATCATCATCGCCGCCGCAGGTGATCGCTCCGCCGCCGCTGCAGCTCGGCGGCGTTCTTGATCACACCTGGCTGAGCACCACCGCCGCCCATGATCCTCACCTTTTTCAACCTCACATGGTGGCACCACTGCCACTTCCGGCTCAACCCGTGGCGGCAGCGGCGGCGAGGGTACACCGCTCCGGGAGCTGTGGCGGCGTGCCGGCGGCACAAAGACCAAGACGGCTGAGGTGAGAAACTTCGACCAAAGTTATCTAATCTGATTAAATCACTACTCAGAATTCTTACAACATATACATACACAAATACATAGATTCTTGGAATATAATTTTATGAACCAAAAAAAAAAAAAAAAAAAGTGAGGTTTAGGGTAGAGTGGACTCCAAACAGTAATGGGGAAACTAGAAAATGGAAAACAAAAAGAACAACATAGTACCTTTCAGACCATCTTAACCTAATAATTTGGAGAAATTAAAATATAATATTATATTTTTCCTACTTTCTGCACTTAGAATTTGGAGAAGATCAGATTATGTAACAAAGAAAAGAAGAAAGATTAGAGTAAACCTAGGAATGGAAATATAGCTATATTAATTAATTACAAGCTAGCTAAGGTTGCATGATAACATATATAGAAAAAGAAAATGTTTTAATGTTCTTTTTCTTACATGAATCTTCCAAACAATTACTTAGAAGCACAACCTTAATTACCCCAATCAAGAATAAAATCTTTTTAAAAAATGTAATTAAAAAAAAGACAAAATAAACCTCAAATGTGTGGCAAGATGTAATGATTCTACAAAATGTTCTTTTTCTTTCATGAATCTTCCACACAATTACTTAGAAGCACAATATCACCCCCAATCAAGAATAAAACCCTTTAAAAATAATGTAAAATAAAAAAGACTAATTAACCTCAAATGTGTGGCACTATGTAATGATTTTACATAAATTTTCATGCCGTTTAAGTTAATACTTTTAAAAATCTGAAATACCCTGCAGATATATAAAGAAATGTCCTATAAAACATTAGTCAAAATATGGATGTCTTGTCTTTTGAAAAATGAGACTGATCAATAATCTTCGTAGAGCAACCAAAATAATAAAAGTGAAATTATTAAAGTTTCTCTATTAATTGAAGTTTTCTCGAAATTTAAATGATTAAGAAGAGAATAAGAGGAAAGGACATTAGTTGCATGTAAGGAAATTTCTATGAAATTTCAATTAAGTTAATTACCAAGCAATTCTTGCTTTTAAATTTCAATAAATATTTTGTTCCAAGACCCTTGTGCTTGCCAAGTGGGTGTCTAAGATCACATATGATATATGATGCTGCGCTCATTAAATTAAGCATTTATTATGTTTAAATTCAATGGTTTTCTATTCTCAAAAAAAAAAAAAAAAAAAAATCAATGTTTTTCACATAAGTTAATGGGAATTTATCAATTTATCAATATAACTATGGATATATAAATTTGAACACCAATCTCAAAGCTATCTAATGGCTCATGTTCTAGAGATAGATGGACCAAATTAAAGGAGGTAATAAATTACGTGGAATGTGTCTCAACTGGCCGATCCGAAACTATAGATAATATATACAAATACAGTAGGATCAGTAGGTTATGCCTTAACCCTAACTTTCAAAATTTATGCACGAGTTATATACACACAAACATACATATATACATACATTTTTTTTAATACAATGATTACTAGTTATGCAAAGTAATCTAAACCACATTAATTATTGCATACAGACAGAATATATACAAGTATCTCAATGGGACAATGTACATTTAAGGGATTACAAAGTAAAACACACAGAATACACTATTATAGTATACTTTTGTTTTACATAAACATGAAGACAACCTCATTACCTGACCCAACAAAAAAACATGAAGACAACCTAAGTCTTAATTGAATAGAGTACAGTGTCACAGTGATTGTGGATTTATGATAACCACATTATAATGGGGCTTTCCGGAATCATCGCTACCCTAAGGTAAACTAGTTTAGGTTGTTTAATTTATAGTTGACCAGCTAGCTCAAACCAGGTTATGGAGATAAACCAGCTTAAGTTGATCATAATTGACCAGCTGGCTCAAACCATATTCTGTAGGTAAACCAGTCTAGGTTATTCATCGCGGTCCAAATCACATTTTAGAGGTAAACCAGCTTATGTTGCTTATAGCTTACTAACTGACTCAAACCATGGAGGCCAAAAGGCCGCTCCTTAAGAAGTTTATGAATTTAGAATCTTATGATTATCAAGTAAATTATATTATTAATTAGTCGACCAACACGATTAGGGTTATACCTTGTTAGTTGCTTCTACTTAATTTTATAACTGCTTAACGTTATTTTATAACTTACCAAGAACTAGCTTCATTATAGAATGAAATAAGTCAAATAACTATAAATAATTATTCAACATTATAGAATGAAATGATCACATATACTAAACCAAAATTCTTTAGATGACTTCTATGTGTGTATGTTTGGTAGGCTTGCACTTTCCATTCAGATTCTCATTACATTATTTTCCCTCGACTTTCCTGAAAAGAATTTAAAGACTAAGTTTCCATAAAATCTAGAAAATTAAAAGTTGCCCCAAAATTCACAACATCTTGATGGTGACTTTCACCGCTGGAAATTATGGAATTTCCGACCACTTGAAAATGATCTTAAATCAAGTCGAAAACTTTGTTCCGACCACTTTTGGTATCTGGAAAAACCTTTGTTGCTATTTCTGACCATTTTTTGCTTTCGACTTGATATAAGATCAATTTCAGGTGGTCGGAAATTCCATAATTTCTAACAGTGAATTTAATTTGTAGTGGTACCGAATATACAAATATCGATAACTTATCAAGAAATGAGTAATAGACATATTGGGTCAGTGGATGTTTGAAGGGTCAAGTCTAGTGTTATATCATTAAAACATAACTGCTAGGCAAGTATAACTTTTATAGCATAATGATAAGCCTTGATCTGACGCAACTAATATATTAATTGTTTTTTTTTAATAGTAGGAGGGATGAAATAGACAGACATACGAAGATAGTAGAAGCTCCTCAGATGGGAAATGTTGATATTCCACCTGAGGATGGCTATACTTGGAGAAAATATGGGCAGAAAGAGATCCTAGGCTCAAGATTCCCCAGGTAATTAACTACATTCTTAATCTTAATTAATCATTAATGTTTGAATTCCTATTTACAGTTGTCTCCGAAATTTTTTAATGTCGTATAGGCTACATAATAGCTGTAAAAATGTATATATGCATGTGTATTTATAAAAAGTATAGATCAATCTCACTCATTCATATAAGTTCATCTAGATTGAGAGTTTAAATTTTTCTTTTTGAAAAAAGATTAATTTTATAAATATTGTAAATTTTTAGCAGTCATCTATTGACTTGACTTTATTTATTTATATAATTTATTATGTTTTCATCAAAATTGGAATGACCAAGTCTTGGTAATTAATTTCATAGATTTGAAGGAAAAAAATAAAAAATGGGAACAGTTTCCACGGAATAGAAGACCTTTGACTTAAAAGTTGATATGTTGACCAAGAAAATAAAATTGTTAATTTTATTTATTTTTTGAGTTAGAAGGTAAATTTCACTTTGTGATCTTAACTGATAATAAATGATAATAAGGATAATAAAGAGATAGATTAATCTAGATTGTCTATAGCTGATCGGCATAAATCAATAGGTCACTCCTGTTAGTTTGGGTGTCGAATTTGTAATTTTGTAATTACTAAATCAACGATGTGACAACTTAAACATATTTATTAAATATTAATCATATGTTTAATTATATTTTAATTATTGTACAGGGCATACTATAGATGCACTCATCAAAAACTGTATAGTTGTCCGGCCAAGAAGCAAGTCCAACGTTTGGACGACAATCCTTTCATGTTCCAAGTAACCTACCGATCTAATCACATCTGTCACATGTCCGCCACCGCTCCCTCGTCGGCGCCGCCGCCCCTGCAGCCACCGCCGACGACGTCGAGCGGCGGAGCAGTAACCGGCAGCTGGCTCACCATGGACATCAAGCCGCAGCCGCCGGGGGAAGCTGCAGGTACGAGTTCCGGCGGCCCTTTTGGTGGCGGCCATGCCGTCTCGGTTTCTAGCACTAGCAACGTGCCCGTGGCAGCCGGCAGCGGCACCGCCGGGCCCTCCACCGCGAGGTACGATAGGGACGTTGTCGGCGGCAGCGGCGGCGGCGACTACGGCGGCCAGCCGGTGGTGGACTTGGTTGACGTCATGTTCAATTACTCCGGTTCTAGCAGCAATAATAGCATGGATTTAATATTCCCTTCCACGGACCAAAAAGGGGATATTTCCGGAGAAAAAAACTAATTTAATTAAGGGGAAAGGTCATATTTGACCTTAAGTTATATCGAGTCTCTAAGTTATCGGGGGTGTAAAATTAGTCTTTCAATTTTTATTTTAAGTGGTATTTTTAGTTTGGACTGACAAAAATTGCTAAGTTGATTAAAGGAAAATGACATGAACTGTAATTTTGTAAGGACTTTTTGGTATTTTTTACCTCCTATAAAATGTTTTGACTGACTTATTTTATTTTCAACTCAAAAAGTGAGAGAATTAGTCCAAAATACTTTGGTTGACCCACTCCTTGGATCGATTCTCACATTTTTTTAATTGAAAATGATACGAGTCGGTCAAAACCTAAATTTTGTAGGGGAAAATGACTAAAAAACCTTACCAAATTAAAGTTCATACTTTTTTTCTATTAATCAGTTAATAATTTGTGTCGGGTACAACTACAAAAGCCACTTGAATAAAAATCGAGAAACTAATTTTACAATTTCAATAACTTAGAGACTGATTCTAACACATACATAATAACTTAAGGATTGAAAATATTAATCTTCCTTTAATTAATATAATTAATTTTTAATTATGAACATGATGAGATCTTAACTATGACGCAAAAATTCTCGAAATCATTTTACATAGTCGTGTGGCAATATAATACTCTTTGAAACAAGCTATATGTTGGAGTTACATTTTGATTAGGGTTTTTCTTTCACTTCTTGTTGTATAATTAGAGTTGCAATATTTTGTTACTTCATTGTGTATCTTTGTACTCATATATATTCATGTTCATTCTATTTATACATGATTTTATTATTACTATACGATCATGGTTAATTTTGATTTCTTTGTTTTATTTTGTGTTTTTTTTTTTTTTAAATTCAATAACGGAAAACTCTGTAAAAAATTATATACATAGTCATTCCTCACATGAACATTAACATCTAGAAAAGAAACTTGCTCTATCCTCACTTGGAATCTTATGAATACGGAAAGGAGGCTCTTATTAGTCACTTGCAAACTCCGAGTACTTTGAGAGGAGACACTCACCAACAAAATTAGTAGCTCTATTCTTGTTTGTTGTACTTTGTTCTTATACATAGTATAGGTTGTGTTAAGTATGATATATTTTTATTTTTTAGTATAAATGATTCAAATTGAAACCAAATTTTTATCAAACTCAATTTAATGATCTTTTTATATACATGTTATTATATTTAAAAGGTTTAAATATAAAATCTTACTCAAAGTTCACTTAAATTACATGATGTTGATATATACATTAAACAAAATCTATAAATCTCTATACAAACCAGTTGTACAAACAAGATAGGGAACACATGCTAGATAAGTAGTCCAATATGAGGCCCGTGCATATTTGGTCTAAATCCTTAGGCATCCCAAAAAAGGTTTTGGGCAGATTTTTTTATAAGAAAAATAAGGATGAATGATGTTTTTGCACTTATGTGGGTTTGGGGGAAGGAGGAGGGGTAGTTTTTTTCTCTTGTAGATATCATATTTTTGTAGGACCCGTGAAAAAAAAAAATTTTTTTAAAATTGTCTTTCTCGATGCACCGTGCCGTAGTATTTTTGTTGTTGTTTTTTTTTGTTTTTTTTTTCTTTTTCTTTTTCTTCTCTCTTCCCTCTCTTTTCCTGCACGTCACTGTAAAAATTACAAAAAATCTTCAAATGTTGAGGTTATTCTAAAGTTGTCTCCAACCTTGCAATTTTCTCACTTGTAAGAAATTATTGTAAGAATAAAGATAGTCTAATGATTACTGTCGCATCAAACAATAATGGACTAATAACTCCTTTGGTTCACAAAAATTGAAAACTTGTTGGGTTTTAATTCTTTCAAATGTGATTCTCATGTTTGGTCGGTAGAAAACAAATTTCTTTGTACTTTCAATTCCTTACAATTGAGGAATTTGAATGCCATTAACTTTTATTGATATTTTATATTACTCATACAAGTTCATTATGTAGTCCATTGTACTAGACTATATGTTCATTTTTAGTAAGTTTGTGATATTTTGATGTATGTTTATTTTAGTGTATTATTTAAAAATGAACCCACAGTATAATAAAAATAAATTTGTATTAGTTGTCCATATTATAATTTGCCAAAAATATTGAATAAAGCAATTGACCAAGACAGTCATTAATTATATATATTGTGGACTACTGACATACACATGTTCATTTTTTTTAGTATACTACATGTTCATTTATATTGTATTATATGTTATTTTTAGTAGGTGTATTATATTTTGATATATATATATATATATATATATATATATATATATATATATATTCATTTTGAATGTACTATTTAAATATAAAACTGTAGTATACCAAAAATTAACCTACATTTATACTAAAAATAAACTTGTATCGGTGATCCACAATATGATTTGTGAAATGGACCAAAATTCACTTTGCATTAGCTGATTGGATTAGTGGGTTTGACTAGTTGATAACATTAATTAACTTATTATAGAAAGATGTTTGGTAAATTAGTGGTGGTGGTGGCGACAATGACGACGACGAGTGATTGGCTGCTCCACTGCTACAAACCGAAAAATAACTTTCCAATAAAGGAAAAGTAATTTTCCAAAAAATTCCTTCTATTTTACATTGACCATACCCCTATTTTCCATTGACTTTTATTTTTCTCATTCTAAATAAATACTAGAAATCCGAAAAATAATTTTCAAAAATCATTTTCATAATTTCCAAATCCACCCATAATCTATAATGAAGATGAACTCCGATCCATGAATCATGATATAAGTTTGTATAACAATTGATAATTTGCATTGACCAAGCAAATATGGGCCGACGCACAACGTAAGTTATTGGGCCTTCGGGTACAAGGTAATATAATATTCGGATTGATATTCGAAGGAATCCGGTGCTTTCTCAACGATTTCTGGGACTCCATTTTCAGTGATTTGGTTTCAGGCTGCGCAGAAAAGGAAGAAATTCAAAAGCTAGGGTTGTATAGTTGACCGTGTTTGTTGAACGACGACGAAGAAGATGACAACCGGACTCTTCAAGTTCATCCGCCCTGCCCTCCGTCCGCAATCCACAGATATCCAGGCCGCCGCCACGTGGGGCGTCGCCGCCGGCGCCACCGCCATCTGGCTTGTCCAGGTTCTTAATTATCTATTTCCGCTTCTCGATTATCGGATCTGCATATGTGATGTATCCCCTACTTGATGTTCAATTTTTTTTTTTTTTTTTTAATTTTGATTACTCCTTTCAATTATTACGGATTTTGCATATTTAGTAGATCTTATAATTTCTGCTTCAGCTGAATAATGGGGATGATAAAAGCATCAAATTTTGTATCGGAATAATTCGATTGATCCTTGATTATTATGTATTTATAGAATTTTGTGGTTGGTAGGATATAGATTTTGATAGTTAATAAAAACAAGACCTTTTCTATCCTTGTTAGGCTGGGAATTGATTTTCCTTAAGTTTAATTGTGGCTGTTGTGGCTGTTAATCCTGTTATATGTAGATGTAGATGTCTACAGTGATTATGATATATGTGGTTTGATTGTTAAAGTGCAAATCTTTATGGAGCATTGATTGTGATGGTGACCATTTTGCATGATTATCTTCCTTCCCAAGTGACTTTGGTTTTGTGTGTTTTTGTTTGGATGATGATTTGCAATTCTCAATGTAATAAACATCTAACTCCAATTTTCTTTCTTTTGGCCATTATATGCAGCCATTTGACTGGATCAGGAAGACATTTTTTGAGAAAGAGCAAGAAGAAAAGTGATCGATATTATGTGAGCTATTTGGTGTTGCTGCTGCTGCGGCGGCAAGCTCTGAGCGAGTTGAATAATACTCTGAACATTTTCATTTTGTTATTGTTAGTACAATGATAAGTTTTTGTTGATACCTCAGTTAACTTTGGGATATTGATTCTTCAAATAATTGGATTTCATTCTTCTTTTTTACGTGGTTCCATCATTATACCCCTTCATGCATCATCCTTCTCCAATGGTCTTGAATGTTTATCATTAACCTTGTTATGAACTCCTTTCACCCCATACAATATGGCTTGTGGAGTATCAAATCTCACTATTTGTTATGAAACAAAGTCTAGTTTAGCTTTACATGATTGATAGATTGAGATGGAAAAGGGAAGAATATTGTGTAACTTGCAGTGTACCCATTTCAATTTTAGCTTGTTTATGAATATTGTTGGAGCTTTCGCCATCTGTCAGAAAGAAAGCCCAGAATAGTTTTCTTGATCGTGCCACGTGCTTTATAAGACTGATGATAATGATTGAGTGGTATAGGATTTAATGGAAGTGGCTGTGGTAGGAGTTTTGGTTAGGGCAAAGATGTTGATATGTGTATACCAGGAATCTTATGTGTTGGGATTTGAGGGCAAGGAGATGATACTTGTTTGGAATGTTCAAGGAAAGAATCCCCAAAAGCTCTCAAAGTGTTCAACGAACACTTCTTTTGTTGAGTCTATTGACATAAATGCAGCAGTTTGGTGAGATCCATTGCCAATTTCCTTGTATTTTATGTTAGCCTGCCTGTTATTGAATATGCAAAATGGATAACAGTTATTTTGGTATCTATTTAACATTGTATAGCATCTTAAGACTGCTGATGATGATAAGATATTCAGTGCTTGAAAAAATAATATATCAAATTTGGTGTTTTTGGCCTTTATAGAACCTTTAAATCTCCAAAATATTTCTGGGGTCACTAATTATCAATCAGTATATTATGGTGAACTGAGTCCACGATATAATTTGTTTTTGTCCATATTATGTACTTGTAAGCGCATGGTGAACTTGGTCTACGATATAAAGTTAATTTGACACCGATACCATATTCTAATACTATTAATAACCTCATAAAGGAGTATATACATTTTCCACGTTCTAATTTTCACACTTTTAATCGGTAATATTTGATTTTTTTTTTCTTTCCAAATTTGATTTATAAATATATTCTGTTTTAATTTTGGATGAGGTTGGTCAATTCACAATAACTAATGAAAAAAAAAAATTATGTTCTCATCAATAGGTGAACATTAGAAAGAAAAATAAAAATTAGGAAAAGAAAATAACATTATTCTTCTAGTTATGTTCGATGTTATCGTGTTAAAATGATTAGCTTTTTCTTTTGACTTTATTTGCATTAGCAAAAAAAAAAAAATGCACAAAAAAGAGGTGATTGAATCAACAAAGCATAGATAATTACGAGTTTGATATTTGGCAATTTCTAAAAACCTCATTATTATGTGTTAGTGTGTCACATCCAAAAAACATTACTTGATTTGATTTTTACCTTAAACAGTTAAACATTTGAACTAAAAAATCTCATTGTGACGTGTTAGTGTGTCACATCCAAAAAAACATTACTTGATTTAATTTTTAGGAAAAATTGTACTTTTTCTCCCTAAGTTATATGCTTATAGCATTTTTTTCCCCTAAATTATTTAAGTGGCAGTTTTCCCCTCCCGATATGTTAAATAGACATATTTACCCTTAAAGTAAATATTTCATTTATTTTTCTTCTCCAACAAATTATAACCACGATTTGAAAAAATAAAATACATTAATTGTTGAATTTAGATATTTTAAAAATAAAAAAGTACACTTTTAGAAGAAAGTTTGAACCAGCATTTCAAATTGGATCCGAAACCATGAACCGACGGTTCAAAATAAAACCAAATCGCAGTTACATCAAAATATATATATATATATATATATATATATATATATATTACTTGTAAATATTATAATTCTAATTTTAAGCTAATGCTAGTAGTTGTTTCGATTGAACCTCCATTTCAAGGTTCAGGATCCATTTTTTTTTTCAATTCACGATTTTAACAAACGAAAAACCCAAATATTGGGTTATGTTCTGAATCATAACCGAAAATTTTGATTTGATTGCTATAGTGTTCGGTTCAATCAGATCGAACCGTGGTCATCCCTACATATAAGCAATAATTTGTTGAAGAAGAGAAATAAGTAAAATATTTATTTTAAGAGTAGAAATGTCCATTTAATATATCAGGGGGAAAACCACCACTTTTATAATAATTGAGGGAACAAATGTGGATGCATGAATAATTCAGAGGAAAAAAATGCTATAAGCATATAACTCAGGGAAAAAAATATCATTTTTCCTAATTTTTATCTTAAACATTTAAACATTTGAACTAAAAAAATCTCATTATGACGTGTTAGTGTGTCACATCCAAAAAACATTACTTAATTTAATTTTTATCTTAAACAATTAAACATTTAAACTAAAAAATCTCATTATGACGTGTTAGTGTGTCACATCCAAAAGTATTTAATTTTTATCTTAAACAATTAAACATTTAAATAAAAAATTTCATTATGACGTGTTAGTGTGTCACATCTAAAAAACATTACTTAATTTGATTTTTACCTTATAAAGTTAAACATTTGAAAATTCCTATATAGACAAAAATTTATCTAGAACCCTCAATTTGAAGATTTCCCGGTGTGATCAGCATTCCATATCCCACACGGACAAGGAATTCTGCCCGTCCGATTCGAAATCAATTGGTCTTCTTGCGCCGTCAGATCGCAGCACACGTGTCACAACAGACTCTTTTAATTCCTCCCCGCCTCACGGCCTCAGTCTCAGTTGTAAACAGAAAGATTAAGCTGTTATCGGAAGCTAGGGTTCGATCGGTAGCACGGGGCGCCGTTGCTGCTAAATGCTGTAGGCGCTGCGCCAATTCGCGTTCGATCTCGACAATTCAGGTTTGATTTTGTTTCTGCACTCGTAGCTCCAGCTCTATATCCACGTTTTTACGTGTTTGTGCGATGTATAATGTATGAATTCCAGTTGAAATTTCATCGCACGGTCAAAATAATTTTGTTTATTGATTTTTTTGTTGTTGTTTTTCTTTGAAATTTTATCGGGGTGTGTTTAATTCATCTGGAAGATTTTGTTTTTGGTGAAAAGGTTTGATTTTTCGTGATTTTTGGGTTTAATTTGTGTTTTAGGAGGGGAAAGACGGTAGGAAATAATGGAAAAAGAACTGGTTGAGCTGTACGAGGTGGTGAAAAAGGCTGCCGATGCGGCTGCCGGTGACGGAGCAGATGCGGAGGAAGAGAGGTGCCTTGATGGTTTGAAGCAGTTGAAAAAGTTCCCTGTAAGCTATAATGTACTTGTCTCCTCTCAGGTAAGGACATATTTTACCATTCTTTGCCTGCCTTTTTGATTCATAGATCTGCTAAATAAAGGGTGATATATGTAGACGGCAATATACTTGTGTGATGAAATTTGTATACATATATACATCTTATACTTAGGAGGGAATTCCTTAAATACTAGAGTGTAGTTTTAAAAAAATTGTTTATTAAATTCTTTGTCTATTAGGGGGAAAGGCACCAGAATTGAATTATATGTAATGACATTCTCAATGTTTCATTTTGAGAATGAGCTCTGTGCTCTCTCTCATATCCCCAATTCCCCATTTAAGGGGAGAAGCTCAAGAACTTGATGTTTATGGAATTTGCAATGGCTCTGATCACATGCCCAATGTTGAGCAACTATCTGCACCTAGGGCCTACTCATGTTGAGATTAGAGTTTTCTCTTGCAATTACTGCCATAGGATTTTGTATGATATTAATCTTTGTTAAAGTGTATGAATAATAGAAGTTAAAGTAATATGTGAATATGCCCTGAATTTGTTGGTTAGGCAGAATTTCATTGAAGTGCTATAGTACTGGTTAAAAGGTTCAACAGTTATTGAAGGCAAGATTATTGCTTGTTATGATGTTAGAATATCTTGGCTTCATTATTTAAGATACTAAGTGTCAAGATTTCATGTAATACATTTTACTCTGTTTTTATTTTCGTTTTCCTCATTACTTGAGTTGTGTAGCTAAAGATGTTGAGAATTGAGATTTCAGTCAAATAAGCATGTGCAAATGGTGCGGATTTTTTTTTTTTTTTTTTTTTTTTTTTTTTCCTTTTGTTCTTACTCCTATGTATTCATTTTTTCCTCTTTTTAAAAAGAGAATTTGATTATGAGTTATTTCACAATTTTCTTCAATTAGCTGCAATGGATAGTTGGGTATTTCATGTTCGGTTTTTACTGTTCAGTTGGTTTGTACATTAGGAAACCAATAAATAGTGAGTACTATGTCTATAAGCTTCTGACTTTCATCTGTAATTGACTTGAAATGTGTTTCAGGTTGGGAAAAGTCTTAGGAAGCTAACAAAACATCCAAGGGAGAAGATCAAGACTTTAGCTTCTGATATAGTTGAGATATGGAAGCAAATAGTTGTAAAAGAGACAATGAAAAATAAGAGTAGTGGAAATGCTGGAAATGAGAAATCTGAAAAGGCTGAACCTGCTATTGCTAGTCCTGTTGAAGCAAAGAGATATCAGAGATCGAACTCCTCCGCTAAGGTAGATAAAGTTTCAAAACCAGACTCTGAAAAAGTTGAGAGGACACATCATTCTGCTTCAGCAAAATCTGAGAAGGTAATCAAACCAGAACGACCCTTGTCAGAGAAGAAGGTTGAGAGTGTTGATGTTGTGAAGACTGGAAAGAGTAGTGCCAGTGCACATGTGAGGGTTGAGAAGACAACCAATGCAGGAAAATCAAGTTCCTTTGGCGCAAATCCTGCTCCACCAAAGCTTAATGCCCTTATTTATTGCAAGGATGCAGATAGGGATAAGATCCGGGAACTCATCGCACAGGCTTTGTGCAAAGTTATTGATGAGGTTGATGATGATCTAAAAGCTGATGTAAATGCATGCGATCCTAATAGAATTGCTGTTCAGGTGGAGACTGCTTTGTATGAGAAATGGGGCGGTTCTAAAGGTGCTCAGAAGTTCAAGTATAGATCAATAATGTTCAATATCAAGGATGGAAACAACCCAGATTTCCGACGAAAAGTCCTCCTAGGTGAATTCTCACCCCAATCTGTTCCCGAATTGACCCCAGAAGACATGGCAAGCGACGAAAGGCAAAAGGAAAACGAGAAAATCAAGGAAAAGGCATTGTTTAATAGTGAGCGCGGTGGTCGGGGTGTGGCCAGTACCAATGCTTTCAAGTGTAAAAAATGTGGGAAGAAGGAATGCACCTATTACCAGTTGCAGACTCGCAGTGCTGATGAACCAATGACGACTTTCGTCACCTGTGTGAACTGCGACAATAGGTGGAGATTTTAGCTGTGTGGTGTAGTTGGGAGCCATTTGTGACTTATTTGTGTTACATGATGAGCTCAATAGGTGCCCTTTCTTAATGACTTAGCTTTAGTTTTAATCTTTTTTTCATTGGAAATGTTTCTTGTATGCCTTCATACCTTGTTGGAGTTTATTATTTGTTGTATGATCTGACATTCTTTTCATTATGTAGTCCTTTTTTAGTGTTTCATATTCATGTCTTGTTTGTATGAGCCATTTGATGATTTTTTTTTTTTATATTTTTTGGAAAATAGTATTTGTATTTTTATTACTGTAAACAACATTCCGTATGTAAATTGTGTATTTTGAAACACAGATTCACTTTGCAAGGTAGACCCGGGTCCATGGTATACCAGGCAAACAATAAGAAGCAGGCTGTAAAATAACATAATATGGGAGAGCTGTGTACACAAATACAAACTCATCAAGCAAACCCTAACTTATAAGAAACCCGAATTGGCAGTTCCATTGTAATACAAAGAATACCTTTTGACTTACATTATATCGAGCTGCAGCTTCCGGTATCATTCTTGACTTCCCGCTTTCTCTTGGAGACGTGAATGGATCAGCAAAGACAGCTATTCGAAGCAACCTTGATTCAAAACTTGGCTCAGTGAGGGGTATCCCATGAGACGATGAAGTGCAGGGGCTGTTCTTGGCGGTGAAGATTCAGAGGTTCCATTGGAATTCCGGAGCTTGCTTTCAGACTCCTCGTTCATAACAGACTTCATTTTCCTAGCAGGAGACACGACCTTTCTGTTTAACATGCTTCTTCCAGGGGGTTGAATAGGCGAACTATTGGATGAAGCCTCGGCCTCACTTTGACAGAAGGACGGTTTCGAATCATCAGAATAATATACAGATTCAGGACGTGGGCAATAATGTGACCCCGGTGCCTGATTCCTGATGTCATCTATCTCGCTGGGTGGAGGAGTTAAAGTCTCTGTAAGGTATGGCATTATATGTATTCTATTCTGAACCGAAAACTTAAGAACCTTCATACATGCATTGCACCGCACTGGATGCCATCTTCTGTTAAAGAGACCGAAATCTGAAGGCATCTGTAATAACTCCGAGCAGTAATGACAAGCTATAATCGGGGCTGCACTAGCTACCGGAAGGACAAGACGGCTTTTAGCATACTTCTCCCTCAAGTGTAATTTCTTCATCTCTTGGTCTGTATGCCTCTGCTCACTCGATTTTGTCTCGGGGACACTCAAGGAATACTCGGAGCTCGTGTAATGCTGGGGACTTGATGAACTAGAATGGTGGGCGTTACAATAGTTATGGTCAAAACAGGCCGCAGTTTGACCATTGTTACAGTGAACGCAACCACGAGGCAGCTGTGCTGAGCAATGCAAATGCCCTCCGGGGAAGGGTAGTCTCGAGGTTTGACCACATCTCGAAGGACATCTAGAGTAGTTTATATTAGCCCGTGGTGCAAATTGATTGTAAGAAAACGGAGCATTCATATCGTGAAACGGATTTCCATTTCCAAGACGTGTTTTGTGGAGTTGTTCTTCGAGTTCATAGACCATCCTCAATAGTTCCGTTCTGTCTGGCTCTCGATCTGTGGTCGTGCTTGACATATTAAAGTCTGATCGGTGATGGAAAACGTTCTGCCTATAACCTGAAGGGCTTCCAGTTTCATTCATTGCCCGAGAGCTCTTCCTATTTTCGAAACGTCTTCTAGATTCGAGCCAGTTGCTGCCCCCCGCAAGTTGTTGAATCATCTGTGGCAACACGGGTGCGAAATTCAAATCTTGATGCTGTGCCTTCGACTTTCTCCTCAGCATGCTGTTCACTGTCCATGCATAATCGGATTCAAATTCATCAGGGCTGATGAAGCCTGTATTCCCGGATAATTGTTGTGAAAACCGGTTAGGCACTTGATCATCCCCGTCACAAGAAGATGCGCTACCATCATACGCATAATAGCTCCTCGTTGCTGGGGACTTGGACATGTCTCTGTGAGTAACGGTATGCTGGGATCTCTTATCATCAAGAAGTAAATTTTTCAGACTGTCTGTGGAGCTTATACGGTCAAAACCCGGAGCAATTTCTTTATCAGAATTCTCGGGATGCTCGTGATGAGGCACAACGCTCTCTGATGAAATGCTTTCTGCACGCCCAAGCGATGGCGTTTTAATGTTATCACAAGCTAACTCGGTTGAAAAGTTACCTCTGGAACTGTTTACTGCATTGAGTCCTTCAGAGCCATTCTGATTGTCACCTTCACCGCCATTTACTCCAGTCCCCGGAGAAAATTTACTGTCACGATGACTACGTTCAGTAAATTGAGAACTCCTAGCAAGAGAGCTACTGGATTCGGGGCTCTCGATTTCACAAGCTCCACGGTCATTTTGATCCAAAGGGAGTTTCTCTTTATCAACTTGTTCCACATGCTCACGAGCCCGTGGGAGTGAAAATGGAACTGAAGTTTCACGACTTTTAAGCTGAAGTTCATCAGAGAAGTTCCTTTCTCCACGCTGCTCCTCGTTGCAGTCCCCATATTCATCTCGATTCCTCTGTTTGTTTTCATCCTGCAAAGCGTCTAACGGGGGAGAAAGTGCGGGTTTTTGATGTAAACTACTGATGTCCTTTTCCAATGAATTCTCACCCCGTTCTATACTTCCATGAGTTGTTTCTCGAGTGCTCAACTCTGGACAGGCATTTTCGTTTTTCTTCTTCTTCGCTGCATCCACAAGAAAAGAACGTTAATTTTAGAGTAAGCAATACAAAATACTTTCTTACATTTAGTTCAGTTTATAAACGACAACATCTAGAATCGACTTTACACAACTTCAGAGAGATCTAATTTTAGGATCTTCACGGTGAGACTTGTGGTATCAATCAATCTTCCAAAAACGAGCATAGGTGAGAAAGAAAGAGAGTAAATACCTTGAAGAACGGTGCCACACCCTCCACATTTGTAGACAGGAATCTCTGCGTACTCTTGAAGAATCTGTCGGCATTTGGGGCATCTAACCAGTCGAACTTTAGTGTTCGTTTCATTACCCATTTCACTCAAATTCTAGTCAAGCAATTGCAGCATGTAACCCTCGAAAGCTGGAAAAACCCAAACCAAAAATATCACTTTGAAGGATTTCACAAATGAGACAATTGGTCTTCAACTAAGGTTGTAACTCAAAAAGTCGAGAATGAAAAGCATTACACCAAGGCCTCTTTACAAGTTTTACAGGATGTTTGAAGCTTCACTTTTTCTTTAATGTTTATTTCAAGCTTCTCGGGTTCAGAATGAAAAGAAGAGGTATCTAAGCAAAAGTGTAGAGACAAGACATGTTGATTTTAAGAAAGATCACGACTATATTGTTAGCCATACACAATCTCTGCTCTTTAGATAACGAAAGAGGTTAAAGTCCAGATTCAAGAAAAACAAAAAGAGTGTCTCTTCTCGCCTTTTGAGCCACCAGAAAAGAAAACTAAATCTCCTTTACTTTATCTTCTTTTGTAACTAGCAGGAACAAGCTAACCTTTCTGAACCAAACATAGCCATCAAAGGTACAAGTTAAATTCTAGTAATCGGCTAATCGCTAACTACAGACCACAAATCCTGTAATCTTAAACTAGTGAAAACACAGAAGAGCAAGATTAGGTCTAAAATTTAAACCACCCATATTGGTGCAGATAGTAGCAAATGAGACTACAAAAGAGCTATATCACAAACATCATATCTCGATTTCCTGCAAAAACAGATCTTTGCATGCCAAGATTCACGAAATAACTCGAAATTAAGGCACTAAAACTGCATTCTATAAGACAGTATTTGAATCACACATCAATGGCATGAAAGACCCCAAGATTTTTCCCTAACAAAAAATCAAACTTGGCCTACACAGATAGCTCAGTTGTTTCTTGGGTGGCACATTGTGGGCAAGGACGAAGGATCGAGCCCGGATAGTCATAGTGTAGGAGTTACACTCAATATGGAGGGCTCTTTGTGGGCACTAGACACTAATCTTCCCACCTAATAGGCCGTTAAGTCACCGTGATTTACCACATCTACAAATCTTTTCAGACCAAGGTGTGGGCCCGCAAAAGGGATTTCGCCTTTTGTGACAAGAAGCCAAGAAATCAAACTTGATCCCAGCTGCAGAGTCCTAAACCAAATCATACCAACTTCACCCAAAACTTTATACACATATATTAACCAAAATTAAGCCAAATTAGAAGTATATATAAACTATAAACATGACAATTCGAGAAATAATCCAAACTTAAAAGATATTCAATAAGCAAACACCCATCAGCTCAAATTACAAACCCAGTTCTAATTTGTAGATAATATCCAAAGACATACCTTTTCAAGGATTGTAAACACAAAAGATCAAAACTTTAACCGTCGTATATATATATATATATATATACACACACACACACACCACTTCAAAACATGTGTGCATACATAAGTGAGTGCGTCAGATTCTTGGAGAGAGACCAAAACGGGAAGAAATGAGTCAAAGGGATTGAAAGAACGAACCTAAATGGAAATTGGGTCTGAGGATTTCATAGAAATCTTTTCGTTAACGCCAAGTCTTTCTCTCTCCCCACCTTCCCTCTCTTTCTCTCTCTAAAAGTAAATGACAGTGTAGTTGTATACCAACCAGAATTTCGAACTGTCATCTGACCTGGAAATACAAACAAATTCCAGTTTTGTTTTTGTTTTTTGACAAAATGTTTTTGTTTTTGTTTTTATTGTTTTTAATATAGAGAGTCTTAGGGGGTGTATTCAATCATGACTTTTGTAGAGTTTTAAAGACTTTTAAAATGATAGATTTTAATAAACTTTGATTGACTTTCATAGAGTCATTCAAAACTTTTTAAAACTTTATAAGACTCTATAAAAGTCTATATAAAAAACATTCATAGACTTTTATCAACTTTTTATTTTAAAAAGTCTACAAAAGTCATTGAAATTCTAAAATGAATACATACTTACAAACTTTCAATGGTTTTGATTCTTAACATTTATATAATTTTCTTACAAAACAATTAATAATATATCATAAAATTTTCTTAGTATATAGTTCTTCACCCACATCAACATTCTCAACATTATTATTTTTATCCATAGTATGTTGAGACTTATATGCTAATTACTTATATATATTATTAATAATCATCAAAAAAAAATTATTTCATTAGAAATTCATAACAATATTGAATAATAAAATTTATAATAAAAGAGTTGATCAAATAAAATATTTTAAAATATAATTACAAGTTGCATAAAAAAAATAAATCTAATATATATATATATATATATATATATATATATATATATATATATATATTGCTAGGCATCATGCAAAGAACTATTATTTGCAATAAGAGACTTTGGAGAATTAGAGAAAGTTAGGGATAAAAAATTCATAGATCGAAAAAATAAAAACAAATATAAACAAGCAATAATGAAGTAAAAAAAAAAATATTATTTCACATTTTTAGAGGAAGATTGTAAAGTTTAGGAGAGAGAGAAAAATTGGTAGAGTTTAGGTATGAGGAAAATATAGGATAATGAAGAAAAAAATAATTTTATTAAATTTAGATAGGTTTATAAAGTTTAAATATGAAGAAAAAATAGAGTTTAAATAGAGAGAGAGAGAGAGAGAGAGAGAACATTCAAAATTGTTATAAAGAAAATTTTGAAATCTTGGGGTTGATGGTTGGATTTCAACTATTTATATTTGAGAATGAAAAGTCTACAAAAGTCTTAAAATTAAAAAGTCTACAAAAGTTCATAACTTTTTTAATACCACATGACTTTTAAAGACTCTCTAAAAGTCTTAATCGAATACCACACGACTTTTAAAGACTCTTTAATAATCTTGATTGAATACCGCATGACTTTTAAAGACTCTCTACAAGTTTGAATTGAATACCCCCAAACTCTTAAAGTTTATAAAAGTCTATAAAACTCTATGAAAGTCATGATGGAATACACCCCCCTTACTTGCTTGTTTAAGGTTGGTGAAATCAATAAATAGCGAAATTTGCTTCAATGGCTTATAAGTAGGGATGGCAACGGGGCGGCGCGGGGGCGGGGAGTATACACCCCGTCCCCGTCCCCGAAACCCCGATCCCATCCCCGGCGGGGAATTGAAAATAACCCCCATCGCCGTCCCTGCGGGGAATTAGACGGGGACGGGGATTCCCCGATCCCCGTTCAATTCTTAATCAAAATTTTAAATTAGTATAATTTTTAATTTTAAAAATTAAAAATTTAAATCTTAATTTTATATATATATATATATATATATGTATATATATATATATATATTTATTTATTTATATATTATTTATTATTATTATTAATTATTCGGGGACGGGGACGGGGCGGGGAGGGGTATCCCCGTCCCCGTCCCCGTCCCCGGCGGGGAATTATAAACATTCCCCGTCCCCGTCCCCGTTCCCCGAAAATTTGTAACATCCCCGTTCCCGTCGGGGCGGGGATCGGGGATCCCTAACGGGGACGGGGCATATTGCCATCCCTACTTATAAGTATTCTAAATTTCTAAAGTGCTTTTACATAAATGTTTATAACATGACATGTGACTACAAACAAAACAGAGTCATTAACTACTTTTAATTAATTATTATTTAGTTTCAAGAACAAATTTTGTGTTTTTTTTGGCAACGGATTTAAATATTATAGATTTTCTCATAACGCTAGTCATTCGTATATGAGAATATAACTTACTAAGAGACGAATTCTCCAAACTATTGATACTTGTTACTTTATCATAGTCGTTATCCGATAGTTATATTGAAATTCAATTGAGAACTAAAAGATAATAAGATCTTATATACTAAACGCATGTTACTTTATTCACATTCTCCATAATATATTGTTGTGATTATGATATTTAGATAACCCAAAGACGAATAGTACCCGCTCCCCCTCCCCCCTCCGAATGATTCTTCTTAGGCTATTTTTATCCCCGCAAATCTCTCTCACTATAAAAAATGTGTCACACTTTCACATTACCTAATTTTAAAATCATTTACTATTCATACTACATCTATGTAAATCTAATTAACTTTTAAAAGTGGGTCCCAATATATAAAAATATTATTAATTTATATCAATTACATTTAAATATTAAAAAAATAAAAAGTAAAGATTTTTTTTTAAAGTACAAAAATTGTCACAACTTTTGTATTGGATTGCAAATTTGTTGCAGAAGCAAATTTGCAATTCAAATAAGCTATATATACATATATATATATATATATATATATATATATATATATATATATATATATATATATATATGTTGTGGCAAATGCCACATCATCTTGTCAATTACAAATTTACTGGAATAATCCTAGCTTTAATGCATAGCCAATAGTCTACCTACCTAAAATCTAACCTAGTCGAGAAGGGCAATTTATATCGTGCACCAGGGCGTGCATTGCATTGTGCGCCCTGATGCAAAACGACGTCGTTTCATCCTTTTTTTTTTTAAATAATATATTTCGTTACTATGTATTGGTGGTTAATTTTCTTTAAAAAAAAATTCATTTTTAAAAATGTACATAATTTTATACTATAATACACATAATTGTATACATGAATGTAGATAATTGTATAACAAAATACACACTTTTTTTAAAAAAAAGATAATACACATAATCTAACATAATACATAATACACATAAACATTTAACATAATACACATAAACTCTTAATATAATACACATAAACTTCTTGTTTCGAATGTATATAATTGTATAAAAAAAATATACATAAATGTATAAAAAAAATGTACATAATTGTATAAAAAATGTACATAACTGTATAAACAAATACATATAATTATATAAACAAATACACATAATTACGTCAACTCTTTACATAGCTTATCAAAACGACGTTGTTTTGAAAAGTGCGGGATGTACAATGTTATATGTACCGTGGTGCAGGGTATAACGATTGGACGAGAAGCCAATTGGCTAAAAGTTAGTATAGTCGAAAGAGCTAATTTAATTAGAAGGTCCAAATCTCCCAAACCCACTTCCAACATAAGGAGACAAGATCCAAGTCAACCAACTACTTGGATACATATTTTCCACAAATAGACAAAATACACATAACATATATAAGCCTCGTTGACTGCCAATTATTATTGTCATTTTTTTTTCTGTCCCATTTCTTCTCAAATATCATGGATTCATGGGTTTAATACTTTAATCTCTTCCCCTATCTTAAACACTCCACGTTCAAAACTCAACACAATTCAATTAAAAACACATTTTAATTTATCTAATTTATTCATGTTTTATGTTTATATTCTGTCTGGACCTCACCTAAAATATATTTTTAAATATCGATTATAAACTTTTCAATAAATGAAATTGTATGGTCATTTGTTCTGGCCTTCTTGGTAAGGTTAAATAATAAGTAAACAAACTTTAACCAAACAAAACCTTATGACAAGCACAACATAAGAGAAAAGTCAATGCTAAGCTGCATGGTAAAAAACTCATAGAGAACGAAGATCGTTGACCGTGGAATGAAAAAAACGCCAGCTCATGTTGTACATGTGGAATCTGCTGGAGCAAGGAACACCCTTCTGTAAAGCTCTATACAATTACCCTTTAGCTTTTTTTTTTTTTTTTTTTTTTTTTTTGAAAATTTCTTTTCTCAGATGTGAGAGATTGACTCTGATACCAAATTAAAGCATGTGCTCTATCTCAACTAAAAGCCTAATCTGATAGTTGGATTGCACGTTAATAGTTATATGCTCAACATGTCTTACTTAAAATGTTTAATATTTTTTAATAAAAATATAATTTTTATCGAAAGTGCAAAAGTTAAAGTAAGATATGACTTAGCAATGATGTCCGTTATAGGACGGGGAATTTGTTTCTTACTGGTAAAATTAAAATCTCAATCTTATAAGCACTAATGTAACAAATTCTTAATTTCTGTCTTTTTAAGTTGCACTCTGCAATTTATATTACATCCTTCATAGTGTTTAAGAGGCTGGGGCCGCTGGGCAATGGGCGGCATTTGAGATTGGGGTTCAACCTTTGTGTTTTATATAGGGAAAATGATGAATGTATTGTTTAAGGGCTAGGCAATGGGCGACATTCGAAATGTATGTATTATAATGAAATAAGAAGTGAAAATAAGTATAATGATGTTCATTTTTATAATGTTTTATGTTGGCGTATGCTTAATTAAATTTCTTAAAATAATGTTTGATAAATTATTATTATTACTAGTATAGCACCCGTGCGATGCACGGATAGTAACATATATTCAATAATTATATAATACAATATACACTCAGTACACAAATAATGTACATCTCCTGAATATAATATATATTTTTAATATACTAAAAGTACATTATTTTTGTACTGAATGTACATTATTTTACAGTATACAAAATATGGTCTAAATAACTTGTGTGGACCATGGTCCACACATGCACTAATGATTGTTATATATAGTAGGTTTATAATCTTCATAAAATTAAATTCTAATGTATAGGGCCGAAAAATTGGATAATTGGACCAAATGTGATACAAATTACATAGTCATAAACCTAATTATAAAATTTTAATAATTAAGGACCAAATATGATTAATGTATAATAATCAGTGGACTAAAAGTGAAATTTATTTTAATATTTATTCTTTATGTCTATAAACATAAGTTGTAATGTCCAAAAATCCTAAACAAAATGTACATCAGATATATTTCCATTCAGTTTAGAATAGGTTCATAATGTTATTTCTACATGTTAATAAAAACAAAGCTTCATATATCAATATGAATATCATTCAAAAGATCTTAATTATAGTTTTTTAATGATATATTTTTTATATATTAGTTTTATTTTTACAAAAAAAAAAAAAAAAAAAAAAAGAAAGAAAGAAAGAAAAAGAGATTGAATAAATTGGGATTAGATACTTGTTTGACTTTTGAAACAATTTCAACTAATTTTAATACAATTATCATAATCTAATCTAATTTAAATTAAATAAATTGGGATTAGATACTCAATCATGACATTTGTAAAGTTTTAAAGACTTTTAAAATGATAAATTTTAATAAACTTTGATTGATCTTCATAGAGTCGTTCAAAAGTTTTTAAAACTTTATAAGACTCTATAAAAATCTATATAAAAAACTTTTATAGACTTTTATTAACTTTTTATTTTAAAAAGTCTACAAAAGTCATTGAAATTCTAAATTGAATACATCCTTACAAACTTTTAATGATTTTGATTCTTATCATTTATAATTTTCTTACAAAACATTTATAATATATCATAAAATTCTCATTCACCCACATCAACATTTTTAACATTATTATTTTTATCCATAGTATGCTAAGACTTATATACTAATTACTTATATATATTATTAATAAACATCAACAAAAAAAATCATTAGAAATTCATAACAATATTGAACAATAAAATTTATAATAAAAGAATTGATCAAATAAAATATTAAAAAATATAATTACAAGTTGCATAAAATAAAAAAAAATTTAAAATTAATAATATATATATATATATATATATATATATATATATATATATATATATATATATATATATATATATATAGTTAGGATCATATGAGAATATGTGTTTAGGTGAGAACGTGAGAACACATCATGTGCATCCATCAAATATTTTTTAATGGTCAAGATTAGATCAAGTGTGTGCGAACGCGTATTAAATGTGTGCAAACACACTACATCGCGTTTGCACACATTTAATGCGCGTTCGCACACACTTAATCTAATCTAAATCATTAAAAAATATTAGATGAATGCACATGATGTGTTCTCACGTTCTCACTTAAACACATGTTCTCACTGGAACTCTACCCTATATATATATATATATATATATATATATATATATATATACATATATATATATATATATAATTATATTTGATATATTGCGTGCTAGGCATCACGCAGAAAAACTATTTTTGCAATAGAAATTTGAGACTGCGAACAACAAGAATGTGCTACTGTTTGCAACCCCAAATTGTTGTTTCGAACAGTAGTTCGCTATTCATAGTAACTTGTTGTTAAATATATATATATATATATATATATATATATATATATATATATATATATAAATTGCACTTTTGGTTCTGTGAGTATTAGGGTACTGACAATTTGAGTACGTGACTTTCAAAACTCCCAATTTAAACCTTTAACTATGCAATTATTGGCAGATTTTGTCATCCGGGCCAAATTGCCGGCCAATTTTTGCCGGAAAAACATAAATTGGTTCAAATTGTTTTTTGACGAGGGTAAAATTGTCATTTCACTCCCTTCTTCTTCATTCTCCATTTCTTCTTCGCTCACCGGTTCTATCCCCTTCCATTTCGAATGCATTGAATGTTTGGCTTCCACATTGAATGCATTGATGTTTGGCTTCGTAACAACGCCAATTGTCCAATCTGCAGAAACTGCATTTCCTCGTCGGCGATTTTTTCGAACCCCGGCGGTTCTACTGGCGATTTCACGGCGGCCGAGAGTAATTAAGACGACGGCGTTGTTATTGAACTTGATGAGGATCTGTCGATCATCCCGTCTCCGACACCGAAATTTGCGAGAAAAAATCGGAGAAAATTCAGGCGAGTTACCAGCGTTGGGGATGAGTGCATTGACATTAGGCAAAAGGATGAGCAGTTTGCGGTTCAACCGATAAGGAGATCTTTCTCGATGGACTCGGCGGCGGATCGACGGGTTTATTTGGCGGTTCAGAAGGAAGTTCAGCAGCAGAAACGCCGCAGGATGAGATCATAAGTTCCGGCGAGAGTAGCAGTAGCAGAATTAACAAGAAGTCGTTTTTCTCTTTCGGGTATGGACGAGGATCAAAAAATTCAGTTCAAACTACAGGTTCATTTGGAACCTTAGCTTGACGTCATAATATGATTCTTGTTCTTCTTTTGACTTTTTAGTGATTATCATTTATGTTTTGTACTCTGATCTGACGTTTGCGTTTTCTGAATTGAAACTCCGGTGAGCGAAGAAGAGGAAGAACGAAGAAGAAAGGGAGAAAGAAGAAGAAGGGAGTGAAATGACAATTTTACCCTCGTCAAAAAACAATTTGAACCAATTTATGTTTTTCCGGCCAAAATTGGCTGGCAATGTGGTCCAGAGGACCAAATCTGCCAATAATTGCATACTTAAAGGTTTAAATTGGGAGTTTTGAAAGTCACGTACTCAAATTGTCAGTACCCTAATACTCACAGGACCAAAAGTGCAATTTGTTATATATATATATATATATATATATATATATATATATATATATATATATATATTAGGAATGTAAATATAAAAAGAATAAAAATCAAAAGATATAAGTATTTATATGAATATTATGAAACATGTACTAAAATATAACGATGAAAAATTTGCTTTGTTCTTGTATTTAGGGAGAATTAGAGAAAGTTAGGGATAAAAAATTCATAGAAAAAAATAAAAATCAATATAAACAAGCAATAATGAAGTAAAAATAATATTATTTCGAATTTTTGGAGAAAGATTGTAAAGTTTATGAGGGAGGGAAAAATTGGTAGAGTTTAGGTATGAGGAAAATATAGGATAATGAAGAAAAAAAATAATTTTATTAAATTTAGATAGGTTTATAAAGTTTAAATAGGGAAAAAAATAGAGTTTAAATAAAAGGAGAAAACATTCAAAGTTAGAAAGAAAATTTTGAAATCTTGGGGTTGATGGTTGGATTTCAACTATTTATATTTGAGAAAGAAAAGTCTACAAAAGTTCTAAAATTAAAAAGTCTACAAAAAGTTTATAACTTTTTGAATACCACATGACTTTTAAAGACTATTTAAAAGTCTTAATCAAATATTACACGACTTTTAAAAGACTCTTTAAAAATCTTGTTTGAATACTGCCTGACTTTTAAAGACTTTCTAAAAATTTGAATTGAATAACTCCAAACTTTTAAAGTTTATAAAAGTCCTTAAAACTTTATGAAAGTTATGATTGAATACACCCCTTAAGTTAGCACTCTAGCACTTCTTTGAATAGAGATTTGAAGTGGGGAGAATTTCACTTTTAACTATTCAATAATTGTTGTGGATTATATAATTTAATAAGTTATTATTAATTTTAAAAAATTACTCTTTTTGAGGAAAGCATAGGAGTTTAATTAATTATCAACCAACAAAGAAATACAGGTCGGTGGCACAGAGAACCACGAACCTAAGACAGACATAGAACCTATTGGTTTTATGACTTTTGGGCAGTCAACGACAGGCTAACACTACTGTTAGAGTAACGAAAATGTAGGAAAAGTATAGGAGAAATATATGGACTTTGTATTGATGAATATTGCTGGTGAATTTTGTAAGTTGTCCCCCCTCCTCTATGTAAGGGGTCTATTTATACATATTTTGGGCCTAGAGCCCTACAAGGAATAAGAGTTCTAGACTGCCTCATATTGGGAGTTTGTGTTACATTGGAAATAATACGACCTAATTCTACTATACTAGCAATAATGAGTCCAATTCTAATTATATTGAGAATAATAGGCCCAATCTTTAACAAACTCTTGAGTTGCTCCGCACCGTATATCTCTCTTGGGCTTTCTTGATCCAGTCGCTTCCTTGGGCCGGTCCATGTGGCCTAGCCCTAGTATGCTATCCATCATCCAGTACCCCACTTTCTTAAGATTTTGAAGTCGATGTCTTAAGGAAGTATCTCGAGATATTCACGAGTCAGCTATGGTGGTGATAATAATAATAATAATAATAATAATAATAATAATAATAATAATAATAATAATAATAGTAATACTAGTAATAGTAATAATAATAATAATAATAATAATAATAATAATAATAATAATAATAACACCTAACATGAATAGGAAAAAAGGCTGGTTTCTTTTGTTATGATTATTATTATTTATTTATCTATTTAATGCATATATACGTATGTTTTATATAGATACATACACAACATCTTAACTATAATAAAGCTATATGGTTTGTGAAGTAATTAATGTTACAATTAATGCCACAACATCCTTTATTATTAAAAAAAAACACAACATTTGAAAAATAAAATAGGTATATATTATATAATCATATAAAAAATGTAATTTTGAAAAATAAAATAGCTATATATTATATAATCATATAAAAAATGTAATTTTGAAAAATGAAATAGCTATATATTATATAATCATATAAAAAATGTGTTGAATTAGAGTTTAAATTTACTCATACAAAATTTGAAATTTGCTTTCCAAATATAATTATCTTAGTTATTATTTGTATTGTGAAAATTATAATATAGATGAAATACAATTAAGAATATATCAATGTAATTATGTAAATTCTCTCTATAAGTTTATTTGAATATGCACATAATTATAGATTATATTAACCATACAAAATTTTAATTTTAATTTTAATTGCAATTTTGTATTCTATAAAAATAATAAATACTTGACCAATGGAAGCTCAAAAATATTATTATATTAAACAATTTAAATTATTTTAGTTTTTCTATTTTTTATTTATATTTATAATAACATAATTTTTTCCCGTGCATTGCGCGGGTGAATTACTAGTATGCAAAGTAACAGGTGGACCCTGTATATCTACTATCTACTATACTAATAAGAGCCCAAGAGAGTTAGGCCTATAATGGGTAGAAAAAATGGCGGTCAAAATTTTTAATCAAATGAATGTCGACTCAGATTGATCAGATTTTAATTTTTCCTTAAGACTTCCTAATTTATCCTTAATGAATATGATTATCCGTTAACTTTTCCGTTAAATATTATCTTTTCCATTAACTTCTGTTAGTTCACCGTTAACTTACTCATTGATTTCAATAAGAAAGGTCTTAGGTTCGAACCTTATCCCAATCAAAGTTGGCATAATTAGTACTCTATTTTACTCTTATTAAATTAAATAATAATTTAGTAGCTACAACAAAAAATAATACATTTGCATTTCTTTAATTTAGAATTATGTGTCTACAATGTCTTTATTCAAAAAAAAATTATTCATTATCAATAAATTAAATAAGAGAAATAATTTCATTAGTTATATTGCCTTTATTTTTCTCAAATATCAAAATTCTTTACATTCAAATTCATCAATTGATTATATTCGCTACATTGTCCCTACAATGCCTTTATTAAAAAAAAAATTATTCATTATCAATAAATTAATTAAGATAAATAATTTTAGTAGTTATATTGTCTTTATATTTCTCCAATGTAAAAATTCTTTACATTCAAATTCATCAATTGATTATATTCACTACCTTGTCTATTATCTTACAAGAAGTATATTTGGTGTACTTCCTTGACTTCCCATGCTTGATTTTCTGAGAGATGGAAGAGCTTCCAACAAAAATGCAGCAACAATTGCAAAATCAATAGCCTGGGGAGTTCAACAAATTAAAGGGGATGCTTCTTGTCTATATCTCCCGTTCTCATCCAGTACGCCACTCCGCCAAATATTTCTGAGAACGTCTCCCGTTCTCAGATTATGATATCCCATACTCCATTTGACCACTTCCTGTCGACCATGCTTTATACCCTACTGTCTCCTAGACTTTATACCGACTAGACTTCTCTCCTATAACCCTTAGACTCTACACTAAACCCTTCACCTGTAACTTCCCGTTATATGATATTGTCAGGTTCTTTATTCCAGCAGTTATATGGATTTATTTCACAATAATTTGATTACTACTCCATGCATGACGACCAGTGAGGGGTTTGAAGTCCCTTGACCACCGAGTCGACCACTGAGTGGTAGGAAGGCAAGTCGACCACTGAGTAGTAGAAGGCCGAGTCGACCATTGAGAGATGGGAAGGTCTATCGACCACCGAGTGGTGGGAAGGTCTGTTGACCACTGAATGGTGGGAAGGTCTGTTGACCACTGAGTAGTAGGAGGCCGAGTCGACCATTGAGAGGTGGGAAGGTCTATCGACCACCAAGTGGTGGGAAGGTCTGTAGACCACTGAGTGGTGAGATGACCAGTCTAGATGATTGGTTCGCCTAGATGACCAATCGGGGTGACCAGCTAAGATGACTAGTCTGGATGACCAGTTGAGGTGACCAACCCACCCGCGCAGTTTGCCCAAACTAACTGCCAGAATTCAGAGGGCGTTTGAGGTGGTTTGTCGATATTTGAGGTCGGTTGTCGTGACCACTAGTTGGGGCGTGTGGCATGTCTTCCTCTATGGATGAGGTTTCCAATCTCCTTTTGTAGAGTGGTGCATTCTTCGGTGGTGTGACCTGCCTTCCGATGGTAGTGACAATATTTAGGTCCTCTAGCGGCAGGTTTCATATACAGCGACCGGATGATTGGTTGTGAGAGGGGTGGTAGTGGTCGGCTCGTGGCTGATGTATGGCGGGGTAATTTTGCATTGTACGCTAGTCGGGACCCTAATTCGGGGACCGCCCTGTAACAGTGGTTGATGGGTTCCTTGTGGATACTTGATTTATTTTTATTTTCTGACGGTTGATCACCCAAATGTGTTCTTATATCTTCGCAAGGTCGTTCTTCTTTCCTCTTCCTTTTCTGTCGCAAGGCTTCCTCTGCATCTGCGTATTTATGGGCCCACTGGATGGCTTGGGCATAGGTCTCGGGGTTTTTTCTTCGCAGGCTAGTGAGTAAATCCTCGGACCTTAATGTTTCCATGAACAATGTTAGCGTTGTTCAATCGTCCAAGTCCTCTGCTATCTGCATTTGTTCTTGCCATCGCTTTAGAAGTTTTTCCAATGTCTCTGACTCTTCTTGTTGTACTGAAGTTAAGGCCATAGAGAATTTTTTGTCTCTTATGTTTCCAGCGAAGTGCGTTAAAAATTGCTTTGCCAAGGTCTCGAAACAATTGATAGATTGGGGTGGTAGTGACGTGAACCATTGCTGCGCTACCCCACTTAGTGTTGAGAAGAAGGCATGGCAGTACATAGGACCATCCGCTCCTATCATCCTCATCCCTGTTCGAAAGTCGATCAAGTGGTCATCGAGGTTGCCCCTCCCGTCGAACGTGGGCATCGCAGGGCATTCAAAGTCTCTTGGTGCGCGATATTCTTGATTTTCTATAGTGAACGGGTTGGTGGACAGCGGAGACCGAGTGGCCGCCCGGTCCTTTCTACCCTTAGTCTCCATTTGGAGGTCGGGGGTCTCACCACAACTTTCTAGCAGACTATCTAGAGAACCTTCTCTATTACGCTCCTCCCCTTGCGATTCTTGCGCGCGGAGGAATGCCATTTGAGCGGCTCTCGCTCGTCGTTGAGGATTGAGCCTTGTTTTCCGTCGCGGTCGTTTAACTGTTGGGTTGTCCTGTCCCAGTCGTGGGGTGGGGGGTTGTTGGCTTGAAAGTCCTAGGCGGTCAAGGATTGAAACCGTGAGGTGATGTCCTCTGGATGGGTCAGATCCCTATGTTCTCTCGAGTGACCTGTCCCTGTTGTTAGTTCTGTCCGAATGATATTGACGAGGGGGGTCCAGTGGGAACTCGCCTCTCAGTATGCAGTCATGCTGCAAGACTCCCAGGAGGTGCTCAGCGGCCTCCACTACAGTGGGAAGAAGTTCGACCGGTTGGGTCTGTGAGATGCCAGCGACCGGTGAGCGTGTGCTCGGATGAATTGTCCCCTATTCTCGAGGAATCTCCAGGTTGACACCTCCCTTCGGGGGCACTGACCGACCGGACAACATGTGAGAGGTAGGCTGATTGAGGGTTTCTCGCAGATCCCGAACGGACCAGCAAGTGCGGGTTTTAAGGCGAGTGCTCCCCATGATTAGGGTTTCGATCGTTTGCTTTAAGTTTGAGGGACGAACATAAACTTTTCGCATCGGTCCCCACAGACGGCGCCAATGTTGGTTTTATGACTTTTGGGCAGTCAACGGCAGGCCAACATTACCGTTAGAGTAACGAAAATGTAGGAAAAATATAGGAGAAATATATGGACTTTGTATTGATGAATATTGCTGGTGAATCTTGTAAGTTGTCCCCCCCCCCTATGTAAGGGGTCTATTTGTACATATTTTGGGCCTAGAGCCCTACAAGGAATAAGAGTTCTAGACTGCCTCATATTGGGAGTCTGTGTTACATTGGAAATAATATGACCTAATTTTACTATACTAGCAATAATGAGTCCAATTCTAATTATATTGGGAATAATAGGCCCAATCTTTAACAAACTCTTGAGTTGCTCCGCATCGTATATCTTTCTTGGGCTTTCTTGATCCAGTCGCTTCCTTGGACCGGTCCATGTGGCCCAGGCCTAGTATGCTATCCATCAGAACCAGTAGCCCTTGCAAGAACATGAGCAACATGATTCGCTGACCTATTGACATGGTGAACAGACACGTTCCCAATGTCCCTGGCAATGCTACAACATTGCTTAATAACAAGTCCAACATAAGATAAGTCTGAAAAACGTGAATTGAGAGCGGAACAAAAATTAAGGCAATCTGTCTCTAACAAAACATTAAGAAAATGATGAGCCTTCAACCAAGATAACGCCTCCCTTACTGCCATTGCTTCAGCCATATAGGGATCCTTATCGCAGATGATCTTGGCACCATAAGCCGCTACAAACTTTCCGTTGGCATCCCTAACAACAACACCAAAACCCACTCCGCCAGCAAAGATAGCGGCATCAACATTGCACTTAATGGTCCCAATAGGAGGAGCAGACCATGTACTCACCGCGGCCAAAGGTGCTGATGTACTTCCCCCTGCTGGCTTCGTGTATGCATGTAACCAAAGAGCAGAAAGAGACTCCATATTAGCTCTCAAATCATCCACGTTAGGCACATCATTTTTCCACATCACATTGTTGAACTCACGAATTCTTTTGACTTTTAGGATAGCACATACGGGGCCAGCTTAGCCATGAGATGCCTTTACTCGACGACCCGCCACTCTCCCACCAAAACCGATTCATTAATTGTTCTATGCTCATGCAAGTGGTTTGTGGCATTAAATAAACAGACATTGTAAAAATAGGTAAGGCTTGGACAACACTTTTTAATAAAATTTCCTTACCCGCTCTTGAGATACATTTATGCTTCCAAGAATCCATTCGCTCCTTTATTTTCTGCTCGATGAAACGGAATGTAGTAGTCTTATTTCGCCCTAAGAAGGATGGTAGACCAAGATACTTCCCCAGATCATCAGTACACTGAACCCCAAGAAAGTCAGAAATATGATTGCGCATAACAGTAGTAATCCATGCGCTAAACATAACATTTGACTTATCGAAGTTAATGAGTTGACCCGAAGTAGCACAATACAAGTTCAAAGAGTCCCGTACAGCCTGTACCTTCCGTGGGCAAGCTCTGAAAAACAACAGACTATCATCAGCAAACAGTAAATGTGAAACTGACGGGGCCCCTCTAGCTATCTTGATCCCATGAATATCACCCCTTGCCTCGGCCCGATTAAGAAGAGTAGATAGGCCCTCTGCACAAAGGATGAAGAGATAGGGTGATAACGGATCTCCTTGGCGAATGCCTCTAGATGGTGTCACAGTACCAATAGACTCGAAATTCACCGTAATATTATACTGAATAGATGAGACACACATCAAAATCAACTGAGTCCAAGGCGGGTCAAAACCAAGAGCCGAAAACATTCCGGCTAGAAAGTACCACTCCATCCTGTCATAAGCTTTGGCCATGTCCAGCTTTAAGGCAGCCCAGCCCACTGCTCCTTGTCTCGCCCGCCTTAGATAATGGCCAATCTCAGCAGCCACCATTATAGGCAAATTATGTTGTGCATCCGTATGCACCATGCATGGTGCATACGGATGCAAAAATGACTCGTTTTATTAAAAACACACGTCTCACTTAAAAAAAATTCAGTTTCGATTCCCAACAACAACATTATATTGTGCATAATTTGAACTAAAATTCCAGAATTGATGAACTAAAATTCCAGAATCGATGAACTAAAAATCCAGAATCGATGAACTAAAATTCCAGAATCGATGAACTAAAAATCCAGAATCAATGAACTAAAATTCCAGAATCTATGAACTAAAATTCCAGAAATTCCAGAATGAATGAACAATATAATGCTGTCGAGGGAAATCGAAACTGATTTTTTTTAAGTGGGATGCGCATTTTTAATAAAACGACGTCGTTTTTTGCATCCGTATGCACCATGCATGGTGCATACGGATGCACATCATAACTATTGACCATTATATTGTCCGAAATTAGACGACCCTTAATAACCGCACTCTGCATGGGGGATATAATCAATTCCAACACCTCCTTGAGGCGATTAGCCAGGACTTTCGCAATGATTTTGTAGGACACGTTACATAAGGCGATTGGCCTAAGATCACCAACCTTTTCCGGAACCATTTTCTTGGGAATCCGATGTTGGTATCGTTTAATCCCGTTGGGATAGACTAGTTGTTGAGGCACTCCAAAACAAAACATGAAAGATCGTAGCCAACTACAGGCCAGAATTGCTGATAGAAAGCAGGCGTCATACTATCCGGTCCTGGCGCTTTCTCGGGTGCCATCTCAAATAAGTCCGTCTTCACCTCCTCATGGGTAAACGGTTTCAACAACATGTCGTTCATCTCGGTATTTACCCGGGGCCTAACGTGCTGTAGGAACGTACTGCCATTGGAAGCCGACTGAAAGATTGAGGAATAATATCTCATAATAACTTCGGCCTTTAATAGCGAGCCCTCCACCCATTCATCGGACTCATTCTTTAGCTTTGACAAGTAGTTTCTTCGCTTACGTGCCGTGTCCAATTTATGAAAGTATTTAGTATTGTGATCACCTTCTTTTAACCAAAGCATATTCGACCATGCAGACCTCTCTTCTCAGAATGGTACATGATGTCGTTAAAATCTCAAATAATATCCCAAGGGAGATTTGAACGATGTTTTAAGTTACGGAGAAGATCCCACGATTCTTGCCGCCTTGACCCCTCCGGAAAGCCATAGAAGCTGGTTAGCCTCCAGTGCGATTTACCAGGTTCAGAAACTATTACATCTATATGATTGGACGAATAGCTCAATAAATTAGCAGCATCCTTATCCCTCAATAGGAGAGCCAGCCCACCACGATCAATAATTAAACACCCCTCAAAACCCATACGTCTTCGATCAATAATTTACTCTTAATTATTCGAAAAGTAGTAAATTTTGATTTCTCTCCTAATGAAAGTCATGAAAAAGGTTCATGATTAAAGTTTTTAGAGGAAAAAGAAAATTTCTAATGTTTGCTTATACATTTAATTTGTTAGACAAGAAATGGTGAAATTTCAAAACAACAATCTAAAATCCCTCAAAGATTTTCGAAGACTTCTGATACCATATGGACTAGATTTTTAATTTTTCAAATAATTGAGCGAATAAATTTTTAAAATTGAAAAATGAGAGACTAAATTATATAATTAATAACAATTGAGAGACCAAGGGCGTTATTATTTTCAATTGAAGAATGTGTTCCGACCAAATTAAATATTGTACGTGTTCCGACCAAATTAAATATTGGGGCGTTTGTCTATTGCTACATATTTATTGTTAGATCATAATAATTTGTGGTCCGAATTCATTCAGACCATATCCACCCACATCGCATGCAATAGACTATTCTTAGATCATAATAATTTGTGGTCCAAATTCATTCAGACCATATCCACCCACATCGCATGCAATAGACTATTCTTGCGCTTCATCGCTGATTGCGTCGCTCCACCTTGTGCATTCCTCATAACTCTCTAATTTAGAATGTATAAATAGCAGGCTTTTCTATTCTTTCAATGTACCTCATTATTACATCAACATTGATTCATCATTTATTCCTTCATTCCTTACGTAGCATATATATATATATATATATATATATATATATATATATATATATATATATATATATATATATGTGTGTGTGTGTGTGTGTGTGTGTGTGTGTGTGTGTGTGTGTATTCAAATGAGGACAAGTATATTATAGAGGACTGTGAGGACAGATGTAGTGTGTGCCATTAGCCTGTATGTCGTGTGCATGGCCGAATGTAGTCGTTTACCACAGTTTGTATGTCGCGTGCTAGATTTGTTAAGTTATAGAGGCTGTGTTCGAAACCTGATGTTTACATTTACTCTTGTGTGCCATTATGTATTAAGTTGTATGCCTGGTATTAATTTGTTGTGTGCCCATTATTTGTCCTCACAGTCCTCTATATATTGTTGTCCTCATTTGAACTCAACCCTATATATATATATATATATATATATATATATATATATATATATATATATATATATATTTCTTATTCTCTTTGGAGTTTAATATATATATTTTATATTTTCCCAATTCATCAATTTCTTATTTTGTCATTTTGATATTTTTTCTATTATTTAACTTCTATAATTCTCAATTTTCGATTCTTGGCTTCCGCATTGTTCCGCTATATTCCTAATATTTATTATTTTATATATAAATAAATCTTGTGTATAACCATTTCACGTTAAACATATAATACTTTTTAACTAAAATATAATGCTTTTTATGGTCTCATAAAAAATATTACATTTTAATTAAAAAAGTGTTACATATTTCATATGAGATAGATGGTTTTACACAGTATTTGATCAATGTTTGATGTTTGATTATATTGAAATAGACATCACATTTTTCAAGTTTCAACCATCAAAGGTCTTAGCCTACTTCGCTTCCCGGGCCAAACTTCTCAGGCCCTATGGCGATTCAGTTTGATCACTATGGCGATATCTTAAAATTCAAGTCATCCACCCCAAACCTTAAAGATTTAAAAGAAGCTGTAGTTTTTCGAAGGCCTACTTTAAGAAAAGTCTGCTTAAATTCCTATAGGAAGACGAGGAGCCTCGTATCTAGACTTGGCAATTATGAATATAACACGGAACGAAATACGAAAATAATAGGTTACTGCTCTAATGGCACTCGTGTTGTAAACGGGTTGATCCATTAAGAACCCGTTATATTTCGTGTGTTAACGGGTCAACCTGTTTAACATGTTAATATTATTGTGTTAAGCCGTTTACACAAACCCTTTTTATAACCCGTTAAGAATCTCGTGTTATTTAATATAAAAGGAAAGTATTTTTCTATTTATAATAGCTCAGAATGGATAAGATTAAAACAAATAGATAATATGAAATAATAGATTAAAACATTTCATCATGAAATTATTTCTCTTAGGGTTTCTTCATCGGCGCGGTGGTAGCGAGGCAATTTCGACGGCAAATTTACGCAGAAACAACACAAACGACATACTTCTACGATCACTGGCATGGCTGCGTCTGAAGCTGTGATAGCTGGACTGTCGGACAGATGGGCAGAGATAGTATTGGAAGACGAGGACGCCGGTGTTGAGGCGCCGGCGGTCGACGTTGGCGGATTCTTGGATGCTGGTCGGCCGATTCTTGACTCAACGATTGATCAAGGTTGAGTATATGCGACAGGTTATGGCCTCGGCATGGAAACCGGTTAGTGGTGTGCATATCACGGAGCTCCAACCGAATCTTTTCCAGTTTGTATTCCATCACATAACGGATGTCCGGAGAGTTATGGATGAGGGACCATGGTCCTTTGAGAATTGTACGCTGTTGTGTAAAGAGGTGAAGGATGGTCAGTTGCCGGAAGATATGGTGCTTGATACTGTGGATTTATGGGTGCAGGTGTATAACCTGTCGGTTGGCTATAATACGGTACCGGTACTTGAACAGACAGGGAACTTTCTGGGGAAATTCCTAAAGATCGATGAAAGACAGATGAAGGGGCCTCTCAAAGCGTTCTACCGATTTAGGGTTTGTATGCCCGTGGATAGACCTCTGAAAAGAAGGATGAAATTGATTCGGCGGGACAAGACTTGGGGATGGGTGAATTTCAAATATGAGAGATTACATACTTTCTGCTTTTTCTGTGGACTTTTAGGGCATTCGGAAAAGTTTTGTTTGAAAGCTAGAAACTCGACTTTGACTCCTGAGCAATATCCTTATGGTGTATGGATGAGAGCTGGTCAGGCAAGAGGGCCACGGCCAGTCGAAGAACCATGGTTACTTACCTCGGATGAATCGCCGATCCGCCAGGGATCCGTGAGTGGGGCGCCGAAAATTCCGGTTGATACTGAACAGGCACACGGCCGAATTGAGGAGGAGGAGGGGGTAACAGCGTTGGCTAAACGTCGTAGGCAGGATAATAGACAGTTGACTGATACGGATATTAACATGGCGGATAGCTAAAAAAACTTGCTTCAGGCGGGCTCTGGTTCCCAGACCCGCCCACAACAATGAGTACTCTGAGTTGGAACTGTCGTGGCTTGGGCAATCCACGGATAGTTCGTGTAGTTGTGGACATGGTGTCCAAGAAGAAGCCTGATTTTGTATTTTTGATGGAAACGAAGGTGGCACGAATACATGCTGAACGTGTTCGTGTTAAGGTTGGTTACGAGGGCCTTTTTTATGTTGATAATACGGGCCGTAGTGGTGGTTTAGCATTACTTTGGAGGAAGAACAATACTGCAAGATTACTGGGTTACTCGAAGACGCACATTGATGTGGAGGTTAATATAAGTGGTTTTCCGAATTGGAGAATGACTTGTTACTATGGCTATCCAGAACGAACACGGAGAACTGAGTCATGGGATCTATTGAAACAGTTGGCAACACAATCTGAGCTACCCTGGGTTGTGATTGGTGACTTTAATGATCTCCTGTATCAGTATGAGAAGAAAGGTGGAAATCCACACCCGAACAGTCTCTTACGCGGCTTTGGAGAGACTATTGATTAGTGTGGTTTGGCACAGTTACCAATGAGTGGTAATCAGTTCACATGGCAGACGGGCGAGGGCACTCCTGGATGGATCCAGGAAAGACTAGATAAGGTACTAGTCACTAACCGCTGGAGGGATATTGTTAATGGCGTCACGGTTACAAATCAATGGACAAGACGATCAGATCATTCAGCTATTTTCATGGGGATTCGACATTATGGGACCAGGAGGGGTGGGGGCCGAAGATTTCGTTTTGAGATGGCATGGCTCTATGATGAGGGATGTAGAGCAGTAGTTGCTGAATCATGGGAGGAAGGAAGGAGTAGGGGACCACAAAGTTGTATTGCACGCTGTGGAAAATGGTTAACCCGATGGGGGGGGGGGGGAGACCGTTACCATAAGTTTGGGGAAAAGATTGAGCAGCTCCGGAAAAGACAAGATCAACTCAGGGGATGTACTGATCACGCATCCCTGGATGAGTATAACCACCTAGAGGACCTATGCCGAGTGGAGATGCAGGAGGATGTATACTGGAAGTAGAGGGCCAAACAGCACTGGCTCAAGGATGCTGATGCCAACACGAAATTTTATCACAGGTATGCCTCGAACCGAAGGAATAAGAATACTTTAATTAAAATTATGGATAGTAGCGGTGAATGGGTGGAAGGGGATGATATGGCGGGTGTGGTTCTGGATTATTTTAAGCACATTTTTACAACTAGTAATCCCATGAGTGGTGATCTGATCTATAGAAATATTACTCCACGAGTAACTCAGGCACAAAATGAGTTATTAATGCGACCCTTTGAGGTTGGTGAGGTGAAAGATGATCTCTTTGAAATGTATCCTGATAAGGCACCAGGGCCGGATGTGATGAACCCGGATTTTTATCAGAGTTTTTGGGATATTGTGGGGGGTGATATCTCGACTTTTATTGTAAGCTGTCTGAATGCAGGCTCATTGCCACCTGGTCTGAATAATACCGATGTCGTATTAATTCCTAAGAAAGATGTTCCTGAGCAGGTCTCTGATTTGAGACCAATTGCGCTTAGTAATGTAATTTATAGGATTATGGCCAAAATGATTACTCGGAGGATGAAACCCCTAATGGATAGTATTATATCTGAGTCCCAGAGTGCATTTATACCAGGAAGGTTGATAACGGATAATATTTTGATTGCCTCAGAGGTAGGCCATTATTTGAACAGGAAACAGTGTGGAGCAGTTGGTTGGAGTGCCTTAAAACTAGATATGGCGAAGGCCTATGATCGTATGGAATGACCTTTTTTGAAAGGTATGATGGTGGCCCTGGGATTTAATGATAAGTGGATTGATCTTATCATGATGTGTGTTACAACGGTATCCTATAATTTCCTGGTGAATGGGACACATAGTGATTCACTAATACCAACTAGGGGCTTAAGATAGGGGGATCCATTATCTCCGTACCTTTTTATAATTTGTGCTGAAGGTCTCTCTATGTTGTTACAACAAGCACAAGGAAGGGGTTTAATACATGGATGTAGAGTAGCAAGGGGTGCTCCGCCTATCTCACATCTTTTCTTTGCTGATGATAGCTTATTGTTTTTTAAAGCAACTGTGCAGGAGGCAAATGAAATTAAAGGATGCCTGACTCTATATGAAAGTCTGTCTGGGCAGGCTGTTAATTACCATAAATCCAGTATATGCTATAGTAAGAATACGACGGAGGAGGTCAAGGAAAATGTGGCGCAAGTTTTGGGTGTGATCCAGGCTCCTAACTATGGGAAGTATCTTGGGTTGCCATCATTTATTGGCAGAAATAAAAAAGCGGCATTTGCTTATATAGAAGACAAGATCAGACAGAGAATAGGATCTTGGAACAAGAAACTATTGTCACAGGCAGGAAAAGAGGTCTTATTGAAAAGTATGCCTACTTTCTCAATGAGTGTTTTCTTATTGCCTACTACTATCTGTACGGCTATTGGGCGGTTGATGAATAGGTATTGGTGGGGCTCAGGGACTGACCAGAGAATCCATTGGAAAGCCTGTGATAAGTTATGTATTCCAAAGAAGTATGGTGGATTGGGCTTTGAAGACCTAAGAGCTTTCAATGTGGCAATGTTGGGGAAGCAAGCTTGGAGACTATTAACCAATACAGATTCTCTAGTTTCTAAAGTTTATAAGGCAAGATATTATCCGAACCAGCCTTTTACTGATGCGATTATTGGGAACAACCCAAGTCACTGTTGGCGGAGCATTATGGCGGCTAAGGGTTTAATTTGTAGTGGGGTAAGAAGACGAATTGGGAACGGAGATTCTACCTCGGTGTGGGGACACCCATGGTTGCAAGATGAAGATGACCCCATGATCCAAACAGAAATGCCACCCCAACTGAGTAATGCCAGGGTAATCAATTTAATTGAACAGGATACAGGCACTTGGGATTATGATTTGCTTACTGATATTTTTGAGCCAAGTGATGTGGCTAGAATACTAAAACTACCAATCTCCCCAGACTATGATGATATGTGGTACTGGTATGGCGACCCCAAGGGCAACTATACAGTTAAACATGGGTATAAATGTGTTTTGGGAATTATGAGAATGTGGAGAATGAGGGTTTTATGAAATGGCTAACATTGTGGAAGCAAAGAATACCACCAAAATGGAAGACTTTATTATGGAGAGCTTTGAGTGATATCCTCTCTACTACCAATAACTTGCTTATAAAAAGAGTAGAGGTTGATCCGGTGTGTGCCATGTGTGGAGTTGCAAATGAGAATATTATGCATGCATTGGTTTTGTGTGACTACGCAAGGACCATTTGGGCACTATCTAACCTTCCATCTATAAATATTGTGACAAATATTTTTTATGAATGGTTTAGTGCAATGTTAAATATTCTAGATTCTGATGGTATTGCCTACGCAGCTGCAATTATTTATCATTTATGGAGGGCTCGGAATGGTGCGGTTTGGGAAGCATATTTACCCAGACCACGACGATTGCTCGCCGCGGCCCAGGCCGAGTTAGCCGCATGGCACCATGTCCATGCGCCGAGAGGGGAAACGAGTGCTGCGCCAACCAGAGCCCCACTGCCCAGCACTGCCCACGAAACTGCCATCCAAGCTACACCAAATCACGGCCCAGCGGCCAATATTGCCCACGAAGCCGGCATCTAGTATACGGAAGATCACGCCCCAACACAAATACAATCCAAATGCTATGTCGATGCTGGATATCACTATACGGACAATGCGGCAACGGTAGGAGCAGTAATAATTGGATCAGATGGTCGATTTATTTCGGCATACGCCGCACCTTTGCCACGTTGTTTTTCCCCACTAATGGCTGAGGCATATGCTTTTAAGGAGGCTCTATCTTGGCTACGCGACCGTGGAGAACAAAATGTCGAACTTTATACAGATTGCCAGATGCTACAAAGTTATTTAACCACACCGCAACTGCTCACACGATCATATGTTGGCTATGCTATTGATGGATGCAGGAACTTTTTGTCAATGTTTAATTATAGTCATGTTAATTTCATTCCTAGATCGCAGAATTATTTAGCGCATAGTTTAGCTTCTACAGCTTTCTAGTATGATACAGCTATGTATTGGGATGCTATCCCACCTGATGCTATTTCAGCTTATCTATGAATACAACCCATTGGTTGACCTTCAAAAAAAAAAGATTAAAACATTTCATCATTAATCTATTTCATAACATATTTTAAAATACACAAGAATTAAATACAAACTATGATAAAATATTTGTTAGAGTTAATTTCATTTTTGGTCCTAAATTTATAATTGTTAGTCCACTTTTAGTCACTTTTTTTCAAAACATCCGATTTTGGTGATATTATTATTGTGGCATGACCATTATTGGTTCTCCGTCAACAAATATGTTTAAAGGACATTAAATATGACGTTATTAACCACTCAAAGTTCTCATTTTTTCTTCTTGGAACCACTAAGTCTTGTGAATTTTTATGAAATAGACTTATGCATTAGACTTCAATTTGTCATGGAGTAGACTTGTGGTTTTTAGAGTGTGCAAACTTTGATAAAAGTTCGATTAATCGACCTAACCGAAAAATTTCGATTAACCGTTTTTAACTGAAATACTCCAGTTCGATTAATGGTTAAAGAGTTTATAGAATTTCGGTTAACGGTTAATTAAGTTACAAAAATATTAGTTAATCGAATTTATCTATCGATTAACCAAAGTGAACTCAAATGATTATGGTAGTCTGCTATGGATGCATCGTGCTGGAAAAAGGTTGTTATACACTTTTCAATTTCATAGATGCAAGGTCCATTCGCAGTAGAAAATCGTTCTTGTAAATCTGTCCAAGCGGAGGCAGCACCGGTGGCATATAGGATCGTGTTAGCCATGGACGAGTGTATTGAATTGAGGATCCATGACATCACAATGTTGTTCACCCGGTGCCAATGAGCGTGATCGGGATAGGCAACAGCTAGCATGGGAAAGGATCTGTCAACAAAACAAAATTTATTGCGCCTTTTAAGGGCCATTGTCATCGCCCGTGCCCAAGGATTGTAGTTATCAATGCCGGTGAGAACATTGCCAACAAGCGTGGTGCCCATACAATAAGAAGAGTAGAGATAATATGGATTTTCAGCATCGAAAAGGACGATAAAGGGTTGTCGCCAAGGTTGCAAAAAACGTTAGGCGCCCCCAGGCGCCAAGGGGGCGCCTAGCGCCTAGGAGCCGATTTTTTATTTTTATTTTTTATTTTAAAAAAATTAAACTAAAAATTTTAAAATTTAATAGTGAAACATAAGGTTCCTCTAGTTTTTTCTTACAAATTATTTACGTAAGTGGTTGTAAAATCGTTTTGAATATTGTTGAAACCATCTAAATACATAAAAAGTTAAAATTAGAGTAAAAGACATTTTTAGTCTTAAATTTATAGTGGCTTGGACAATTTTAGTCCTTTATAAAAAATTTGCCATTTTATGGACAGAGCTATTGTGGCGAGGACATTTTTGGTCCTCCGTCTATATTTCTGTTAGATAAACGTCTAAGAGAGGGGTAATTACGTCAATTTAGGCTATCTCCTTCTATCTATTATATCTATGTGTGTTTTGTTTTCTTCTCGGTCATAATTCGAAGGAGTCGGAGAGTCCAAGTTGCAGTTGTACGAAGAAATTGCCGGAGAATCGAAGCCGCCAAACAGGTTACTAATCAAATAGATAGAAGGAGAATCGAAGTCGCCAAACACACATAGATATAATAGATAGAAGGAGATAACCTAAATTGATGTAATTGCCCCTCTCTCATACGGTTATCTAACAGAAATATAGACGGAGGACCAAAAATGTCCTCGCCACAATAACTCTGTCCATAAAATGACAAATTTTTTTTATAAAGGACTAAAATTATCCAAGCCACTATAAGTCTAGGACAAAAAATGTCTTTTACTCTTAAAATTAAGAGCAAAAGAAGCATTTTTGGAGAAGTAAGAGGGCCAAACTGCCTTTGGCTGTTTGTGGTGTATAGATCTCGAAAAAATACGCGATTTGAAAAAATAATTGTCCAAAACGGACAACCGAATCAAAAGTTATGCCTTTCCGAACTTTTAACACTTTACAACACAAAAAAAATTGAAAAAAAATAAAATTAAACGGCCGAACCGGCCAGCTAGACAGTCTAGGCGGCCGCCTAGCCACCCGGCCGCGGAGGAGGCCGATTTCGGCCGAATCATCCGCAGTCGGGCGGCGCCTAGACGCGATTTTTGCAACATTCGTTGTCGCTGAATGGCAAAAACATGACTAGTGTTGATGGTGGATTCGTCCGGATTAGTGGATGCACAGAGAGAGTCTGTCGGTGTTGTAGCCGTCTTTGGAGACTGGAATGTAGTGCCAAAAGGAAATCAACAAAGATGAAGAAACATTGAGCAATTGAAACCTTCTGATACCATATAAGTTGTGTTATGTACGTATGAATACATGGAGGAATGAGAATAATATATTAACTATGTATATTGACTTGTAGTGAACTAAGGATTACATAAGATATATACATTGGTTTGAAAAATAAAATAAAATAAAAAGGTAAGAATACATATAATAAAGTTATTTACCTAAAAAGATACACTAATTGTTTTCAAATAATATGACTAAATATATATATATATATATATATATATATATATATATATATATATATATGTATATGTATATATATATATATATATATATATTTAGTGAGTCTGGGCAGGGCTTGGAAAAATATGAGGCCTTATGCACGCAGGGGGTGGTTTAATTCTTTGTTTGATGGGTGAGAATAAGTTCTTTGGGCTTCATTAAAAATGCCCCATAGAAATGGAAATCAGTTTTGGAAAATTCACATGGGCTTATGTTGGCCGAATGGATATGATGGGCTGTGCAATGGCTTTGGGCCTGGTCTGTTGATTAGGCCTTTATTGGAGGCAATTTATATCCTACACCACGGCGCGCGTTGCACTGTGCGCCCAGATGCAAAACGACGTCATTTTAATTTTAATTTTTTTGAAATTTCCCGCCCCAGTGAATGTCAGTTATTTTTTCTTTAAAAAAACCTCTGTTAAAAAATGTACATAATGTTATACTAGAATACACATAATTATATACATGAATGTACATAATTATATAACAAAATATACATACTCTTTTTAAAAGATAATACACATATCTAACATAATAAATAATAAATATAAACTTTTAACATAATACACGTCAACTCTTAACATAATACACACAAATTTTCTGATTCGGATGTACATAATTGTATATGGTAGGGAATACCCCGACCGACATGCCTTTGTCTTCTTTCTTATTGTTTTACAGGTGACAGGTCGGATTTCTTTGGAAGAACCCGGTAGGGGACCGACCGGGCACTGCCCGACCAGTGGTGTCAACCACCGAGCGGTAGCTCTTAAGCAAGAGAGCTATGTGGATGCACGTGGCAGCACCAGGCGTTGACAGGCAAGGCACCCGGGAGGATGACACGTGGATGCTACGTGGGAAGCATGCCGAACGGCCGGACTTGTGTCTCCGGCTCCGCGGCTATAAATACCCGTCGACGCAATAGTGTGGGGGACTTTTGGACGATCAATAGGCTGTTATTAGAGACTCCCGACCGCAGTCAGTCGGTACTCGGAACAGTCACTTAGATTGTACTTAGGGCCTTTGCTTGATCAATAAAGTTATTTACTTGCTTTAATTGGTCTCGTATTATTTGTTAATTATCGCACACGTGGAATTAACACTATCATTTTGGCGCCGTCTGTGGGGACTCGTGCACGAAAGCTACGTCAACCGAGCACCGGTACCTCTTCATCAACACGATGTTTCCTTTCATGTATAACCTCAACGACTACGACCAAGCAGACGCAGCTAGCGACAATCAAGGTCAGAACGTCGATCTCAATCTCAACCTCTCTCCACCACACCCACCGGTTCATCAAGCGGCCCAGCACCAGGTGCAGTATGTTCAACCGGCATACCCGATGCCTGCCCAACTGGGATATCCTACTCCCGGTCAGCAGATCCCTTATCCCAGGCAATATCCGTACCCAACTCCTCCTCAACCTTACAGATATTGGCCCAGTCAGCCAATGTTTTATCAGTCCCCAGCCGGATATCCACCATACATGCCTGCGTACACGGCTCCAGCCGCCGCCCCTCCAGTATACCCGACTGCTCATGTAGAGCCGGAGCATCAGCCCATTTCCCGGGCTCGACGCTCGGCTCGTTCGCGGTTGGGGTCGGGGGTGTTGATGCGATGGAGGCACTACGGCAGAATCCACAAGCAGCACTAGAGTTTCCCGCCCGAGCGGAAGATCCCGAGCAGATTGATCGGGAAGTGGCTTTTGATCTTCTTCGACCGGAAATGCGACAACGCCTAAGACCGGGCTCAAGTCGGCCAGCAGATGATGTGCCGATGCAGGATGTTAGCCAGGAGGCATCGTCTGGGCATAGCGGGTCGAGATCTCACCGTCGACGACGCGCTCGGGAAGAAAGCCAGGCTCAGATGGCTGAGCTCAACGAAACCCGAGGATTGCTCTACAACCTCCAGGCGGAGTTCGCTCAGTTCAGGAACTCGCATCCTGTCAGGCCCCCGGTCGACCAGTCAACTTTGTTGAGAACGCCTTTTACAGCGGAGATAATGGCACAGCCCTACCCGCTTGATTTAAAGGTGTCCGGGGAGAAGAGTTACGATGGCCGTACGGACCCTGAGGTCCATGTTAATGATTTCTACGGCAACATGATGTTGAAGGGCGTGTCAGACGCCGTGATGTGCAGAGCTTTCTATTCCACGCTCACCGGTCGGGCGGCGGAATGGTTCCGAACATTGCAACCGGGGTCCATTGCTGATTTCAATGCCCTATCTATCCAGTTCGTGAGAAAGTTCATTACCTCCAGGGTGATCAGGAAATCTTATATGTACCTGGAGAAAGCCAAGCAGTTGGAAGGGAGAGCTTGATTGATTTTCTAGTCAAGTGGAAGGCCGCAGTGGCGGAGGTGGAGCCCATGGATGATCTCACAGCCATCCATATGCTTCATATAGCCCTCCGCGCCGGCTATCTTTATCAACATTTCATTCTCCATCCCCCGACCACATATGAGGAGGCCCTCCGAAGGGTCACAGATTACGCCAACGCCGGTGAGGCCAATGCAGTGAAGCGCTCACAAGAGGTCGGGACGTCGTCCCGTAAACCGGCCGGCCGGGCGGATCATCGGTCGCTTGATGACCATCCCCAATCCCGCACCAGGCCAAGTGAGTTTACGGCGCTCAACCGATCCGCGGCAGAAGTGATGCGGTACGCCCAGTCCTGCAATTTGATTAAACTCCCCCATCCTAGGCAAGATGGTCCCGACAAGACCAAGCATTGTGCATACCATCGTTGCGCCGGTCATGACACCGAGGAGTGTACCCACTTGCGTCAATTGCTGGAAGACTTGCTTAACCTCGGCAAGTTAGACAAGTGTGTGGGGAAAAGAGAGGAGACGAAGAAGAACACCGATCGGAGAGACAACCGGCGTTCCCACCACCGTTCTGATCGCTCTGATCGGTCGGGGTCCGACAGACGAGATGACCGAAGGGACCCCGATCCCCCATCAAGCAGCAGACCGGCAGGCAAGCCGACGATCCACGTCATTTTTGGTGGATTGGATGACGCATCCCGACCGAGGGAGAACTGCCCGGTCGCCATAGTAGATTCCCGGGATACCGGGAAAAGACAAAAAATGGAACCCATAACCTTCACTCTGGAAGATCAACCAAGCAGCGGTGATCACGGCATGGAGGCGCTCGTGGTCACCATCGACATCAATGGCACGGACGTCCAGAGGGTTATGGTGGACACTGGGAGCAGTGTCAACGTCCTTTATTTGGACGTGTTCGAGAAGTTGAAGCTGGACAGGCGCGAGCTGACCCCGGTCGGTGTACCCCTGTCAGGATTTACCAGGGCTCTTATCTACCCCGAAGGAAAGATTACGCTCCCAGTCGAGATCGGCACTCCCCGAAGTGGATCAAAACAGAGCTGGAATTCGTTGTGGTCAACCTCCATTGTGTCCACAACATTATCTTAGGTCGCCCCGCCATCATGAAGATCGGTGGGATAATTTCAATGCCTCATTTATGCATGAAATTTCCCACCCCGAACGGGGTCGGTGTTGTCCGAGGCGACGTCCAATCCGCCCGAAAGTGTTATACCTGAGCGGTTAACAGGTGTGACACTAGCACGTCTTCCCGGGTAAACACGATCGTGAAAGAAGTCTCCAACGATCGGAAGGAGCAGCCCGAGCCCTCCGAGGAGATTGAGGAAGTTCCCCTGTCCGAGGACCGACCGGACATGAATATTAAAATTGGTCGGGCCCTTACCCCCGAGCTCAGGGCCGAAATTTTGGCGATCCTACGGGAATTCGCTAATATCTTTGCATGGGGGCCCGAGGATATGCCCGGGATCGACCGGACGGTCATCTGCCACAAGTTAGCTGTCGATCCTGCAGCGAAGCTGGTCGTGCAAAAGACCCGGCACCTATCATCCGATCGCCGCGAGTTTTTTCGCGAGGAAGTCAAGAAGATGGCGGCGATCGAGCACATCCGACCAGTTATCTATCCCGAGTGGGTGGCTAACATTGTCCTTGTTCCTAAGCCCCCGTCGTGGAGGATGTGCATTGATTTCACGGATCTGAACAAAGCCTGCCCTCTCGACCCCTATCCATTACTGAGCATCCATCAGATGGTCGATGAGACGAGCGGGGCTGAGCTGATGAGTTTCATGGATGCATTCAAAGGATATCACCAAATAATGATGCACCATGAGGATGAGAGCAAAACAGCCTTCGTTACCCCGGACAGGCTGTATTGCTACCGAGTGATGCCGTTCGGCCTCCGCAACGCGGGAGCGACCTACCAGAGAATGGTCAATATGCTCTATGTTGATCTTCTAGGCCGAACGATGGAAGCTTACATCGACGACATGCTGGTCAAGAGTCGGGACCGATCCGACCACACACGGGATCTCCGGGAGTGCTTCCAGATCATGAGGAAGTACCAGTTGAGGCTGAACCCGACAAAGTGTACATTTGCAGTTCAGACCGGGAAGTTTCTTGGCTATATGATGACCAAGAGAGGGATCGAGCCCAACCCGGCCAAGGTTAAGGCAATTCTGGACATGCAACCACCTTCTACAGTTCGGGAAGTCCAACAATTGACCGGTCGGTTGGCAGCGCTCAGCCGGTTCCTCTCCAAGTTAGCCGAGCGCGCTTTATCTTTCTTCAAGGTATTGCACAAAGTTAATGGATTCGTCTGGGATGACGAATGCCGAGCGGCTTTCGATGAGCTTAAGGAATACCTGATGTCACCAATTGTGCTCTCGAAGCCTGAGCTCGGGGAAGAGCTAGATGTATACCTTGCCGTGTCCGATCGTGCAATAAGCGCAGTTTTGTGCCGAACCGATCCGGAAGGGGTTCAGCGACCGGTGTACTATGTAAGCCACGCGCTATATGGTCCGAAGCTCTGATACTCCCGGCTAGAGAAGATCGTCTACGCCCTTTACATTGCCGCGAAGAAGTTGGCTCCCCACTTCCAAGGTCGAGCAATTCGCGTGTTGATCGATCAGCCGATCGGACCAATCCTTCGTACCGCTTCATCATCTGGCCGCCTAGTCAAGTGGGCGTTGATGCTGACCAAGTATGCCATCGAGTACCGACCGAGACCAACTATCAAAGGCTAAGCATTGGCAGATTTCTTGGTTGAGTGTACCGCTCGGGATACCCGACCCCCCGAGGTTGCGGACCCTGAGGCCTAGTGGTAGACGTTGGCTACTGATGGGTCGAGCAGTAAAAAGGGAGCGGGAGGAGGAGTAGTAGTCACGAGCCCGGAGGGATTCAAGGTCTACTTCGCCCTGATGTATCAGTTCCACCCGACCAATAATGAGGCCGAGTACGAAGGCTTTGTCAATGTCTTGCAGTGTGCTCGGGACTTGGGGGCTGAGTATATAAGGGCTCAAACGGATTCCGCGCTCGTGGTCAGGCAGGTCCTCGGAGATTATGAAGTGAATGGAGAACGTCTGCAGCAGTACCGAGATCTGGCCATGGAGAAACTCACTCAGTTCCGGGGGTACACCGTCCGACACATACCCCGATTGGATAATGCCGACGCGGACATCTTGTCCAAATTGGCCCAAGACGCCCCGGAACATATGTCAAAGATCGCTCGGATCTTGGTGATCCCGAGACACAGCATCCACCGATTGCCGGTCAATCCTATCCAACCGGCAGAAGACAATTGGATCACCGATCTGAAGGAGTTCCTTGAGCACGGTCGGTTCCCAGACGACCCTCAGCGTGCTCGAAAGGCCAAGCTTAGAGCCCCGAGGTTCCAAGTCTTGGATGGTCGTCTTTACAGGCGATCGTATGGGGGCCCTCTTATGCGTTGCTTGACCGCATTTGAGGCCAATCTTGTGATGAAAGAATTGCACTCCGGCATCTGTTCGTCGCACCAAGGAGGCCGATCATTAGCTCGTCGGATCATGTTGATCGGGTATTATTGGCCGTCCCTCCAGCTTGACTGCGAGAAGCTTGCTCGAGATTGCGAGACGTGCCAGTTATTTTCCCAGATGCCCGGACGACCGGCTACGTTCTATCAGCCGGTCACGACTGCAATTCCCTTCGCTAGGTGGGGGGTGGATATCGTGGGACCATTTCCCCAACTAGCCGGTCGAAGAAAATTCGTCATTGTCTCCATCGATTATTTTTCCAAGTGGATCGAGGCCGAGCCATTAGCAACGATCACATCTCAACAATGTGCTCGGTTTTTGTGGCGCAATGTGGTTTCCCGCTTTGGCGTGCCCTTGCATCTCATCAGCGACAACGGCCGCCACTTCGTAAGCCAGTACTTTCAGAATTTCTTGGCCACGATCGGGACAACCCATGTCCGATCGTCGGTGGCTTACCCGCAGGGAAACGGACAAGTGGAGAACGCCAATCGGACAATTCTGGAAGGTCTGAAAAAGAAGCTACACTCGGCAAGTCGTAGTTGGGCCGATGAGTTGCCCTATGTTTTGTGGACTTATTGGACGATCCCGAGAGAAGCGACTTTGGAGACGCCGTTCGCCCTTGTCTATGGAGCTGAAGCCCGACTCTCGATCGAGGCTTGGATCTCGACTGCTCGAGAGCGTACATTCAATGCGGAGGAAAATGAACACTCGATGGTCGTGGATCTCGACGGAGTCGAGGAAAAAAGGGAGTTAGCCGCTCGGCGTATGGCCGAATATCAAAAGCGAGTAAAGAGCACCAAGGATGTCCGGGTTAATCCTCGTTATTTTCAGGTTGGGGATTATGTGCTCCGTCGACGAGAAGCTAGCCAACCGTTGGAGGAGGGAAAGCTCGCACAGAATTGGGAAGGGTCGTACATCATCAGCGTAGTAGTGCGGCCGGGAACATACCGACTGGAGACGACAACCGGTCGGGTAATCTAGGGGACTTGGAATTTCGAGCACCTCGTTATGTTTAGGCATTAGCCTATTTTTTGTATATTTTCACGAAGTGGGGGCTCAACCTGCGCGTTGATCTCGTTCGTCGTCTCTTTTGTAAATTTTTTGTAAATATTGACCTAACCGTCTGCGAACGGGAAATTCAATGTATATACGATCGGTGATTGCTAGACCGTTTGCATACGGCGGCCCGATCGGGTTTTTTCTTACTATTTAAGATCGTTGATCACTCGGTCCCGTTCGAGCATCGACCGATCGAGACTTCGCAACAACAACTAAGGGGCTCTACGCTCCATATTACCTCTCCCTCAGTCTGACTGATAGGGGTACTTGATCAGGTTCCAATAACCTTCTGACTTATGGCTCTAATAGTCGCTAACAACTCAACCGGGCGATAACGTCGACTGGTTAATTGCGCTCCTCTTCGGCGGACATCAGGGTCACGCCACCGATCGGGAAAGCCAGAGCTCACAGCAGAATTCCCCGATCCGTCCAACTTCTGTCCACCATTGCACCCACTCGTACCTCGAGCGTACAATAGTGTGGGGCCTGGGACTAAGGAAGTTAGCAAGGCCTAATGACCGGGAACACCCCGAGCAGAAAGACCAGATTTTCAAAAATTATCGACGAGGCCAAGTAGTCGGGATAATCTCGAACGGATAGGCCGTTAGGTGTCGATGATATCTGGCCAGTAGGCCGGTTGATCGAAGTGTTCACGACTAGGTCGTTAGGTCATATGGTCATGTTTACGATTGGCATTTATGCAAAATAAAACGAAGCGCAACGAAAGACGAATGGCAAAACTTAAAAGGAATTGTAATTAAAATTAAAAAGTGCCCCGTACAACTCGAGACCGGACTCCCGATCAGGTTCACACAAAATAATAATAACGAAGAAACTACGGGCTTCATTTCTTCGCAGCCTCGGCATCGCTCGGATCGGCGGCTTCCACCCCGGACGGCTTTTCAGCAGCGGCTCCGCTCGGCTCAATGACCTCCACCTCGAGGTCATATGGGTCTAGTTCAAGGTCGGGAATGACGGTCGGGAGGGTGGTCAGGACCATCTCGAGGTCTTCGCCCTCGAGCGCCTCCTTCATGTTGGCCTCGGTCTTTTCTCTCATATCGCGTTGCCCGCACTTATAGGCCCATTGACCGAACAACCAAAAAAGCTCGTCAGCGACCACGTTTTTCCGCATCTGCCGGATGAAGTGCATGCCTGGCTCGACCTCGCGGAAGAAGTGTTGAATTGCCTCGCTCGGGTCGCTCGTCCGAGCTTCGAGCTCGGCGATTCTCTTGACCGCCTCTTGTCGGGCGTCTTTTTCCTTCTGCACCGCCTTCAACAGTGCAGTCCGCTCGGCCTGAGCCTTTTTTGGGGCGTCCTCGGACTTCTTGAAGTCGGCGAATAGCTCATCCAATTCCCGTAGCCGCCGGTCGGCTACCTTCTTGAGTCTTGTGGCCCCGGTGGCCAACAGTGCTTGGCCGTGAAGGGCCAACCCGATCCGGGATGCCTGCAAAATCAGCACGATTAGCCCGGCTGATGGCACTTAACGATAAAAAGATGAAAAGAAGAAGAAGTTCATACCTCAGCTAGCTCGCGACCGAGCCTTTCTGCCAGCTGGGTCGGGCTTAGCTTAGTTAAGTCTATCTCGATCGGTGCTTGATTGCCGATCCGGGATAGGATGGAAGCATCGGCCATGATGGGCCCGACCGCGGGGCTCGGGCTAGCTTCCCCCTTTTGTCGTTTGCTCGGGGCCGTTTCTTCAGTCGGCTGCTCGACCACCTTTCCCCTTGTCTTCTGGCTAGTCACCCGGGTGACCAGCGTATTCGAGGTGTCTAAAATGCCTCCTTCGGCCGTGGTGACCGTCGTGGTGGAGCCCAAGGGGTCGGGCAGTCGGGATGGAGTCCCCTCCGGACGACCCGACGGTCGTCATCTTCTTCTTCCCCAAAGTTATCTTCGTTCGGGGAGGGGACTTTGGGGCTGCGGCGTTGAAGCGCTTCGGTGCCATATCTGCAAAAATAAACAAGTCGGTTAGCTCGAGAATAACGCGTCGTTCGGGGAGTTAGGATCGGGAGAATTAGTTAGGGTTAGACCTTTCTTCTTCCGTTTACCCCGAGCAGGAGCATCCGCCACCACCACGCCCATCGGCACGGGCTTGTATTTTTCCGTCAGGTCATATACCGGAGTCGGTAACTAGGCTGCCTTAAGGCTCTCCGCCGACCGGAAGATCTTATACTCGTGGATCTCACTCGAGATCCTGATCACAGCGTCCCGAAAAGCCGGGGTCTCGACCGGCATAACTTGTTTTCGGAAACGTGTGCTCCATACCCTGTCAACCGGGAGGATCCAGGGGTCATACTTGACCGAGAAGATCCTCATCTTCCATCCCTTGTTATTCCCGGGCAGGCTTGCGATCAAGCACCTTCCTTCTCGGGACTGTACCATTAGGAACCCGCCTCCGTAATTGCCCGAGAGGCCTTTCACTTGATAAATGAAGTTGAAAAGCTCCATCGTGCAGGCTACCTGGTGCCGAGCGCAGATCTGGGGAAAACACGCTATTATCCGATGCGAATTTGGGCAAATTTGGGCTGGCATGATCTGGTAGTAGCCCAAGAATGCGGTCAAGATGGCGGGGAATGGAAAAGTGATCGGGGCCATCAGGGAGTCATAGTGCATCCCGATCCATTTACCGTGGTGACGGTCGATGACGTTCCCGAGCCGCCGGCTGGTGTCGAATTCTACACGACCGCTAAGCCTTTCCGCAATCTGCGCTGCTTCTCCTTTGGTCAGCTCGCTCAATTGCTGAGCGACACTCTCGCTGTTTAAAAACTCGAACCCATCATCTGCTCGAGCCGCCGGCTCGGCCATTTCTTCCTCGACCGGTTCGGCTGCTTTCGCTTGATCGTCCTCTCGAGGGGCGGTCTCCGGGTGATCCCCTATCACCCGGGTCGGCGTTTCCCTAACGCCCTCGGTCGGGAGACCTCGTCCGCTCGTGGAGGTCTCCTCGCTACCGCTGCCCGAGCCTCCAGAACCGCTAGAGCTAGACCCCGACGTCCCGCTTGAATTGGACGATTCCTGTTGCACGGGGGCTCGCTCGGGGGCTTTCCCCGGTCGTTGGACGACCTCAGGAGAGTAAGACATGATGTCTATCTCCTCTTCACTGATCTGTTCGACCTCGTTGTCGTAATCCGCAACCGACTCTGGCTATCTGAGCCTGACATTTTGACTACCTAGAGGTCGGTCGGGATTAGTTAGGGGCTCGGGAGGACTGGATCGAGGGTATCTAAGGCCTATTCTAATGACGTTAAAAGTAAAGCAAGAAATAAAAGCTAAAGCTTAGAAGACTTACCGGTTGGATGCACTTGCTGAGAAGTCTGAAGTGTGTTTGCTCGACTGGTTTGCTGAACTGCTGCTCGGGACTCTCTGAGGGTACCGATTAGTTCAGTAGATTGGAGAAAGTTCAAATGAAATCCTCAAAGGCCTATTTATAGGAAAGCATTTGGGCGGGAAACCAATCAGCTCGCGTGACACGACGGTTCCTGACTTCGAGGTGACCGTTGCGGTCTCAGAGGCTGGCAGTCGTCGACACGTGGCGAGAGGGAATGACAGCTGGCCGATCGGTTTGGCGGCGGACGTTTGGACTTTTCCATCCCGCCGCATTTTTCCCGAGCGGTCAAAAGGGCACGGGCTGGGGGGCTCTTGGTAGGGAATACCCCGACCGACATGCCTTTGTCTTCTTCCTTATTGTTTTACAGGTGACAGGTCGGATTTCTTTGGAAGAACCCGGTCGGGGACCGACCGTGCACTGCCTGACCAATGGTGTCAACCACCGAGTGGTAGCCCTTAGGCAAGAGAGCTATGTGGATACACGTGGCAGCACTAGGCGTTGACAGGCAGGGCACCAGGGAGGATGACACGTGGATGCTATGTGGGAAGCATGCTGAACGGCCGGACTTGTGTCTTCGGCTCCGCGGCTATAAATACCCGCCGACGCAATAGTGTGGGGGACTTTTGGACGATCAATAGGCTATTATCAGAGACTCCCAACCGTAGTCAGTCGGTACTCGGAACAGTCACTTAGATTGTACTTAGGGCCTTTGCTTGATCAATAAAGTTATTTACTTGCTTTAATTGGTCTCGTATTATTTGTTAATTATCGCACACGTGGAATTAACACTATCAGTATAAAAAAATGTACATAATTGTATAAAAAATGTACATAATTGTATGAACAAATATACATAATTGTATGAACAAATACACATAATCACAACAACTTCCTATTGCGCCTCCCAAAACGACGTCGTTTTGGGAGGCGCGCGGCGCACAGTACTACGCGCGCCGTGGTGTAGGGTATAACGATTGATGGCCGCAAATTATGTTGTGCATCCGTATGCACCATGCATGGTGCATACAGATGTAAAAACGACGTCATTTTGGTTAAAAAAATATGCGTCCCACTTAAAAAAAAAAAATCAGGTTCGATTCTCGGTAATAATATTTTTATATATCCATAAATTCATAACTATATATCCACAGTGAATGAATGAACTAAATATCCACAATGATTGAACTAAATATCCACAATGAATGAACTAATAAATATTCATAAATTCGTAACTATATATTCAGAAATTCATAACTATATATCCATAAATTCATAACTATATATCCACAGTGAATGAATGAAGTAAATATCCACAATGATGAATGAAGTAAATATCCACAATGAATGAACCAAATATCCACAATGAATGAACTAAATATTCACAATGATTGAACTAAATATCACAATGAATGAACTAAATATCCATAAATTCATAACTATATATCCACAATAATGCTATTACCGATAATCGAACCTGATTTTAGTCAAAATGACGTCGTTTTGCATCGTATGCACCATGCATTGTGCATTCGGTTGCACAGCATAACTATTGGGCTGATGGCCGAATGGGCCTGGGGTTGATGATGGTGAGGGCGAATGGCTTTGCTGGGCCCTTTTGAGAAATGGGCCGGATCTTGGGTTTTTTTGATGGTTTGGACTTAAGGCCATGGTGGACTGGTTTTGAGAATGGGCCGAATGGGCCATAGGGCCAAGTGGTCTATGATGAGGGCTATTGGGCTTCGGCCTTGGACATTTTATGAGACGAAGGCCATGATGGCCGATTGGATTTTGAATAATGGGAATTTATTCCCTTTGTTGTGAGGAAGATGGGTGGGTTTCACCTTGTTGGGTGAACCCCATGGTGGTTTGGTGTCGGTTTTTAGGCCACTTGGCCCTTTGTTATTTAGGCTCTTTTGCTTTTTGTAATTCTTTAAGCCATTTTGGCTCTTGTGTAGGTTAGACCTTTTGGTCCTTGTTGTTTGAGACCTTTGTGGTACTTGTGTATAAAAGGCTTTATGCCTCTTTGAGCCATAGGTCACTTTTGGGCCTATGGCGTACCTTGTAAGGCCTTAGGCCTCTTTTGTTGATGAAATAAAATTTGTGGTTGGAAAAAAAAATTTAAAAAGATTGCTGATCTTCAAACCCTATTGTATGCATGCATGCCTTCCTTGCTTACTCACACAACCTGCCAATTATGTATAAAAGTTGTTATTGTAAAATCCTTTTTTGGCATAAATCTGCGAAAAAACTTAATTTTTACACTTTACATCATCAAAATCTAATTACATTTTCTTCTTAACATTATATCTTCGGAAAAAGATATATGCTTAATTGAGTATAACTATATGGACTGAATCAATAATCTCTGTGCTAGAAATTTGTAAAAAAAATTAAAAGTTTATCGTGTTAGTTTTCTTAATTTTCAAATTAGCCATTCGATGTGTGTAGGTGTATTCTCTGTCTGTCTATTTATATATATATATATATATATATCTCAAATGAGTTAATCCCAAAGTCGTCTTCGACTATAGTGGTTTTTCTCAATTTCATTCTAAACGACTTTGGTGACCTAATATCGTCCCAGACTTTTGTGTTTCGCTCAATTTAGTCCTCCATTTGTTATTTCGTCAAATTGGTGTTAAATAAAGGGACAATTAAGTAATGTCAATATTGATCTCTCTTTACTTTCAACTTGTGAAGTGCGAAATTCCTCTTTCTTGTACGAATTACACCCAGAATTACTCCCGGACCTGCAAATCAAATTTTATATTCGCAATTTTAGGAGTAATTCGTAAAAAAAAAAAAAAAAAAAAAATTCGCAGTTCACATGTCTATGAGTAAAGAGATGCCAATATTAAAATTACTGAATTGTCTATTTATTTAACACCAAATGGATAGAATAACAAATGAGGGACTAAATTGGGCAAAAACACAAAAGTCTAGGACTAAATTGAGCGAAACACAAAAGTCTGGGACGATATTAGGTCACCAAAGTTGTTTTTTGAGAAAAACCACTATAATCGAGGACGATTTTGGGTATATGTTTGGACTTCAAACTTTGAGCCCATCCAATCTGTACATCAAATCCCCGATTCATCGCCATTTCCATTCCGAGCCCAGCGACGGTCAACCGTCGGAGCTCCGCCACCACCCACGAACTTCCACCGGAAAACACACGAACACCACTGCCAATCCACTCATCTACTTTCAAGCCATCATAGCGACCAAGAACACCACCATTGCAACGCAATCCAAACTCCGGGCACCATTTAAGGACAGAAATAACCACAAACAGGGCAAAGAAACAGAGGCAAACACGCCGGGTAAGACCCCTTCACCGGTCAGAACTCCCACACCAGAGAAACAAACATACATCGACAGAAAACTTACGGGATCGCCGGATAAATCGCAGAGAACTCAGTCACCATCTTTCCGTAGGTAGATGCTAACCAAGACACCGAGAATGTCACCAGAGCAGTCGCATAATACACCGGAGACTCCTTGGATTCACCGATAAAACATGACTGCCCACGGAAAACCCTTGCCGCCGGAAAAAGCACTAGCCATGGAGCTTCCCCATGCCCACAGTAAATCAGAACAGAGCGTATGGACTGGAACCACCGATTGGAGTAGTCACCGCCCAAAACGCCGACGGGCCTGGGGTAGCCATCACCTTCGCAAAATCCACCGGGAAAGGCTTACATCTTCGTCGCAAATCATACGCCGACGGGCCTGGGCGAGCTAGTGACGACGGCAGTGGTGCGATGTGAGTGAAAAGACGAGCGAGTTGGATTGCTGTTGAGGACGAAGCAGCAGATCGGAAAGAACGAAGAAATAAGAAAAAAAAAGGGCTGGCGGAATCGAAGGGTAGACCTACTATTCACGCGCTTATTCTCAAATTTGAAAACAACTTTTTATTGTGTTCCAAATTTCTTTTAAAAAAGGAAGAATAGTTTTCAATTTTGAAAATGGGAATAGAACATGGTAAACACCTAAACTGTTTTCAATTTTCAATTTTCGGAAATTCTTAAAAATTTCCTGTTAGTAAACGCCCCCTAATTGTCTTGTGAATATGTTTTCACAATACAAATCCAATCTCTCTACAACAATCTACAATATGATGATGATGATGGTCATTACTATTCCCAAGGCATTTAATTTTGTGCCAATTTATATCATGGATTAGGGTCCACATATGTTAGATATATTAAATATAATATATATTAAATATAATATAATATATCTATAATATATATATATATATATATATATATATATATATATATATATATATATATTTGAGAAGAGAGAGAGAGAGAGGGAGAATTGAATTCACTTGATTGATTAATTAAACTGAGTAATACATCTTATTTATAGTGAAAGAAGAAACTAATTAACCATGAAATTAGGGAAATAAAGGTTGCACAACTCCACGTAATGTTGCCACACTGCATGAACACCCATGTATTCTATTACCATGTTTGTGCTTAAGACTTGGTTTAACAAATATAATAATAATAATAATAATAATAATAATAATAATAATAATAATAATAATAATAATAATAATAATAATAATAATATTATTATTATTATTATTATTATTATTATTATTATTATTATTATTATTATTATTATTATTATTATTATTATTATAACATTGCCTCCTTTAAACCAAGTTGGATATATTGGTCATTCCAATATCTTTCTTCAATTTAAAAAATGTCTCCGTCTTCAACGATTTTGTAAAGATATCTGCAACTTGACATTCACTTGAACAATTCTCAATGTTGATTTGTTTTTCAACAACCAACTCTCTGATTTTGTGATACTTGATATCAATGTGTTTGCTGCGACCATGAAAGACTGGATTTTTGGACAACGATATTGCTGACTTGTTGTCACAAAAAATAGTTGTAGATGCTTCCTGCTTGTGTTGTAAGAACTCCAAAATTCTCCTCAGCCAAACTGCTTGAGTAGCACAGTTTGCTGCTGCAATATATTCTGCTTCTGCAGTTGAAAGTGCTACAATCTGCTGCTTCTTTGACGACCAAGAAAATATGGCTGAACCAAAATAGAAGGCATATCCTGATGTGTTTTTTCTGGTCTCCATATCTCCAGCCCAATCACTGTCTGTGTACCCAACAAGTTCCACAGCTTCATTAGTAGAGTAAAAAATTCCATCATTACTCGTACCTTTCACATATCTCAGAATTCGCTTTGCTGCAGCCCAATGTGATTCTTTTGGCTCCTCCATGAATCTACTAAGTATTCCAACTCCAAAAGAAATATCTGGCCTTGTTGCCACCAGATACCTCAGACTTCCAATTAAACTTTTATAAGTTGTAACATTCACATTCTTACCACACTCATCTTTGGACACCTTTAACTTTTCAGCTAACGGAGTCGAAACTGGTTTGGAGTTTTCCATTTTGAACTTTTTCAAAATATCAGCAGCATACTTCTTCTGTGAAATAAAGATTCCACCATCCATCTGAATAACCTCAAGGCCAAGAAAGTAAGACATAAGTCCCATATCGGTCATTTAAAGCCTCTTAATGAGTGCCTCCCTGAATTCTGAGATTAGCTTCAAGTTGTTTCCAGTAAAAAGCAGATCGTCAACATACAGACAGATTAAAAAAATATCACCAGAATCCGTGCATTTGACATACAAAGTGTGTTCATGAGGACATCTCATAAAACCACTTTCAACAAAATATGAGTCAATGCAACCATACCATGCCCTAGGCGCTTGCTTTAAGCCATACAAGGCTTTTCTCAACCTGTACACTTTATTTTCCTCCCCTTTCTTCAGAAATCCTGCAGGTTGCTCAACATATATTTCTTCTTCAAGAAAACCATTCAAAAAAGCAGACTTGACATCCATTTGATGCAATTTCCAATCATTTTGAGCAGCAAGAGAAATAACCATTCGAACTGTATCAAGTCTACTTACAGGAGCAAAAACCTCAAAATAATCAATACCTGGTTTCTGTTTGTAACCCTTTGCTACTAACCGTGCCTTAAAATGGTCAATTTCTCCATTTGACTTGTACTTCGTTCTGTAAACCCACTTCACTCCAATTGGCTTCTTTCCAGGAGGTAAATCTGTTAACTCCCAGGTACCATTCTTTTCAATGGCACGTATCTCCTCGTCCATCGCCTTAAGCCAATGAGTTTCTGTAGCAGCCTCCTCAAAAGTTAAAGGATCACAATCTGCAAAGAGAGCAAATTGAACAATCTCTTCATCAGACAGGTCACTATCATGACCCAAAACATAATCTTGCAAGCGAGCTGGTAAGTAGCGCTCGCATTGAGATCGCCGAACTGACGACTCTGGCTGTGAAGGAGACTGGACATGATCTGGAATCGGTTGCTCATCAACAATATTTTCAACAACAGGAATAACAACTGAACTTTCATCTTTAGCTAACCAATCCCAGGCACCATATTCATCAAAAGTGACATCACGACTTCTAACAACCTTTTTAGTTTCAGGATTGTAGAGTTTATAAGCCTTTGAAGCGTCACTATAACCAATGAATATGCACTTCTCACCTTTATCATCCAACTTCTTTCTCAACGGATCTGGCACATGTGCATATGCCAAACATCCAAAAACCTTGAGATATTTGATAGAGGGTTTTCTCCCACTCCAAGCTTCTTCGGGTGTCTTATCACAGACACTTTTAGTTGGACACCTATTCAACACATAGACAGCACAAGCAACAGCTTCTGCCCAAAAAGGCTTAGGCAGATCCTTAGATTTCAACATACACCTCACCATATCCATGATTGACCTATTCTTCCTCTCAGCCACTCCGTTTTGTTGCGGAGTGTATCTGGCTGTCATTTGGTGTTGAATACCCTTTTCTTTCAGAAAATTATCACAACCAATTGATTGCTGTAATTTGGGGCAAACAAATAATGCCGGAGTATTCGGGTTGTCGAACCACAGAGAGGTGGTGTACTAATCACTAGCTACTAGGTTACTCATATGGAACTAATCCGAACAAAACTCGAAGGTTGATTGATTGCATAAAATAATAAGCAGAATAAAATAAGTAAAAAGGTTTTGTAGACAATAGAGCAAGACAGGATTCCTGGGATCACAATGTTTAATCACCTAGTGCCAATTAACGTTAGTAATATTTGGTTTGGAATTAAGATTTGTATGGGAATGCAAAGTGGAATCGAATTACTCCCGTAATCTCTATTCCTAGTGAATTTCCACTCCCATGGCTTAAACACCCAATAAGATCAAAGATCAGCATTCAATTATTCCTAATTACTACCATCTCCCGATGAGCAATAATCTAGAATAAACTTCCCCTAATAAGTTCCCCTTTCCCAAGGACCAACTATTAGGTGCAATCGTGTGTGCCCTAATTTATGCCCCAATTCCCATTGGTGGCACAAATATGACTATGAAGCTAGTAATTTAGGCCTTTAATTACCAACACCAACAGATTGAAAACAAGATTGCAACACAAATCATAAAACCAAACATAAATATATTAAGAAATTAACGAACTAGGCACATAGGTTCATAAACAAATTCACCCAAAAATCCTTAAAGAATTTAGCCAAGCATGGCTAAATTATACATAGCAAATATAAATAAAGAACTCTGAAAATCTCTCCGTGTGTTCTTAGGGTTGAGGAAGGAGGGATTTTATAGTGGGTACAAAGTTGAGATGAAATAGGAATCTTGTACCAAATTGGACTCAAATTCTAATTCCTATATTTAAATAAAGAAATTGCCGTCTTTAATGATATTTAGAATTTGGAAGATTCCTTGAATTGCTAACTTTATATGGAGATATGAGCCTTGAAATCCGCGCAATTGATATTAGGAAAAGAAATCTCGCGCTTGTATTGAATTTTGCCCAGCTGCGCCACTTTAGGCGTCTGTTTTTTTATCCGCGCCACTTTAGGCGTCTGTTTTTATCCCAGAAACAGACGCATATTCGACGCGTCGAGACTTCCTGTGCGCGAATTAATTAGCTATTGAAAAATTTCGACGTGTCGAGCCCTTGGCTCGACGCGTCGAGTCCACTGGGCCCCGAATTCATCCAAAATTGCTCCAAACTCATCCTTGAACTCCCCTTGGTCATATCTTTGACCTAAAATGGTTCAAAAACACTAACAAACACCGTAAAATATTCAAAAACAAGTGCGAACCATAATTAAATGATAATAGCAAGGAAAACATGTATTAAATAAGCAAAATTAAAGAACTTAGTTACTGGATGATTCAAAATAACCATAAAAACAAGCACAGATGTGATAACATCAGCAATATATTCTGTACCTCTATCAGTTCTCAAGATTTTAATCTCATAACCACTTTGCTTTTCAACAAAAGCCTTAAATTGTTTGAAAACATCACATGCTTCAGACTTTTGCTTTAGAAAGTAAACCCATGTTTTTCTACTGAAATCATCAATGAAAGTAATAAAGTACTTACAACCTCCATGTGAGGGAACCTCCAACGAACACAGGTCTGAGTGAACAATCTCCAACTGCTTTGTGGCTCTCCTTGACTTGCCCACGGGAAAGGGATCTCTATGCTTCTTCCCAATCACACAAATCTCACAGATACGATTAGGGACATTCACAACAGGTAAATCAGAAACAAGTTCCTTTCTTGCAAAATAGTTTAATCCAGAGAAATGAAAATGCCCAAACCGCATATGCCATAACCAATTATCATCGCAAACTTTAGAATTAAAGCAAGCAAGAAGAGTATGCTTAATTTTCAAAGGAAATAGTCGATTTTGGGACATATTTACCTTTGCAATCAAAACTCCTTTAGCATCTGCAATGGTACAACACCCCTGAGCAATATCTATCTTATATCCTTTTTCTGACAACTGTCCCATACTCAACAAATTTTGGTGTAGTTCAGGAACATAGAACACATCGGATATAAAATTGTGAGTACCATCCTTCAACTGAATAGAGATTTTACCTTTTCCCAAAATTGGCACCTTTGACTTATTGCCAAATGTCACTTCAGACCGGACTGATTCATCCAGTTCAGAAAACAATTCTTTCTTCCCACACATATGGTTACTACACCCAGTATCCAAAAACCATATGTTTTTATCTGCAGAAAAACTATCGCTGGCTAAAAGTAAAGTTTCAGAACTCTCACAAGACTTTTCAGCAGTGTTTTCAGCAATGTTTGCTTGATTTCCACGATTGTTGTCCTCATTGTACCAACAATCTGCAATCTTGTGCCCATACTTGCCACAATTGTAGCAATGAAATAGAAATTTACCTTATTTGGTATTACCTCCACCTCTTCCTTGGTTGGAGTTACCACAACCTCTTCCACTAGAACCTCCTCTTCCTCTTCCACGACCTCTGCCAGATCCTCCACCTCTTTGATTAGTGCCAGTGACATTAAGGGTGACTTGACTCTTCAAAGCTTCTTCTGCTAGTGGTTCTGATTTTGACGCAATCCTGTCAATATGACTTTCTACCATACCTTTCAGCTCTGCAATTGATAAGAGCTCGGTTTTGTGTGACTCTGTGATTGAAGCCACCACATGGTCATACTTCATCGGCATAGTTCGTAGAACTTTTTCAAACACTGCACCATCTTCAATCGTATCTCCGTATAACCTCATCTTATTCACCATATCAATAAGACGAGTGAAATACGCATCTACTATTTCTGTAGAGGTCATCTCACAATTATCGTAAAACCTTCTCAACAACTACAACTTAGACTTCTGTGCCCGATCGACTCCTTTGTTCAACACCTTTAAGATGTCCCAGGCTTGTTTTGCTGTTTGAGCACGAGCTAATTGCCCAAAAATGGAATAATGAACACCTTGGTGAATCTGACCCAAAGCCAACTGATCTCGCCGTGATTAGGCTGCATCAGCTCCTTCGGGTAGACCGGGATCAACAAAGCTCCAAAGATTTTGAGCTTTCAAATGTGTGGACATCATAATTTGCCAATAATTGTAATCGAGTTTCCCGTCCAATTTGGGACCCGACCATACAATATTAAAATTTGCAGCCATATTTCACTACGGGAAATATCTCGGGGTTGAAAGGTTGACTGGCTTTGATACCAAATGTTAGATATATTAAATATAATATATTTAATATAATATATATTAAATATAATATATATACATATAATATTTGAGAAGAGAGAGAGAGAGAGGGAGAATTGAATTCACTTGATTGATTAATTAAAATGAGTAATACATCCTATTTATAGTGAAAGAAGAAACTAATTAACCATGAAATTAGGGAAATAAAGGTTGCACAACTCCACGTAATGTGCCACACTGCACGTACACCCATGTATTCCATTACCATGTTTGTGCTTAAGACTTGGTTTAACAAATATAATAATAATAATATTATTATTATTATAACAACATAGCATTATGAATTCTGAATCTAAATGATGAGATATAGAATTTATACTTGTAAGGTACAAAATTTCATACACAAGATACAAAAAATTATAACACAAGATACATACACATGTTATATATTACTTATTTTTCAAATATTATTTAAGTACATAAATTGTGCTCATATATATGATACAAGACATAAAAAATTCATAATATAAGGTACAATTACTAATTTGTTTCAAATACATAATTTATACTTATAATATAAGACACATACACACGCACCAAGGTTCACAATGCATTGTGAACCTTGATCAATAGTATAAGGATTGAATTTTTTACTGCCAATAAGCGAATAACTTCCCAATTTTATTCACGCTACAAATTAAAATTTAATGTATATACTCCAAATTAAATAGTATGATGGATTTAATTAACTTAGGTGACCTGAATTAACAAAACCCGATAACTAAAGAATAGGATAAATAAACGAATAATAATAATAATAATAATAATAATAATAATAATAATAATAATAATAATAACAATAACAATAACAATAACAATAACAATAACAACAACAACAACAACAACAACAACAACAACAACAACAACAACAACAACAACAACAACAACAACAACAACAATAACAATAACAATAACAATAACAATAACAATAACAATAACAATAACAATAACAATAACAATAACAATAACAATAACAATAACAATAACAATAATAATAATAATAATAATAATAATAATAATAATAATAATAATAATAATAATAATAATAATAATAAATAAATAAAAAAGAAGCAATGAATTTGAGCCAAGGAGACAAATTTGGTATAAGAAATGGTCTAAGAGGATTATAAGTGAATATGTGATTGGACAATAAAGATCATGATGTCTTAACAAAACATCCACACTAGTCACTAGTACTTATACTCAAGAGTCTCTTAACCGTCCCCTAAAAAGGAGGAGTTAGTTGCAACTACTTGGACTGCGCCCGGCCTCGCACCGACGGCCTAGGCCCAGGCCGAGCGTAGCCTGGGGCCTAAGCCGAGGCCCAGGCCAAGCACGGCCTGGGCCCCAGGTCGAGCTCGGCCTAGACGGACCGGGTCAAGCGTAGGCCCACCCTGGGCCACGGGTCCACCCGAATCCTCTTTGCTATTCTCCATCGAGTCGGTTTGTTCTAGGTCCATTTTCAATATATTCATCATACTATAAATTAGAAACTGCTTGGTGTATAATTAGAAAATACTCTTACAACATTTTTTTTTTATTAAGTGCCACGTACATTATCAACAGAAGAATAACGTTCTACTAACAAGTCAAATAGCACATGCATGATAATGGAAGCCCCAATACACTACATGGCGCAATAGCTTTAATATTGTTTTGTTATCGCCTTGATGAGAATATGATAATTGAGGATTGGACCGACGTATAACTCCACCCACTTTAATTTCTTATGTGGTCAATCTCTGTATAGATTTAATCACTCAAAATACTTTTGTTGTTGTTGGATATGGTGATTATAGGGAATATAATTTAAATTGATGTAAATAGTTGTTTTTGTTAATTTCAAAACAAATGTGATCAAATTATTCATAAACAATAAATTAAAATATCATGTGTAGAATCATTATTGTCTGCACGAGTTTAGTAGGTATTATTTAAGAGAAGAGACCAATGTGCTTAAGATGGTCCCGGGCACTCGCACGGACCCGGTCAACGCGTGATCCAACTACCCCGCGAGAATAGGGGGGCGGTTGGGAGTCTTAGCTAGTATAAAAGGATTAGTTAGTGTCTTGCCTAAGGACATCTACTTCTATTATGATTACCACGCTTATCCTGTAACCCTTTACGAATATTATCAATACAAAGTTGTCCCCGCGACACACGTTCTATATCTTTTCTATCCATTACTTATCGGGTTTAGTGATTTGGGTCTACCCCGGATTAATTAAATCCATATGTAAACGTATAATTTTAAAACTCAAAAAGTCAACTTTAGAAACTATAGAAGTTCGAAGTGCACGTTTAGAGTATGTGAATTGTACTTTTAATTATTGTTTTGCACATTTAGAGATTTGAAGTGCGTTTTTAAATATGATATTATATACATTTAGTTTTCCAATTGTGCATTTTTATATATAGTTTCTCAAGTTTACTTTTTGAGTGTTTTAGTTGCACTTTTCTCTACTAGAGACAATAAAAACTATGCCTATAAAGGATAGAAAATATATCCGTCAAATTATTAAATGAAATGAATGGTCCAGATATATTATTCAGATTTTAATTTTTTCTTGATATTTTTAAATTTATCCCAAATTATTATCTTACTCATTGATTTTAATAAGAAAGATCTTAGCTTCGAACCCCATCTCATTCAAAGTTGACATAATTAAAATTAGTAGATACAACAAATTAAAAATGATACATACACATTTCTTTAATTTAGAATTATGTGTCTACAATGCATTTATTTTTTAAAAAAAAATTATTCATTACCAATAAATAAAATAAGAGAAATATAATTTCATTAGTTATCTTTATTTTCTCCAATACAAAGATTCTTTATATTCAAATTTATCAATTGATATGCTTTTATGTTGATAATAATATGTAAATGTTAATTATATCATTATCTTATGTAGCTATATTTGAAACTAATTATTAAAATTGTCAATGTATGGCAATAGAACATCGTAACACACTTGATACATTGAAAAGATGTCGAGACTACAACAATGCTACAATCAATTTGGCAAATCTAGAAAAATGAAGAAAATTCAAAATAGCCACCGTTGATTCATTCATTTATCCTGTATGTAAAATACTTATTGTGCATTCATTAAATATATTAGAACTAATATAAATTTACAGTTCATTTCATCTTCTAGACTGAACTTGCTTAGATTACATGCAAAAGCAACATCAACATTCACAACAAAAATACTTGGTATATAGGATGTAGTCACTATTAAAAAAAAAAAAAAGTTTATGCACAAAGTGGAAAAAAATTTAACTCGAAGCTTAATATCAATTCAATAAAAAAAAACACATGCACACACACAATCAACTACTTCACTCATTCCTACTAATTCTAAAAATATGGACTTGAAAATGAACATGTGCAAAATGGATGTGGAAATTAGTGATGAAACGGGACACATTGCAGCATCAGTATTCGGAATACCTGCAGATTTATTGTCGTTACTATCAAGTAAACAAGTTATGAAAATAGAACACGAGGTTCTACTCGTGAGCCTTATACAAATATAATAAATATTAATATTTTATTCAATACTTCCACATGAAACATGTAGGGGAACAAACTACCACTACAAAACATCAGACACTTGCAAGATGAAGAGTTCATAGTACAACTAAGATCCCAGTGACATACACAACATCCTACACCATAATCTCATTGCATGCTGTTGTCATCGATCTATGATACCAACAATAACCCAATTGCAAATAACACACTAGCAACAAAAAGAAAGAGGACAAATAGTGAAGATGAAGACAATGCCAATGTTACTCAAAAGAGAATTAAGAATATTTTGAAAAATTCAAATAAAAAGTAGTATAGGGAAGGGATCAGGTGAGGGAGAGGTTCCCATGCGGTTGTGCGGTTGGACGCACTTTAAGCATTAAAATGACGCACTTTAAGTACACAACACACGCACGTTAAGCACGAAACAAAACACCTTAAGAACATTAATCTCATGCACATTAAGCACAAAAACAAAACACCTTAAGAACACTAATCTCACGCACATTAAGCACAAAACTCATGCACCTTAAGCACAAAAGTCATGCCCCTTAAGTTTCAACACTACTCACATTAAGTACACACCGGCGCACCTTAAGCACAAAACTCACGCACCTTAAGCACAAGACTCACGCACCTTAAGTACAAAACTTCTCTCTCTCTCTCTCACACACACACACACACTCTCTCTCTCCTATATATATATATATATATATATATATATATATATATATATATATAAAAGCAAATACCAATTTCAGTCCCATGAGTATTAGTCAAATGACAGTTTTGGTCCACATGTTTAATTTCTATCAATTTTCATCCACGATTATTGTTTTAGTACCAATTTTCAACCACGACTATTGTTTTAGTGCCAAAATTTATCACGCTGGTAACCCCTCCGTTTAAGACATGTCGAAATCTAAAAATTTAAGGGTATTTTTGTCATTTTAAATTTAAGATCCTAATTTGAGCATGAATAAAGGGATTTAAGCCATAAGGTCGATCCCAATTCGCAGTTCTCCTCCACATCCTACCTTAATTTGAGGAGGAAAATTATGAATTAAGATCGATCTTAGGGCTTAAATCCCTTTATTCGTGTTCAAATTGGGATCTTAATTTGAAAAGGATAAAAATACCCTTAATAATTACATATTTCGACATGTCTTAAACGAAGGGGTGATCGGCGTGATGAATTTTGGCTTTAAAACAATTGCGTGGATGAAAATTGGTAGGAATTAAACATGTGGACCAAAACTGTTATTTTGTTAATACTCGTGGGACCAAAATTGGTATTTGCTAATATATATATATATATATATATATATATATATATATATATATATATATATATATATATATATATATATATATATATATATATGCACGCTCTAACGCGAACACGTTCGCCCAAGAAAGAAATAAGAACCACTCACAACCGTTCTGTATATATATATATATATATATATATATATATATATATATATATATATATATATATATATATATATATATATATATATATATATATATATATATATATATATATATATGCACGCTCTAACGCGAACGTTCGCCCAAGAAAGAAATAAGAACCACTCACAACCGTCCACATGTACAGAACAACGAATCAGATGTAATTTTAAAAAAATGACGCAGTGGAATTTTCGTAAATAACTCGAACTTTGGTGCAAGTAAATGTGTTACAAGTGCAAGTAGCTGATGCACCTTTGCAAGTGAAAAGTGTAAGTAAAATCACTTACAAGTGCAACTATTTTTCACTTACAAGTGCAAGTAATTTACTTTGTTAACATTCATGCACCTAGGTGCAATTAATGATAACATTATGTGCACTTAGTATTGATGCACAGTGTACATTTTACTTGCACCTGTAATACATTTTACTTGCACTTCAATGTTCAATTATTTACTAAAATGCCACTGTAAACACAAAAAAGTAAATTTTGTATATATTCACAAAATTTTGTGTACAGCGTGTGTATAAATCAAGGTGCAGGTACAAGTCTCTGTGTAGTCCTCTGATTCTTCACTATTGTTATCTATGGAAGTGCCTCCGGGATTCAAATAGCGTAGCCTCCGGGATTCAAGTGGCGCGTGCCTCCAGGATTCAAATAGCGTAGCTCCCGAGATTCAATTGGCGTGATTTTCAATAGCAAACGCCAAAAATTTAGAAGTAATCAATCCTGCAATGGATTCAAATTGCCTGCAAAATCAACAAAAATGCCTCCGGGATTCAAATAGCGTGCCCTGCGGGATTCAATTGGCGCGTGCCTCCGGGATTCAAGTGGCGTAGCTTCCGGGATTCAATTGGCGTGACTTTCCACAACGAACGTCAAGAATTTAGAAGTAATCAATCCTGCAACGTTTCAAATTGCCTGCAAAATCAACAAAAATGCCAAGCGTTCTTCAATGCCTTTAAGCTCTTCAAATGCTCTAGTTGTTCTTCAAATGCTCTCAACTCCTCAAGTCTTCAAGTTGTCAAGCGTCGTTCTTCAATGCCTTCAAGCTCTCAAGTCTTCAAGTTGTTATAATGTATTTGAGGTGTGATTTAAAGAATGAAATTGACGCTCTATTTATAGTGAAGTTTGTAACCAAAATCCCTCAACAAACTCCACTAATATTTATTAAATTAAATTAATTAATTATCTACTAAAATGAACCTTGCCAAAATCAAGTCTAGGTTCATTATTCTATCATCTAATTCAAATTCAAATTAAATTATAATTATCTAATTCAAATATAATAAAATTATATTATATTTAAATTATAATTTTAATTATAATTCACTTATGAAATGGGCTTGGACCAATTAATTAATTAATTCAATAGCCCAAATCAGATTTACTTGGACTAAATAAATTAATTTAATTATCATAGCCCAATTAATTAAATTGGACTAATGATCAACCTTGAAATTGGGCTCGATAATGATTTAATCGGTCCACTTGTCGGCTTCAAATTTTCTGTGTCTACAAATTGCCCCCTCGAGACTTTCTTGGACATGTCACTTGAGAGCATACACGGCTTGAAAGTATGTAGTGCATGGAAGTCTCGAAACTATATGGTCATTTCAACTAGTACCAAGGAGCCCTGTGGGATATGATGCAGTTTCTACTCGTGTCGGGGAGCCTTGAAGTAATATGAGGCAGTTTCGACTCGTGCCGGGGACCCTTGAAGTAATATTAGGCAGTTTTGACTCGTGTCGGGGAGTCTTGAAGTAATATGAGGCAGTTTCGACTCGTGCCGGGGAGTCTTGAAGGAATATGAGGCAGTTTTGACTCGTGCCGGGGAGTCTTTAAGGAATATGATGCAGTTCTCAATTCACATTGAGGAAGCTTGAAGAATATTTCCTCCATCACATATTGTGGTATAATGTGTTGAGGCACATTCTTCTCTAGCATACGGGTTGATTAGAGGAATTTTCATCTTCATTCCTTGGTTAGTTGGAGTAATATGGAACCGCTTTGGCACATAATCCGCCAATGTGACTGGAACTCGTGCTTTTATATGGTGGCCGCAAGTCCTCCATCAATAGAGTCCTTTAACATTCTTTTCTTGACCCACCTTTTCATAACTTGCTTAGATGGTCGTGTCGCATCATCAACGTGGTGTTGTTTAGCATGCTTAATACCATGCCAAGTATCATACTCGGGTTTGGTATCATAAGACTTGATGTTAAGAGGGAATAAACACTTGTGTCCTTTTCTATTTCCCTTCACATTGTCCCTCTCAATGAGTAGCGAAGTAGATTTACCGCATGAGATGGAAACTTGATTAGCGCTTGCTGTGGCATCTGCAAGTTCAATTCTCCCATCTCGAGCTAACTCCATTACTTAATCCTTAAAGACAAAGCAATTTTCAATTGGATGTCCGACAAGTCTGTGATACTTGCAATAACTCGGATCATCCACCATTGATGCCTCGTGTGGTCGCCTCATTTCTGGAAAATCAACGAGATTGTGCTTTAATAGCTCATCAAACATATGTGGGACATCAGCATCCAAGAATGGATACTTCTTGTTTTGTCTTTCCCTGAAAGAAAGCCTTCTACTACCCTGTAATGATCTAGAAGCATCCTTAGACTCACTAGTAGCTTCAGTGAATATCCTAGCTGGTTGAATATTCACATGCATAGCATCCATGCTTTCATATTTTTTAAAGGCATTGCTGCCATTTTCAATGTCATCATGACTCTTGCCCCCATTTTAGAAGCTTTGAATGGGTATGTTTTGTCAACCATTAGTTGTTATGCTTAACTCCATATCGTGGGCGCGACTAGATAATTCTTCAAAAGTCTTAGGCTTGAGCCCTTGGAGGATGTAGGAGAGCTCGAAGTGCATGCCTTGGATGCACATTTCAATCGCGGAGCTCTGTGATACATTTTCCTTGCAATTCAAGCATAACTCCCTCCATCTTTCAATGAAAGCGGCCGAGCTTTCACCATTCCTTTGGCGGGTGGTGGTGAGTTCTAAGAAGCTAACGGTTCTTCTTGTGCTGTAGAAGCGGATCAAGAACTCGCGCTCCATGTCCTGGCAACTATCAATGCATCTAGGCTCCAAGTCAGTGTACTAATTGAAGGCAGTACCCTTCAAAGAGCGGACGAACTGCTTGACAAGAAGATCTCCATATGTCCCAGTGTCGTTGCATGTTTCCACGAAGTGGGCGATGTGTTGTCTTGGATTGCCTTTCCCATCGAATTGTTGAAATGCTGGAGGTTGATATCCAATGGGCATCTTCAAATCCTCTATCCTTTGGGTGTAAGGTTTGGTGTAAGTGTATGAAGGTTTTTCCCCCCCGAGCTTTCCTTTGATAGCTCCCATGACGAACTTGTTAACCTCATCTACAGGTATCATGCCCCCTGTGACTGGAATGCTCCTATCGAACTTGGTATGTGCGAAGTTGATTCCTCGTGCACTGTAGTTCGCCCAATGCAAGTTGGTGAGTGCGAGGCATCTTCTCCTTGAACCTCAGGTTGTTTCCCAGGAACAGTGCTAGTTTCGCCATTTCTTGTGCTCTCGACCTTTTCAGCTAAGTCGTTGATTCTCTTTTCTTGCTTTTGAAGGAGGGTGGTGATCCCTTCAAGCGCCTTAGTGATGCTTGCAAGCTAGTCCTCTATAGTTGTCGCACTTGTTGTCATAGCCGGCATGCCTGTATAGATGTGTGACCATTCTGGCGCGACCTTCCACATGTTGGACGACGGCGATGTCGGTGATGAGCCTCCAGAGTTAGCGTTTCCTTTTGGGGATGTTGGACTCCTACTATCATCAGCTCCTTTGAAAGATGTTGGATTCCCGCTATCGGCTGCTTCTTTAGGAGATGTTGGACTCTCGCTAACAGCTGCTCCTTTTGGGGTAGTCAACTTCCCGCTATCGGTTGCTCCTTTCGAAGATGATGGACCTGCAACATAAATAGACTTCCTCGGGACGGTAGGGGCCGTTTCGAGTCTTTGAATCATACGTCGAACAATTGACTCAGGCTCCGGCGGTCGCATTCCTAAGCTCCTTGCACGGCTCCTGGTTAATGGTGTTTCGACCTCTCGGTTAGCTTCAGAACCAGTTGTTGATGAAGACTTGGAACTAGCGGCTTGAGCATAAGACTTCTTGAACATTGATCTTCTTGACGCCATTTCGGTTGCAAGTAGAGTTGCTTGCTATTGTAGATCGATAGTGAAGAGATGAGAGGCAGAGTTGTCCCACTGGGCGTGCCAAAATCTGTAAACACAAAAAAGTAAACTTTGTATATATTCACAAAATTTTGTGTACAACGTGTGTATAAATCAAGGTGCAGGTACAAGTCTCTGTGTAGTCCTCTGATTCTTCACTATTGTTATCTATGGAAGTGCCTCCGGGATTCAAGTGGCGCGTGCCTCCAGGATTCAAATAGCGTAGCTCCCGAGATTCTTTTGGCGTGATTTTCAATAGCAAACGCCAAAAATTTAGAAGTAATCAATCCTGCAATGGATTCAAATTGCCTGCAAAATCAACAAAAATGCCTCCGGGATTCAATTGGCGCGTGCCTCCGGGATTCAAGTGGCGTAGCTTCCGGGATTCAATTGGCGTTACTTTCCACAACGAACATCAAGAATTTAGAAGTAATCAATCCTGCAACGTTTCAAATTGCCTGCAAAATCAACAAAAATGCCAAGCGTTCTTCAATGCCTTTAAGCTCTTCAAATGCTCTAGTTGTTCTTCAAATGCTCTCAACTCCTCAAGTCTTCAAGTTGTCAAGCGTCGTTCTTCAATGTCTTCAAGCTCTCAAGTCTTCAAGTTGTTTTCAATGTATTTGAGGTGTGATTTAAAGAATGAAATTGAGGCTCTATTTATAGTGAAGTTTGTAACCAAAATCCCTCAACAAACTCCACTAATATTTATTAAATTAAATTAATTAATTATCTACTAAAATGAACCTTGCCAAAATCAAGTCTAGGTTCATTATTCTATCATCTAATTCAAATTCAAGTTAAATTATAATTATCTAATTCAAATATAATAAAATCATATTATATTTAAATTATAATTTTAATTATAATTCACTTATGAAATGGGCTTGGACCAATTAATTAATTCATTCAATAGCCCAAATCAGATTTACTTGGACTAAATAAATTAATTTAATTATCATAGCCCAATTAATTAAATTGGATTAATGATCAACCTTGAAATTGGGCTCGATAATGATTTAATCGGTCCACTTGTCGGCTTCAAATTTTCTGTGTCTACAGCCACAACATTTTTTTCTTAAAATCAATGTTTCTGAACTATTAGATCTAGACACGTGCTCAAATATCATGCGTTCTGATTTCTCTCATGGGCGAGTGGTTCTCACCTAAACGCAATTATATATATATATATATATATATATATATATATATATATATATATATATATATATATATATATATATATATATATATATATATATATATATATATATATATATAGGTTCTGGTGCGGTTGCGTGGTTTAATCTGGGCCATTCATCTCGCTTAAATCAACATTCAGGATTGTCAAAATTAAAAATTAAAAATGCGGTGGCAATTTTATAATTTTTGCATCTAGGTCAAAATTAAGGTGAGCGGATCTGTGATTAATGTGCGTGAGTTTTGTATATAAGATGCGTGAGGTTTGTGCGTAAGGTGCGTGAGTTTTGTGCTTAATGTGCGTGGGGTTGTGCTTAATGTGAGTAGTTGTTAAAACTTAAAGGGTGGACTTTTGTGCTTAAGGTGCGTGAGATTTATTCTTAATGTGGGTGGAGTTTATGCTTAATGTACGTAGGGTTTATGCTTAATGTGTGTGAAGTTAGTGATTAATGTCAGTAGTTGTTGAAACTTAAGGTTTGTGAGTACAGTTAATACTTAAAGTGCGTGGGGTTTGTGCTTAATGTGCGTGAGGTTGTGCTTAATGTGCGTGAGTTTTGTACTTAATGTGCGTAAGTTTGTGCTTAATGTCAGTAGTTGTTGAAACTTAAAGTCTGTGAGTTAATATTTAAAGTGCGTGGGTTTTGTGCTTAATGTGCGTGAGGTTGTGCTTAATGTGTGTGAGTTTTGTGCTTAATGTGCGTGAGTTTGTGCTTAAGATCTAACACTTAAGGTGCGTGTTTCTATCACTTAAGGCGCATCATTTTTAGCTTATGCTTCTTTCTTCCAGACACGCGCGCGTTTTTTTTTTCATTGATTTGAACCGTTGATATAAATTTGATCAACGGCTCAGATCTAACCGCACGGGAAGCTATACCCGCACCTGAACCCTTCCCCATATATATATATATATATATATATATATATATATATATATATATATATATATATATATATATATATATATATATACCCACTTTAGAATCGTTGATTTATTTTATGGATGGTCCATATTAGACTTAAACACGCGTGTCTGTGCTTGAGTATTTATGGCTATTCTTGTCATTTGACGAGGTGTTTAATGATGAGATGCGCCGGGCTTTGTGCGTTGGTATATGGTCACTCTTGGTAAATACACTGGCTGTCATTATCGCGTAGCAGAGTAGCCATCAAATTAGAGTTCTTTCGCCGCCTGTCAGTCTCCCTTCTCAGAGGTCGCCGTCCGGTGTCTTTGCCATGGCTGGTCTGCGCTTCCGTCGGTCCAAACGTCTTCGGAGCAACTCGTCAGTGCATGCGCCGGGTATTCCATCATCTCTTAGTTGCGTTGGTCGTTATTATGTGGGTTTTCTGTTATCAGGGTTGACCCGAATCGAAGGGGGGGGGGTGTTCGTATGGATGGGTTTGGTGTCATATTGCAATGTGGCTGAGGCAGGGGGCGTTGGGGGGGACCGGGGGTTAGTGTATCTTTGTGTCAGATGATGTGCCGCGACGGAGTAGTCTTCCACGGTGGACTCCGGCCGGTCGACGCTGTCGGACTTGCAGTCCGATGTAGGGTTTCGTATTTCTAGGGTTTCTGTTCTTTTTTTTTTTTTTTTTTTTTTTGAAACATTGGGGGTTTTTTTTTGGGTAACGAATAGTCAAAATTTTTAGGTAGGCGGTGCAATGTAGTGGTCGTCCGGGGGGGTGGTGCATGGGGTGAGTGTGACGGTGCAATTATTTTCGAAGCATTTATTTTCGTTTTTGTCTGAGCTGTAATGGCTGTAGGGCATACGTGGGGTTTGTGCAGTGCTATGAGAGGCATGTGCGTTGGTGGTATAATATGGGGTGTGTTCGTTAGGTGTGTATTTTAATTAGTTTTTGTTAGGGGTTTTTTTTTAGGGGGGGGGGGTGGGTGGGTGATATGTGCACAGACCTATCAATTTGTTTGATTTTGCCAAGTGTGTCTTTTAAATAGTTTTTTTTTTTTTTTTTTTTTTTTTTTTTTTTTTTTTTTTTTTTGTGCGGGTGTACATACCGATTAGCATTGTGCATGTGGGAATTTGTTTTGTTGATTGTATGCAGTTGTGTGGGTTGTAAGGTAAGGGTTGAGGCAGGTCTGTGCAAATATGCAGTTAGTATGTGCATTGAAGCTCGCCACATATATTGTGCTTAGAGGCTAGTTGTGTGGGTCGTTTTGGTTGTTTCCATTTTTGTTAAGTTGTCATTATTCGCAGTAGAAGTGGTGGGGCAGCCGGCAGATGCAGGTGATGCCCCCGCAGATGTGCCCGAACTTGAAGTAGAAGGTCCTGCCAATCCGGCTCCGGATACTGAGATAGAGGACGCGTAGCCGGCTAGAGATGGAGAAGATGCGCAGCCGAACGATGAAGCAGATGATGCCCAGCTGGACGAGGGGGTAGAGGGCAGCCTGCAGAGGATGTAGACAATGAGGGCGAAGACGATGTGCAGCATGATGAGGGCGAAGACGATGTGCAACACAACGAGCGCGAAGATGGTGCGCAGCCCGACGAGGTTGATCATGCAATTTCCCCCCTCTTAAGATCCGTGTGTCTCCGCAGCATCTGGTGAAACCCATCAAGCGTTTTTCTGCCTGCCAGCGTAGAGCTGTGGGTGAGATCGGGTTGGGGGAGATTCTACACCTCCAAGTGAAGGACATCCCGAAGCCGTTGGTCAGGTGGCTGCTTACGAACTTCGACCCGGTGGACATGGTATTGCGGGTTGAGAACGGCGCGACCATTTCAATTACCGAGGCTGATGTGCAATATGTGCTGGGGTTGCCGCGTGGCGAGGTTGTCATCATCAAAAGGCAGAAGGACGACATAAGTGATAGCTTGAAGCTATGGCGTTCCAAATTCGAGAAGACCAACCACACCATCACACAGGCCATGATTGCAAAGAAGATAAAAGGCAATTTGGAGGGGGGAGTTTGGTTTAAGCGGCACTTTGCGCTGTTGGCGATTAGTACCCTGGCCACGCCAATGATGAACGGATACGCGAATCAACTGGTGTATCACCACTTCGAAGACGTTGAGGATATAAAAAACTTGAACTGGTGCAAATTCGTCATTGAATGTCTGGTAGAAAAGCATCGTACGTGGAATGGGAAACCTAACCAACCATTCTCCGGACCCTATATATCTCTACTGGTACGGTTATGTTTTTAGTGCATATATGATTTATTTTTTGTTGTTGGTTAGTGTGTTTTTGGTGGTAGTCACTAACAGATCCCACAGCTGCTTTATGTTGATAGGTTGGTACACGCGGAGAGGACTGTGCCCCGGGCGATGCCAGCTTTGAGGGGGTGGTCTACAAAGTTGTTGAAGGAGAGAGAGCTTGCTGAGTTTAGGGCTGGTGGATTTGGACGCAGCGAGGTTGTTGGCCCGTATATCCCGGAGGTACTAGCAAAAATATGTACCTTGGTGGTCACATTCCACTATGCTGTTGTTTTGCTATATTCTCTAATTTTTTTGTTTTCGTTTAAAATGCACTTTAGGGGTTGGATGCAGGGGGAGATTAATCCACCCATGGTCGATGCTCCTGCAAAGATAAATTGTTAGGTGTTTCCAAAATGGGGGGGCATAGTAAGTGCATATAGATTTTTATAGTATTTTGCATGTGGTGGGGGGGGGGGAGGGGGGGTTGGTGTATACTGTGTGGATGGTTACTACATCTGTGCGTTGTATATATGTGGGTGGGGTATTGGTAGCTGTGGTCTGTGCTTACAGGGGGCAGTAGTATGTGCATATGGGGCCATAACAGTACGCAGTAGTAAGTGATATATACGCGCTACTGAAATGAGTTTCATCTCTGCAGACCGATGCTGAAATATATGTTGAGAAGACCGACATGTTAACTGATGCTTTAGAGGACATGGTTCATTTCATGGAACAGCACAACGACCTCCCCCGGCCCAGGGAAGGCTTTGCTAGGCTTCTGGCTGGTGCCCGGGCCTTCATGCGATTGACGGACGAGGGTGGATCCTCCGGTGTGACAATTCCTGTTGAAGTGCAAGGCACCGGACTGCTGAGCGATGATGAGATGTGGACGAACCCGACGAATTTAGATGCGGTTGATGCGTTTGTTATCGCTGCTCAACAGAAGAAGGGTGCTGAAGAAGTACGGCCGCCCGAGGTTGACGGGGAGGCGCAGCATAACTCCATCGAGCCTGCAGCGGAGGGTCAGTCTGCAGCGGCTGGTCAATGCGCGGCCGCGGATTTTAGTGCACCGCAGGACGGGGGGGCTGGAGCTGGTAGTAAGAATGCTGTAAGTAAGGTGGTACGCCGGAGCAGAAAAGCTAGGCGTTATTAGGTTTTAAATATTCTGGCATGTCTATAACGTGTATATGTGGTTTGTACTTCTTTTACCCCCATCCCTATGATTGATATTATTTTTTGTTGTGTATGGTGGTATGCACGGGGGGTTTTTAGTAATATTTTCATGGTGTGAGGACAGGACCTTTTTTTGTGCATTAATGGTATACGCCCAGTTAGGGCGTTTTGATGTTATACTATGTTCGTACGATTATTTTTTTTGTATGTGTGGTTTTATATGTGGTTGAATGCTGTGTTTGGTTGCATAGGATGAAGCAGATATTCCATCTTTCAGTCTTGGGTTGACACAGGGAGTATATTCGGTGGGATTTGGGCTGTCGCAGGATCTACCCACCCAATGTTGGGAAGTGGTGGATGCAATTGTCCGAGAGTATGGCGCGCGTTCACCGGATATCATGCCGCGCGGGTGTTCATCTGCCCCATGTGGTGCAGTAAGTATGCTTCTTTAAAATAATATAAGTATTTAACGGTTGTCGCACACGCGTTCGCGCTCACTCGAAGAGTGATACACATGACATGAGCTAGCGCAACTCCAGGTGTCTATATAAGCACAACTGCTGGACCCGCGCGTTCATCATCGTGACACACGCGCGCAAAATAGCGGGCACACTTCGCTTTTTTTGGTGCTGGTATGTGCGGGGGGAGGGGGGCATGTGCATGGAGGCACACATGCTGGTAACGGGGCCAATGCGTGTGCAAAATAAGATAACGTGTAGGCCTGTGCGTTGCCGCTCTGGTAGATGCGCGCATGACAGCGTGTGCATATCAAGCATGGTGGCTGTATATATGCGTGGGTAGCCAACAGCGTGTGCACCTACTAGTAAAAGGGGGGGGGGGGATCTATGCGTCCATAGGAGACTCGGCTGATGCGTCGAGTCAGAATGTGGGGTGGGGGTGGACAGGTGTATCGTGCGTCTATGCACGCACGCATAGTGCCCAGTGCGTGGGGCGTCTGGACTAATGCGTGTGCATGTTAGGCTATCTAGACAGTCGCGCACTGTGCATGCGAAGCATCTGGTGACTAGGTATGTGCGTCAGAGATGTTTAACGTGTGCGTATAATTTTACGCGGGTGCGTAGTGGCTATCAGTCGCGCACGGTCTGTGCGTTAGGGTACATGTGCGTGCGCAGGGGGGACACAGTGGCCATGTGCATGATCAGAGTGTTTTACTTTGTTTTGTAGGTAAGTGCAAAACCGACTAAGCTATCTACTCCCCGCGCCCCTGCCACAGTTGGCCATGATGGCACTCACCAGGGAGTATCGAAACGGGGCCGGCACGAGGTTGCCATTGATAATGTAGAAAACCATTACACCCCGCTATTGGTATGTTCAGTATGTTCAGTTTGGTACGATTAGATTAATAATATTAATACTTAATATGTTGTATATTTTGTTTGCCTCGCAGCGACGTTTACCGACCACCAAGCCGTCTGCCGCGATTTCCAGTCCTCCACACTGTCATGCTCCAACGAAACAACCCGGTCAGAATTTTCCTAACGTACGCGCACTTAGGACACTAGATCTGAACTCATATAACCATCGGACACGCGCACGGGCTGCGCTGTCCTCCCCGGCTCCAAGCCTGATGCGCAAGCAGTGTATGACTGGCTAGCTATATCCGCCGACCGTGACATGTAAGTAACAATAGCGTTGTTGTGTATATTGTTCTGACGTGTAACTGGGGTGGGGGTAACAATCGACGAAAATTTAAATAAATAAATAAAAAAGGCGCGTCCCCAATTAAAGAAGCAAACTGTAAAAATGACACACCTTAAGGCCATCTCCAATCCATTACATCAAATTCTACACTAAATTTTACATCAAAAGGAATATTCCCAGCATATTACACCAAATTTTATTCATCTCCAACCCATTACACCAAATTCTATTTCTACTCTAAAATAATTTGTTTTCTCATAAATTAAAACTTTAATTTTATATATATATAATTTAATTGTACTGCAAATAATATTTTTATTCCACAATAATATAACATACAACAACTATTATATTTAATTTTCAAAATTACCATATCGTTCCCACGTATGCTCAATCAATGCATTACGAAGTGCATAATGTACTTCTCTGCCTTTAGCAGAAGTGTTTTCAACCGTTGGATTAAATCTCAACAATTTTAACCATTCATTGGTATGCATATCTTTCCAACACACATTCTAACGAAATATATGAAATCTTATCACAAACTTTAGCAGAAGTGTTTTCAACGTTGGATTAAATATCAACAATCTTAACCATTCATTGATATAGATATCTTTCTAATACACTCGCATGGACGTAGCTCAATGGTTTAGTGGGCAGTATTTGGGGTAAGAGACCAAGGTTCGAACCTCGGCAACGGTAGTGTGGAATTATGTCCAAAGTGGGCAGATTCCTTGTGCGCATCGGCATTTGGCCCTGCTTACTAACCCATTGAGTCACCGTGATTTACATCTTCCCACAAGCTCTGTCGGGTCAGAGGTGGGGGGCCCTTAGGGCTGGGGATTTCAGTCTTTTGGGGTAAGATATCTTTCTAATACACATTCCAACAAAAGATATGATATCTTATCACAAACTTTATCATGAGTGTTTTCATCTATAAATATACTACATTTAGATTTCCAAAGTAAAATCACCACTCTTTGGATTCTCAAGCTCCCTCTTTGATTTTGTAACACCTCTCCATTCTCTTTGCAAAATGTCGAGCTCACGCATAACCCGAACTGCATCATACGCAATCAAGAAAGATCAACTTCTATGTCGTGTGTATTGTGACATTAGCTAAGATCCTAAAATTGGTAAGAATCAAACACAACAAGAATTTTGGACTCGTATTGGGATTGAGTATTATCAAATGCTACCAACAAATAATGGTAATATTCGACCTTGGAGATCTCTTCAAACTCGGATGCAAAATATAATGGCAACTGTTTCAAAATTAAGAGGATGCATATGCCAAATTGAAAATATGAACCCGAACGGAGCGTATGAACAAGATATTGTGAGTACTTTGTACATGTTTTATTAGTCATTTGCTTAAAAATTGTGAGTACTTTGTAAATATTTGTTATTTACTTACTTATATTTATGATTTATAACAGCTAGATAGAGCAAAAGATTTATCGTCGTAAGATGCCAAATTTCAAAGAGGGTTTGGATTTGATCACGTATGACCTATCGTTAAGGACCTCTATAAGGAATGAGCAACTACAAATTGTTGCAAAGAGACCTAATGAGCAAACATATAAATGAGGGGATGAACCAAGTAGTCAATTTATGTAGACTATTAATTCTAAGTATGTTTTGTATAATTTCGGATGTATTCAGTTTAATTTTATGAAAATTATGTTTTATGTACTTAAATTTTTAATTAATCTATATATAATATTAGTCTTGTTTTAATCGCCTTGATGAGATCTTTATAATTTATTTTTAATTATTCAAATTTTATGTTTATGCATTTAATAAAATATGTAAATCCATAAAAAAAATAAGGATACAAAAGAAATTAATAAAAGAGACAAAGGACAAATTTGGAATTAAAAAAATTTACACCATTTTGGTGTAAATCTACCGTGTCGTTGCACTATAGACAAACGCCAAAATGTCGGATAATTTGGCGCCTTCCTAGAGAAAGTTCAGTGCCAAATTGTGTACCAAAATGGCGTTTGCCGCCTTCACTGGAGAAGGCTTAAAAAGGAAAACGAAGCACCTTAAGAAGGAAAAACAATGCACCTTTAAGAAGGAAAATCACGCACGGCACCTAAAGCTTTAGGCAGACTCACCTTAAGTTTCAACAACTGAAGCACCTTAAGCGCACAGACCACGCACCTTAAGAAGAAAACCACGAACCTAAAGCTTTAGAACGACACACCTTAAGTTTCAACAACTACCGCACCTTAACCACACAGCACAAAAACCACGCAACTTAAGCACAAAAATAATGCACCTTAAGAAAGAAACCGAGCACCTTAAATTTGATCTAGATGCAAAAAAGACAAAATTGCCACCACATTTTTAAAAATAAGTGTTCCATCTGACACAGTTGATTTTGATTAGATCAACGGTTGAGATTAAATCTCATATCCGCATGTGAAGTCTATTACCACATTTGATCTCTTTTTAATTATTATTATTATTATTATTTTAGTTTTCTGCAAATACCATGGTCATTATCATGCATGACTAATTTGGTGCCTCCCACAACAACTACAACAACTTGCAGAAATCATGCTTACGTTACATATTAACAAATATATATATATATATATATATATATATATATATATATATATATATATATAATGACAAACTTTTTATATTCCTTATTGCTTGTGAATTACGAGTTGATTACATGCATAATATACTAAGATATAATAAAAAGAGTCGGTTGAAAATTAAAAGTAATGTAGTGTAATTAATATGTAATGAGTTACTTCCATAATATAAGGAGATACAATAAAAAGAGTCGGTTGAAAGAGTAATATAATGTAATTAATAAGGAATATTATGGTAATAACTTGGAGTAGTTATGTTGTGCAACCGTGTGCAGCATGTATGGTGAATGGTGCACACGGTTGCAAAAATGATGTCGTTTTGACGTCGAACTTAAAAAAAAAAAAAAAAAAAAATCAATTTCGATTGCCGTTAACGGCGTTATGTTGTGCATAATTTGAACTATACATCCATAACTTCATAACTATACATTCAGAATTGCATAACTACACATCCATTAACTTCATAACTATACATTCAGAATTGCATAACTACACATCCATATAACTTCATAATTATACATTTAGAATTGCATAACTACACATCCATATAACTTCATAATTATACATTTAGAATTGCATAACTACACATCCATGACTTCATAACTATATATTCATAATTGCATGCATAACTACACATCCATAACTTTATAACTATACATTCAAAATTGCATAACTACACATCCATTACTTCATAACTATACATTCAGAATTGCATGTATAACTACATATCCATAACTTCATAACTATACATTCATAATTGCATAACTACACATTCATAACTTCGTTCATAACTATACATTCAGAATGTGAAATTATAACTTCATAACTATACATTCAGAATTGCATGCATAACTACAAATCCATAACTTCATAACTATACATTCAGAATTGCATAACTATACATCCATAACTTCATAACTATACATTCATAATGTGAAATTATAAAATTATGAACATATGTTTACGTAACTAACGACAATCGAAAATAATTTTTTAAAAAAGTAAAACGACGCCGTTTTTGCATCCGTGTGCACCATGCATGGTGCACACGGATGCACAACATTATTTGCCTAATAAGTTGTAATCGTGTCCGGTAGGTTTTGTTTTGTTTTTTGTTTTTTTTTGTTTTTTGTTTTTTTTTTTAATGATAAAGGTAAATTTATGAGGAAAGTGGTGCAACATAATAGGGAGTTCCAGACTTGTCTGATTTTGGTGAGGTGTTTGAGGTGTATGATGCCGTGTTTGGACTTGGGTTGACTGAAACTCCGACCAGTCTACTTGTCAAGAAAGAATTTCTAACGGGGATCATCTATCAAATGAGTCCTTCTGAGGCAAGTCAACATCTCATAATTGATATGGAGTAGCTATTATTGTTTGTTTTTACTTCGAGACATAATTCAACTTAAGTTTGATTAAAATAGGATTCAACGCTGGCTGCAATGGTACTCCGACCCGGGCCAATCAAGGCTTTGTTAAATGCTCGTTTTCAAGAGGGGGAGGATGATGTGGAAAGAGTGCCTCGGATATATATTAGAGCCATGCGTGATAATGTAGTTAAGTCCGCGCAGCAAGATGCGATGATCAAGAGGTGACCGCCGGTGGCCGTGTACACTTTGGAATGTGACCTCTCTAGGCATGCTGAAATACTAAGATATAATGCATACATTTGAGTGTTGTTTGAGCAAAACTCAAATAAGTTAGCATTTGAGTGAAAGCGCAAACTAAAATTGATTGTAGTAATAAACTTTCAAAGTTTTCAAAGATTAATCTCTGTTGTGTACTCCGCCGGTGGTTGAAATTTTTTATACAAAGACAGCATACTAGATGGGCAACCCAACTAAATTGGGCAAACGGTTGACTTGATAATCATACAATTACAAGTTTAACTCTCAACGGAAGCATCTAATTGGATGAGTTTCTTCATTTGAGTCTTTCAGTTATGCTTATGAACAACCAAAACTAGTTTATATGATCTCCTTATGTTCTTTTGGCGGCTAAGGTCACAAGATTGGATTTACTAATTGCACACCATCAGATAATGACTACGAGTTTCCTTCCTCACCAAAGAAAAAAAAAAAAAAGCATACTAGATAGTACAAAATTTGAGACAAGGATACATCACGTGTGATAGAAAAAAGACCTAATAACAAGTTTTGATATTGGTGGTTTAGTCGATGAAACATGACTTTCGTACTTGAGGGTCGTAATTTAATTTTTATCAATACTTTCAAAATTCAAACAAAGCATGTGACGGTAAATATGTTACCGGAATATATTAGGAAAGAAGTAGAGCAATTGTATTGCTATGTTCAAAGTACAATATTTTCAGAGTCCCCTACTTGTTACATGGGCTCAACTTTTATACTATGCAATGGTAACGGCTATAATAATGTATATTACTAACAACCTCCTAATAAGTGCAACAGCTCTCCTCAAGTGCCAGGGCTCCTCAGTAATTATTGTGTGCTCTCCTCCGTAATTGCTCTTTGATGAGGCGATATTGAACTCTAAGAACCGTTCCACCTCTTCCTACTTCACTCTTGACCGTGTTGATTGCTTTGACTATTGTTGGTCAGTTCAAATGTGCTTCGAGTCAGATCCAGTGCTTTGTCCAGTTATCGCATGATCTCTGAAATTTATTTTATTTTATCTTTTATTTCAAATAGACCTTTGTAACACGTACGTTCAAATTTTTTAAAGAGTTAATTACTGTTTTGGTCCCTCGACTATGGCAAAAGTAACAAATTAATTAGTCCTCGATTATCAATTTTAGCCAATTAAGTCCTTAACTATTAATTTTTATCTGATTTGGTCCTCTGTCAGTTTGGCTGTGAACTGACCGTGTCTTTTGTGGACCAATTTGGTACTTTCGCCATAGTCGAGGGACCACCAAAATAGTAATTAACTCATTTATTTGTATATAAAAATAAAAAATTGTTTCACTTCAGTACTTTCAAAGTGCATTGCGCCAAGACACTAAAATTGTAGTGAATCATCAGAAAAATTATAATGAGATCCCCAACATGTATCACCAAGGATGTTGGGGATACATGTTAGGGATCTCATTATAAAAAAATGTTCAAAATTAAATGAAATTATAAAATTGGAAAAAAAGATATATTTTAGGAAAATAATATTGGAGTTATTAGATTCGACTCCAAAAAAATGAAAGTACTAAAGTTAAACAATTTTATATTTTTATATACCAATCTGTACTTTCGTCATAATCGATGGATCAAAATAGTAATTAATTCTTTTTAAAATTACAAATACAATTTTAAGAGAAATGTATTTTTTTTTTGAGTACTACTAACTTTGTTACAATGTAGTATCTGTTCACACAATACTTTCTCAACCTGTTGAAGCACAAAGAGTCAATATTGCTCTCAAACCTATGACCTCTGATTTGGAAGAATCACTTCATGCCATTTGAAATATGAAAATATCTCTAAAAGTTTTCGTGCACGGCGAAGAAAATGGCCACAATTTATTCTGTAGATCCGGGTCTACCTTGTAAGGTGGACCCGAATCCAAATGTTTACAATTTATATATTAAATGTTCACAATTTATCTTTTAAAATTTCATAATTTGTATACTACGAACACACAATCTACAATCTTAATAAGAGCCAATAATGTTAGATCCTTAACGGGAATAACAAAAAATGTTCATGTAGTTATCTATTCAAATGAATGGTTAATATTATTTCTGATTAAATAGTTTACAATGATTTCCCTATTTTACCCTTAATTATTAAAAAAAAAATTGGGATAAGGGTCAAATAAACCCTCGAACTATATACCTAAGTGCAATTAGCCCCTCGAACTAAAACAATCTTCAATTAAACTTTTAAACTTGTTAAAAATGTGCAATTATCATTTTTTACCAAAAAGTAACCAAGTTAATTTTGCTTAGTTGGCATTTTATTTAAATATTTTTTAAAAAAAAATTAAAAGAAAAGTCGCACGTCCGTTCGATCAGTTCATCAGTAAAGCAGCAGGATTCATCAGTTGGACGCCTCCGTTACATTTGAACAGAGAAGCTCCAAATATGGCATCTTCGTCCCTTGACTTTTCCACCTGAAGTGTTCTTCTCCTCAATCACAGCCTTGAATTCCGTGGGAGCATTCAGGACGAGCCCGGCCACTTAGATGGATTGCAGCCTCTTGTCCATAATTATCTTCCAAAATAAAGGCAAGACTGCAAAGCTGAGCAAGGCCAGCAGGACCAGTGGAATGTTCCTCCCCATCAATATAGTTCTCCCAAATCTTGAGTTTCTGCCTTTCCGCCAACTACTCAGCCTGAGCAAGAAGGTGATTAGGTGAGCAAAGGAGAGTAGCTTCGTATTTACTGCTTTTATGTTTTTTTTTTTTTTCATCTTCCTGCCTGCATTATCTCGCCCAACCAAGAAATGCTATACCCTTTAATTTGGAGTCTCCTGAAAAAAAAAAAAAACACAACACCGGGAGGCCTCGCCAAAGCAGGAGAGAGCAAAGAAGACTGGTGTAAATCTTTCGCCAGAGAAATGCCGATATGAAGAAATCCAAGACTTGCCGAAGAAGGAGAATGTTTGCCGGTGAAGAATTACTGCCTCAGGACTAGCGACGGTGGACGGAGTTCCTGACTGTAAAAAAAAAAAAACCTGAGGCAAAGGAGCGGATGCTACAGTTTGACCGAGTTGGAGCTTTCTGGCTTTTCCATGAACGGAGAAGCTCCGTTCATGGGAAGCTAGCCATGGCGGCAGGCTGGGCATTGGCAAGCTGTTTTTTTTTTTTTTTTTTTTAATATTATAATTAATTTACTTTTTAAGTTTTCAAAAAAAATTTACTTTTTTAAAAAATAATTTTAAAATATTAATTGACGTGGCATCTTATGTGGAATCCTACATGGCAGGTGACTTGAAGGTAACATCTTATTATTAGGTCAAATAGATTAATTGCACTATTTTAACAAATTTAAGGGTTTAATTGAATATTTTTTTAATTTGAGGAGCTAATCACATTTTGATATATAATTAGAGGGTCTATTGGACCCTTATCCCTAGGGGTGGCAACGGGGCGGGGCGGGGGCGGGGAGTATACTCCCCGTCTCCGTCCCCGAAACCCCGACCCCGTCCCCGTCCCCATCCCCGACGGGGAATTATAAATAGTCCCCATCCTCGTCCCCGCGGGGAATTTGGCGGGAACGGGGATTCCCCGTTCCCGTTCAACTCTTAGTTAAAATCTAAAATTAGTGTAATTTTTAATTTTAAAAAATAAAAATTTAAGTATTAATTTTAAAAAATTAATATATATATATATATATATATATATATATATATATATATATTACATAATGACACAGTAGCAATGCTACTGTACACAGTAGCATTCAACTGTACACAGTAGCATTCTACTGTACGTTAAGTAATATATATATATATATATATATATTATAACAAATAAATAAATAAATAATAATAATAATAATAATAATTATTATTATTATTATTATTATTATTATTCGGGGACGGGGAGGGGTATTCCCATCCCCGTCCCCATCCCCGCCGGGAAATTAAAAAATTTTCCATTCTCGTCCCCGATCCTCGAAATTTTTCTCCATCCCCGTTCCCGTCTCCTACGGGGCCGGGGATCCCCGACGGGGACGGGGCATATTGTCATCCCTACTTATCCCTAAATTCTTTATTAAATTGCCTCCGCGGCTCCGCTCCGTTAATTTTGATGTGCCGCTCTGTTAATTTTGTTGTGCGGCTCCGTCAATGGACTATAATTCCGTCAAAGGGTAAAAACAAAAAAGACATGTAATTAAGGGTCCGTTTGGAAAGTAGGAAAATGACTTCTGGAAAATGAGTCATTTTCCGGAAAACATTTTCCGTTTCCAGTGTTTGGTTACATTTGGAAATCTGTTTTGGTGTGTTTGGTACATTTTCTGGAAAATGAGTAGAATGGTATTATTAAATATTTTAATTATTTTATTTTAAATTAAAAATTCATTTTAAATCTTTAAAACAAAAGAAATAAAATAAAATAAAAAAAAAAAAAATTTGATTTCCGGCGGAACCCAGTTCCGCCGGAAACCAAGGCTGGTTTCCGACGGAACTGGGTTCCGCCAGAAACCATAGCTATGGTTTCTGACGGAACCGGGTTCCGCCGGAAACCATAGCTCTGGTTTCTGGCGGAACTGGTTTCCGCCAGAAACCATACGGTATGGTTTCTAGCGGAAACCAGTTCCGCCGGAAACCATAGCTCTGGTTTCTGGCGGAACAGTTCCGCCAGATTTAAAAAAAAAAAAAAAAATTGAAAGAGAAAGGCGGAAAACTACTTTCGCCCAAATTTGGCGGAAGTCATTTTCCGCCAAATTGGGCTCATTTTCCCTAGTTAACGGAAAATGGATTCCGTTGACTGGATTTTCCAGGTGTAGCCAAACACCAAAAACTCGGTAAATGACTTCCAGAAGTCATTTTCCGGGTTTCCAAACACAGCCTAAGAGAAAGGCTATTATATTTGAGTTTTATAATACAACGGTGAACATTAATAAATTCATTCATAATACCCTTTGAGAAATGTATTATATTCTGAGTTTATATTTGAGTTTTTTTTTTACATATTTATTTACCAAGTATTGTATTAATATCATGGAAAAAATAATTTGAGCTTAAAATGTATTAATTTTTACTACGTTATCTAATTGTGTTCATTAAATAAACAATGAATTTTTGTATCCACAATAACTCATCCAACAATAATGGTTGAACCAAAAGTACCTCAAACAGAACACCTAAAAGAATTATATGTTTTTATGTTGATAATAATATATAAATGATAATTTGATCATTGTCTTACGTAACTACATTTAAAAATCATTATTAAAAATGCCAATGTAGGGCAATATAACATCGTGACATAGTTGACACTTCAAAAAGATGCGGGACTACAACAATGCTACAATTAATCTTGCAAATACAGAAAACGAAGAAATTTCAAAAATAGTAATCGTTGCAGCATTCATTGATCTTGTATATAAAATACTTATTATGCATCATTTAAATATATTAGAACTAATATAAATTTATACTTCATTTCATTTTCTACACTCAACCTGTTGGATTAAAGGTAAAATCAGCATTAAACTTCACAACAAATGCACTTAGTATTCGGACTACCTACAAAGTCATTGTTGTTACTATCAAGTAAACAAGTTATAGAGCTAGAACATAAGGTACTACTCAAGTACTCATGAACCCTGTACAAATATAATAAATATGAATATTTTGTTCAGCACTTTTACATGAGAATCTACGGCACACATTTCACAACACATGAAACATGTATGTAGAAAAAACTACAACGGCCAAATATTAATAGGCGCTTGCAAGATAAAACGTTCATAGTACAACTAAGATCCCAATCATATACACAACAAGGAAAATTTACAACTTCCTACACCATAATCTCATTGCATGGCGTTGCCCTCTATACTACCACCGCTAACTAAATTGCACACATGACATACTACCAATAAAAAAGAAGAAGACAAGTACTGAAGATGAAGACAATGACAATGCTACCAAAAAGAGAATATAATTAAGAAGACTTAGAGAAATTCAACTTAAAAGTAGTATTTATTTAGACTATCGTTTTTAGACTAAGTATTTTAACTAACATTATTATAAAGTTGCAAACATTTATTTTAGTGACAATTATAATCAACCTCTCCTATATTATCTTGCATACATATACTTTGAATTACTGATTTAAATAAACAAATTCAACCTTCAATTACCTATGCATTAACATCTCTTATATAATATTGCATTGATATATTTTGAAGTATTTATTTAAAAATAATCATTGTGCATTATCCCATTCGCGCGTGAAAAAACTAGTGTTAACATATATGTAATCTATTACTTTGTTTTGTATTCACAAGTTCCTTTCAAATACTGCAGTCTACAGTCACAAAATATTATCAGATTAGGATTTGATGACCATGTATTGTATTCACAAATTTCCTTCTACAGTTATTATGTGTTTTAACTTAGAAACACAATTTATATTCTATAATTCCACAATTCCAATAATAAAAGCATATAATTTATATGTGGTTTAAGACCAGGGTCCACCTTGCAAGGTGGACCTTGGTCTATGGTTTAACAACTCGAAGATGGCAAGCTTGGCTAGATTGGGGAATATGGCTTGCGGGTCACAAATTTGGGTCAAAGTACGTATTGGGCTGTTGGCTATTGCACTGCTTCGAAAATGCAATCCTTATTGTTAGAAATAGAGGATATTTTGAGTGGCTGATAATAGGGAAGTGAGGAGATGAAATTTTCAGGTGTCTAATCACTTTCCAAGTTTTAAATCTCCCTCATAAAAGCAACAAGGTTCAAGATTTAATCTTATGGGATACACGAAAATGAATGAAATTCTTAAGTTGCTTTGTTTAAGAATTTCCTGTAGAAAAGTAGAACTGTGAAATATCTCAGTAGACTTAATTTCAGCAATGGTCCTCCGAGTATGATGATTTTTCACAATTGGTCCTTGATTTTTAATTTGGACAATTTAACCATCCGACTATTAAAATCTATCCAATTGAGGTCCTTCCGTTATATCTTGGTTAAGTAGACGTTTATTTGAGGGGTAAAAGTGTCTTTTTAGGTTCTGAGTGTATATTTCATCTTCATTTCCCATCGTTGATATTGGAGTTGCATACGCGGCGCAGGAGCAATTCCTCTTGCACATCGCCGTACACTCGTGAAGATCATGCCGGCATCCACAATCGAACTCCATCTAATTCAACGCCAAAAACCCATAGTTTTCACATTCCAAATCATGAACTCTAACGCACCCGTCCGGGGATAATTTGTTCCAGATTTTGTTGGTCAGAATCCACATGTACCGCTCCAGGTACCCGCCATGGCTGACCTGCAACTTGGAGAATATTGTATGGTTATGGAGCTCAAACGTGCACTAATTCTCGGATTTTGTGGAGACAAATGAGAATGTTATGGCCGCTGTCAAATTCATTTCCGGGACGCCACTAAACCGGATTCCATTCCAAGCTTCGCTCCGGTAAATTACATCGTCTTTCTTCTTCAAGAATGCTTCCGGGACCAGATTGAATTCCCACCTCCATACACCAAATAAATATTCCCATCTTCGCAGATTCTAGAATTCCCCAGCCGGTGGCATTTGTGAGAGGTGTGTCCCTGTTAGCAACTCAAACGACGGTCTTCTCTTTGATGTCCATGTAGCATCGGTCGAAGTTTTCAGGGGTGAAGAAGCCTATCTCAAAAAGCACGCTGGAGGAAACTAAGGTTTGGTCTCCGGCGAATGGGTGCGTCGGGGTGATGCAGTCGAGTATAAGAGGTGCGATGAGAGTTGGGAGGATGAGGGTCTGGAAAATTATGAAACAACAGATGCAGAGTCAGTAACAATGGGAAATAGTTCATAATATCTTTTTAAACTCCCAATGGTGTAGTGTTATCACCGCTGCAATCTGGCCTCGTCCAAATGGTTGGCTATGGCGACGGGCAGTCCCGGTTTTGGTCATTCCGTCGGCAGGGGTGACTGGTGAAGGTTCGAACTGCACCGTGAGGTACTCAGGCTTGGCGATCTATACCAGCAAATTAAAGTGTGGAAGTGGGCATGAATGAAGGAGGAGAGCGTGGTTTTACGGTGAAGCTCCCACCAATCATTCCCCAGCTCAAAAGCCAGAAAACTTGATTCTTTCGCAATCACACTTTCAGAATCTTAGCGGCTTAGACCACCGGATTTTCCCTCACAATCGCCTCCTAGCTGGCCACCTTGTAATCAAACAAACAGTCGTGGCGATCGGAGTATCTGTGCTTCAGTGCTTGGAGCAGAACACCTCCCCGCACGGGCACCGGAATCCCACTTGCCCAACTTTCCATCGTCATCCCGCTCCCGAGCACCGGCAAACCGCAAACGTCCCTCGCCCTCTTCAAGGACCGAATCTCTGACGCCTCGAAAGCGTTTTTTTGTCTCCGATCTTTGCAGCGACCACGCCGGGTTAGATCTCAAGTCACAGCCGCCGGAGAGTTTCGGATTTGAGCTCTTAGGTGATATGACAGAAGTAGAAGACAGAACGCTGAATGTCCTTGGAGATAGATGCCTCAACGTTATTGTCTGCCTTCTATTATCATACAAAACGTTGGCTGTGGAACCAAGATGAACTATACACTCAGAACTTGAAAAGACCCTTTTACCCTTCAAATAAACATCTACTTAACTAGAATATAACGGAAGGACCTCAATTGGAAAGATTTTAATAGTCGGATGGTTAAATTGTCCAAATTAAAAGTCAAGGACCAATTGTGGAAAATCACCATACTCGGGGGACCATTGCTGGAATTAACTCTATCTCAGTATTATGCAATTCTATTGCATGTATCTTTTTCAAATCTTTCACAAATATATTGATAGATGAAAATATGACTGTTAGAGAAGTTACATGGAAGTTTTTTTGCAGTTTTAAAAACTTATCTTCCATAAAAAATATATATTTATCATAAGATACATAAATCATGTTCAACATGAATATATATGTAACTATGAACCTTTGTAAGGTTGCGAACCACATGCAAATAACTGTGCAAATATATTTATATATATATTATAATTTTCTAGCACACTTTTGCATATAAGTTTGGGAAAATTGGAAGCTCATGTGCTGTGCAATCATTTTTTTAAATGAAACAAACAATTCCCCTATATTGGGAAATAATCCCCCAATGTTGGGGAATAGACAATGCCTTCCAGCAAACTCATTCTCCAATTAACTTTCTACCAAACTAAAATAATATTTATAATTCCTCAACTCCAAATATTATTTTAAGCTTTCATGGTAGTCCATCTGAAATATTAATCTTCATTATTATATAAATTTCCAACATTCCTCCTCCATTTATATAGTAAAAATTAATATTGTACCAAGATAAATCCAAAACTCATGCATAAATGAAAGTGTCTTACAGATTGAACTTTCACATAGTATTATATGTGTTACATTAATTCGGATTGCAGTGATGGACGAACCAAGTACTTACCTTAGGGATATCTTTTTAATATAGTACTTGCAGCCAATAAATAAAGTACTCAACTACATTGAACTCAAGGCCTAACGTAATAACTTAGGCGTGAGTTGAGCTTTCCTTCATCTCTTGACTATCAATGGGTTTCAATCCTATCCCTTCTGATGTCTTTAAAATCATGTCCCTTGCCAAGGCTTTTGTAAACGGATCCGCTAAATTGAACCGGGACCGTTCAAAGTCTAGTGCTACAACACCATTACTTAAGAGCTCTCTCACATAGCTATGTCTCAAGCCTATGTGTCTTGACTTGCCATTATAAACGTTGTTATATGCTTTGGCCAGTGTGGTAGCGCTGCCACAATGTACTAAAACTGGTGACATCGGTTTTGGCAAAACTGGAATTTCAAAAATTAAATTCCTTAGCCAATCAGCTTCTTTTCCAACCGAAGCCAATGCAATAATACTCATTTTCCAGAAAATGAACCATACACACAAAAACAGTTTTCCAGAATGCAACCAAACACTGGAAAGGAAAATGTTTTCCGGAAAATGACTCATTTTCCAGAAAACATTTTCCAAAAGTCATTTTTCTGCTTTCCAAACGGACCATAAGTATAATAATATTCATTTTTATAATGTTTTATGTTGGCGTATGCTTAATTAAATTGCTTAAAATAATGTTTGATAAATTATTATTATTACTAGAATAACACCCATGCGATGCACGAATAGTAACATATATTCAATAATTATATAATACAATATACATTCAATACACAAATAATGTACATCTCCTGAATACAATGTATACTTTTAATATACTAAAAATACATTATTTTTGTATTGAATATGTATTATTTTATAGTATACAAAATATGATCTAAACAACTTGGTCCACACACTAATGATTGCTATATATAGTAGGTTTACAATGTTCATAAAATTAAGGGAAAATGGCACTTTTTCCCCCTGACTTATATACTTATAGCATTTTTCCCCCCTGAATAATTTAAGTGGCTATTTTAACCCCCTGAAATGTTAAATAGACATATTTACCCTTAAAACAAATATTTCATTTATTTTTCTTCCCCAACAAATTATGACAACGATTCGGTTCAAACTGAGTAGACACTATAGCAACTAAACCGAAATATTTCAATTATAATTTAGAATCAAAACTTGATATTTAGAGTTTATTAAAATCGCGAACCGGAACGGCGGGTTCAAGTTCCGAAATGAAAAAAATACATTTATTGTTGAATTTAGACTATTTTAAAAATAAAAAATAAAATGTTAAAATAAAGACGATTCAAAATCACGAACCGGATCCGGAACCGCCGATTCACGGTTCAGAATCTAGTTTTTTTGATTCATAATTTTAATAAATTCAAATCTAAATATTGGGTTCTGGATTTGAATCATAACCGAAAACTTTCAATTCGATTGCTATAGTGTCCGGTTCAGTTCGAACCGAACTGTGATCATCCCTACGTATAAACAATAATTTGTTGGAGAAGAAAAATAAATAAAATGTTTACTTTAAGGGTAAGAATGTCAATTTAATATATCAAGGGGGGAAAATCGTCACTTTTTAAATAATTGAGGGGGTTAATGTGCTTACATAAACAACTCAGGGGGAAAAAGTGCTATAAGTATACAAGTCAGGGGGGAAAATGTCATTTTCCCTAAAATTAAATTCTAATGTATAGGGTCAAAAAATTGGATAACAGGACCAAATGTGATACAAATTACATAGTCATAAACCTAATTAGAAAATTTTAATAGTCAAGGACCAAATGTGATTAATGTATAATAATCAGTGGACTAAAAGCGAAATTTATTCTCTATGTCTATAAACATAAGTGGTAATGTCCAAAAATCCTAAAAAAAAAAAATGTACATCAGATATATTTCCATTCAATTTAGAGTAGGTTCATAATGTTATTTCTATATGTTAATAAAAACAAAGCTTAATGTATATATAAATATTACACTAAAATAATAAATTTATGTACTTATCGATTTATTTTAAAAATAAAATAAAATAAAACATATCAATATGAATGTTATTCAAAAGATCTTAATCAGAGTTTTTTAATGATATATTTTTTATACATTAGTTTTATTTTTACAAAAAAAAAAAAAAAAGAGATCGAATAAAGTGGGATTAGATACTTTTTTGACTTTTGAAACAATTTCAACTAATTTTAATACAATTATCATAATCTAATTTAAATTAAATAAATTGGGATTAGATACTCTTAGGGGGGTGTATCCAATTTGACTTTTGTAGAGTTTTAAAGACTTTTAAAATGATACATTTTAATAAACTTTGATTGATTTTAATCGAGTCGTTCAAAACTTTTTAAAACTTTATAAGACTCTGATCTATAAAAGTCTATATAAAAAAAATTTATAGACTTTTATCAACTTTTTATTTTAAAAAGTCTACAAAAGTCATTAAAATTCTAAATTGAATACATCCTTACAAACTTTTAATGATTTTGATTCTTATCTTTTATAATTTTCTTACAAAACATTTATAATATATCATAAAATTCTTCTTATTATATAGTTCTTCACCCACATCAACATTCTCAACATTATTATTTTTATCCATAGTATGTTGAGACTTATATTCTAATTACTTTTATATCTACTATACTAACAAAAGCCCAAGAGAGTTAGGCCTATAATGGGTAGAAAAAATGGCGGTCACAGATTTTAATCAAATGAATGGCTCAGATTGATTATATTTTAATTTTTCCTTAAGATTTCTTAATTTATCCTCAATAAATATGATCATTCGTTAACTTTTCCGTTAAGTATTATTTTTTCCGTTAATTTCGGTTAGTTCACTGTTAATTTACTCATTGATTCTAATAAGAAAGGACTTAAGTTCGAACCTCATCCCAATCAAAATTGGTATGATATTTTTTTTTTTTTAATTTAAACTGTGCATTTATTTCATCAATACAAAAAAAATGTCTACAACCATACGCCATAGTCCCAAAAGTGGACTATGGCTCAACAAAGTCTTGGCCATTTCGGCCGAACTATATCTGTACAAGGGGTGACCCAAAAGTGGTCACCCCCAAACAAAGGACAAGAGCTCCCAGCTCATCTAGCTATAACCATCTCAAGCTCAAAAAGGCCAAAAAGGCTCACAAAAGAGATCATTAGGTAGATTCTAGCCTTAGCAACCCAAACCTCTCCAAACCATCCACAATCATAGTCTAAAGTAGGCTCCCCGTCCCATACAAGTGATGGGAACGATGCCTAAGCTCAAAGATCCAAACTACCCCTACTACCCTCAAACCTAAGTCCCATCCCACCGGCACGGCGTACCGTATTTTAACCCGGGGAGACTTTTACGGGTCCCGGCTTGAGCGACAGTACTCACCTCATCCACTCTCGTGCCCAAGACCAACCCCCCTCGGCATAGCGTACTATGTTTTGCCCGGGGGACTTTTGAGGTCCCGACAGGAGCAATGGCTCCCTCCCCAAATCACCCTTAGGCCAAAGGTCAACTCCCACGGCACGGCGTACCGTGTTTTAGGCCCAGGGAGCCTTTATGACCCCGACCTAAGCGATAGTTCATCTCCAATTAAAGTTGGCATGATTAATATTCTATTTTATTCTTATTAAATTAAATAATAATTTAGTAGCTACAACAAAAAATAATACATATACATTTCTTTAATTTAGAATTATGTGTCAACAATGTCTTTATTAAAAAAAAATATTCATTACCAATAAATTAAATAAGATAAATAATTTTATTAGTTATATTGTCTTTATTTTTCTCTAATATAAAAATTCTTTACATTCAAATTCATCGATTGATTATATTCGCTACGTTGTCCCTAAAATGTCTTTATTAAAAAAAAAATTATTCATTATCAATAAATTAATTAAGAGAAATAATTTTATTAGTTATATTGTCTTTATTTTTCTCCAATGTAAAAATTCTTTACATTCAAATTCATCAATTGATTATATTCACTACATTGTCTATTATCTTTTTTGTGCACTATTTTTTTAATTAAATATCAAAATTATAATACAAAATAATGCTATATATTTATTTACCAAGTATTTTATAAATATCATGAAAAAATTGTGGGCACATTGTGGGCAAGGATGATGGATCGAGCCCGGATAGCCATAGTGTAGGGCTCCTTATGGCCTTATGGGCACCAGACACGAATCCTCCCACCTAATAGTCACTAAATCATAGTAATTTATCACATCTACAAATCTTGTCGGGCCGAGGTGTGGGCCCTGGGGCAAGAGATTGGCAAATTATGCCCTGGACCCGTGTCCACAATGAATTGTGGACACGGGCCCAAAACGACGTCGTTTTTTTTTAAAAATGCGTCATTTAGTTTTAAAAAAAAAAAAAAAACGCGCGTGTTTTGCCGTTAACGGCGTTATTTTTTTTTGGTTTATGAATGTACAGTTATGCCGTTATGAATGTACAGTTATGCAATTATGAAATTATGAACACAAAGTTCTAACATTATGAACTTACAATTATGAACATTTATAGTGATAAAATTATGACCATGGAGCTTTAAAATTGTGAATATAGAGCTTCGAAGATTATGAATGTACAGTTATGGAGTTATGAATGTACAGTTATGAAGTTATGAATGTACAGTTATTGATCGAATTATGAACAAATAGCTCTGACATTATGAACTTACAATTATGAACATATAGTGATAAAATTATAAACATAGAGCTCTAAAATTGTGAACATAGAGCTTCGAAAATTATGAATGTACAGTTATGGAGTTATGAATGTACAGTTATAGAGTTATGAATGTACAGTTATGTAGTTATGAATGTATAATTATTAACATATAGTAATAAAATTATGAACATATACTCCTAGAAACAGTCTGAAATTAAAAAAAATAAATAAATAAAAAATAACAGTGCCTAACGGCAGTGTTACCCGTGTCCAGCATGCAAGCTGGACACGGGTCCAGTGCATAACGATTGCAAGAGATTCACCTTTTGCATGTGTGCCAAGAAATCAAACTTGATCCCAGCTGCAGAGTCCTAAACCAAATCATACCACCTTCACCCAAAACTTTATACACATATATTAACCAAAATTAAGCCAAATTAGAAGTATATATAAACTATAAACATGACAATTCCAGAAATAATCCAAACTTAAAAGATATTCAATAAGCAAACACCCATCAGCTCAAATTACAAACCCAGTTCTAATTTGTAGATAATATCCAAAGACATACCTTTTCATGGATTGTAAACACAAAAGATCAAAACTTTACGATATGCACAACCGTCGTATATATATACACACACACCACACTTCAAAACATGTGTGCATACATAAGTGAGTGCGTCAGATTCTTGGAGAGAGACCAAAACGGGAAGAAATGAGTCAAAGGGATTGAAAGAACGAACCTAATGGAAATTGGGTCAGAGAGTTTCATAGAAATCTTTTCGTTAACGCAAGTCTTTCTCTCTCCCCACCAGGGACGGAGCCAGGATTTGTTGGGGCGGGGTCCAATCACAATTAAACTAATTAAAAAGAAAAAAATAATTAGACATAAAATAAAGTAGTAAAAATTTGAAGATTGGTAGCAAAATGACATTTTATTATTATTATTATAATAATAAGTATCATTGCAATGTATTTCATTTACAAATTAAAAAGCTAACTAGATAGCAATCTATTGTCCAGTGTCCACAAAACATAAACTCAATTTGCAAATCTTTACAAATTGGCAAGTCAATTAAGGTATGTACACTTTAACCTTCAAATATGGCAGGTAATTTTTACAAATCATAAGAATGAATAGAACATAGTATATGTCAAACTAGTATTGTTAAAATAATATGAAATTCAAATGGCTAATTACCTGAGAGTCTGAAACTGATTATGCTGTGAACAGAAAACTACGGTGGCAAATTATGCTGTGAACAAGGTGGGCACAGTTCCATATCTATAATTTCTATACTGTAGATTCATAAAATTTATACTTTAGATTCCAATTGTTGAACTCTGTTTTCACAAATCAGAGAACTATATGTTCATAATTTGATAACTACACAGTTTATAAATTATGAATTTACAGTACAAAAATTATGAATCTACAGTACAGATATTATGAATCTGCAGTATAGAAATTATGAATTTACTGTATTTAAATTATGAATCTACTGTATTTAAATTATGAATCTACAGTTTAGAAATTATGAATCTAAAATATAAATTTTATGAATCTACAGTTTAGAAATTATGAATCTAAAATATAAATTTTATGAATCTACAGTATAGAAATTGTAAATCTACAGTATAGAATTATAAATCTACAGTATAGAAATTATGAATCTATAATATAGAAATTATGGATATAGAACCGTGCCTACCTTACAAGGTGGACACATGCTCACAGTAATGTTCCCTTACTTGAAGGGGCAAATACTTTGATATTTTGGTGAGGTTTTAAAAGCTTAAACTTTTGTTTGGAGGGGAGATGCTTTGGTGAGGGGGCCAAACAAAAAAGCAATATACTAGTACTAATTTATTTTTTTTTAGTTTGGGGGGCCAAGGCCCCTGCAATCAACATATACCTCCGTCCCTGCTCCCCACCTTCCCTCTCTTTCTCTCTCTAAGGGTGTTTGGTTGGATGTAATTTAATTGTATTGAATTGTAATTTAATGAAGGCTTCAATTACAGTATTTGGTTGGAGGGAATTACAATTCCATGGAATTACAATTCAATCTTTTTTGTTGAATTGCAATTCATGGGGTAACTCCATGAATTGCAATTCAATACTTTTGGGAAAGGAAAAAGTGTAAGAAATGACAAAAATACCGTTATTGATTGTTATTATTATTACACAAGGACATTTTAGTCTTTATACCACTTTTTCTTTCTCATCCCCAATAATTCTATTCTTCCCTACCAAATTAAACAATATAATTTGAATTCTTACATTATTCATACCTTATTCTTTTCCCAACGAATTACAATTCCTTTCCTTCATAATTCCTTCCTCCCAACCAAACACCCCGTAAAAGTAAATGACACAGTGTAGTTCTATACCAACCAGAATTTCGAACTGTCATCTGACCTGGGAATACAAACAAATTCGAGTTTTGTTTGTTTTTTTTTTTGTTTTTTGTTTTTTGTTTTTTTTTTTGTTTTTTGACAAAGGTCCTGTTTGGTAAAATAGTTAGCCTATAGACCAATTTTGATTTATTGACCACTATTAGTTGTTTGACTTGATTTAAAAATCAATATAAATGTTTGGTTAATTAGTTTTTTGTACTTCAAAATGTTAAAATTCAAAAAGTTACTTAAAACAACTTTTTCTATTGGCTTTTTGAGAAAAACAATTATACCAAACAGTTATCAGTTAACAACTAATTTACCAAACACATTTCTACGATCAGTTAATGTTATCAACTAGTTATATCCTCTAATTAATCCAATTAGGTAACAGGTAACAGCTAACAGCTAACAACCATTTTTCAAATAGGGCTAAAGTGTTTTTGTTTTTGTTTTTATTTATTTTTATTGTTTTTAATATAGAGAGTCTTACTTGCTTGTTTAAGGTTGGTGAAATCAATAAATAGCGGAATTTGCTTCAATGGCTTATAAGTATTCTAAATTTCTAAAGTGATTTTACACATATGTTTGTAACATGACTTGTGATGACAAGCACAACGTAAGAGAAAAGTCAATGCTAAGCTGCATGGTAAAAAACTCAGGAGGGAACGAAGATCGTTGACCATGGAATGAATAAAACGCCATCTCATGTTTTTCTTTTCTCAATTTTTTTTTATTTTTTTTGAAAATTGATTTTTATTACTTGAATCTCACCTCAACCGCCTTCTCTCGTGACCATCACACTTGTATTTTACACACATAGGCCCTGTTTGGTAAAAAATTAGTCTATAGGTCAATTTTGACTTATTTGATCACTATTAATTGTTTGATTTAATTAAAATATCAATATAAATATTTGGTTAATTAGTTTTTTGCAACTCCAAAATGTTAAAATTCGAAAAATTATTCCAAGCAACCTTTTCAATTAGCTTTTTGAGAAAAAAAAATTATACCAAAAAGCTATTACCTAACAACTAATTTACCAAACATTTTTCTACAATCAGCTAATGTTATTAACTATTTATACCCTCTAATTAACACAATCAGCTAACAGCTAACAACCATTTTACCAAATAGTAAGAGATTGTCTTACGTAAAATGTTTAATATTTTTTAACAAAAATATAATTTTTATTGGAAGCGCAAAAGTTAAAGTAATATATGATTTAGCAATGATGTCCATGACGGGAATTCGTTTCTTACTGGTAAAATTAAATCTCAATCTTGTAAGCACTAATGTAACCAATTCTTAGTTTCTGTCTTTTTAAGTTGCATTCTGCAATTTATATTAGAATGAATGTATTGTTTAAGGGCTGGGCAATGGGCGACATTCGAAATATATTAGAATGAAATAAAAAGTGAAAATAAGTATAATAATATTCATTTGTATAATGTTTTATGTTGGCGTATGCTTATTAAATTTCTTAAAATAATGTTTGTAAATTATTATTATTATTACTACTAATATAGCACCCTTGTGATGCAGGGATAGTAACATATATTCAATAATTATATAATTTGATAATTTATCAACTTTAAAGACTAAACTAAATATACATCATATGTATCGCAGCAAATTATGCCATGGAATCGTGTTCACCGAGAATGGTGAACACAAGGCAAAACGACATCGTTTTTAGGCAAAAAATAAAATAAAAATCGCGGATGTGGAGTTAACGGCGCGTTATTGATCAAATTATGAATTTTCTGTTATGAGATTATGAATTTTCTGTTATGAGATTATGAATTTTATGAAAATTCATAATCTCATAATAGAAAATTCATAATCGCATAACAGAAAATTCATAATCGCACAACTAAAAATTCATAATCTCATAACAGAAAATTCATAATCTTATAACAGAAAATTCATAATCTCATGGTTCCAAAGTGAATGTGTAGGCATGGTTCCAAAGTGAATGTGCAGGCATGGATTCATAATTTATGAATGTTCGTGATTTCGGACGGGAATATGTAGGCATGGTTCCAAAGTGAATGTGCAGGCATGAATTCATAATTTATGAATGTCAGAAATTATGAATGTAATGAAAATTCATAATCTCATAACAAAAAATTCATAATCGCATAACAGAAAATTCATAATCTCATAACTGAAAATTCATAATCTCATAACAGAAAATTCATAATCTCATGGTTCCAAAGTGAATGTGTAGGCATGATTCCAAAGTGAATGTGTAGGCAGTCACGTAATTAATTTTTTTTTTTTTTTAAAAAAAGATAACGGTGTACTAACACCGTTGGAACCGTGTTCACCATGAATGGTGAACACGGTTCCATGGCATAACGTCTGCATATGTATTTAACGAGGCGGTTTCATTTCTGTGGCCCTGTAAGATGAAACATTAAAGAAATGCGCTTATACTATTCCTCCGGAGTCTTTTAAGATTAATTGTAACTAGTATTTGTCTCGTGCGATGCACGGTATAAAATTTAAGTATTTTCATTGTTGATAAAATTCAAACATCAATCATTAAAATTAATTATGAAATGTTACTTTTTTTTTTATAATACTAAATTGGTTGTTATATTAAAACATCACAACATACTATTAGCATATATTATAAAGCATTGTGTTATTAGATATCACATGATATTTTAAAATTTTACATTTAAATAATATATATATATATATATATATATATATATATATATATATATATATATATATATGTAGGAACCGTTGGTAGAAAACAAATAATAATCAAATAAAATTGACTATTATTTTCTGGAAAGAAGGGAAGAAAAGATGAAGAAAAAAGGCTAGTGTTTGGGGTTGGGTTTTTGCAAGAGTCGAGTGACCACTCTTTCCTTAAAACCTTATTTGCCACCTCCCGTAGATGCTAGGAGCGTTGTGGCCTAGGCTTCCCAGGATAAAACTTGCTTTGATTCAATGTTTGAGCACTCAAACAAGGAATCCGGCGAACAAGACTGGCTATGAACACAGTAGGCTAGAGAAGGAGTAGAAGCAGAGAGGTTTTGAGGCTTAAAAGTGAACTTTCGTGTTCTATGTTTCTGTGTGTAAAACTCTATTGCCCAACTCCTTCTTATATAGGGGTGAGGGATTTAATAGCATTTAATATGGCACTTAAGGGCACCCCTCCACCTTCCTGTAACAGCAGCCTTAAACCTGGGTTTCAATTCGAAAAAATTAAAATTGGAATTAACTCAGAAAACTAATTCCGTAACAGTAGAATTGAACACCCAACGGTCACAAAACTGCACAGGTTCGTGTAGGCCGAAACTACCAGTTTCGACCCCAGGCCGAAACTTCCAGTTTCGGCCATGGGTCCCAAGTCTCGGCTCAAGTGGCCGAGACTACATGTTTCGGCCCAAGTGGCCGAAACTATGGCAACTACCTAGTTTCGGCCACTTGGCCGAAACTTTGAGGTTTCGGCCACACCCAATGGCTTCGGAAAATTTATTCCGAAGTTTGGCATAACTTAGCCCGCAAGGCCAGCCAATTTCCGAACGACATTCGTGCACCCAGGTGCCGGCGCACACGAGCTCGGGCTTGAATCAAGCCTTTTTCAATCTCTCTAGTTGGAATTTGATTTGCACACACCCCCCCCCCCTCGCGCGAGAGAGCCTCTATGCTATAAAATTCTACAAGTTTCAAAAGAGCTCTTGTATATAAGGGGGGAAAATCTTCATTCCAAAGCAATGTCGGACAAAAGGCTCACCTTTTCCCTTCATTTTCCAACTCAGATGGGTCTACTTTGAGAATCAATATCTCATTCACCCATTATCCGTTTTGAGCGTACAATATATCAATCTCTTCGTCTCACTACGAAGTACCCGAATCCACTTTGACCGACTCAAATCGGAAGTGGACCCCACTGATAATTGTACCACAAAATAGCCACTTAACATGCCATTTTATGCCATTTTAAGCTATTTTTTCCAACAATCCCCCACATGAATGAAAAATTGATTTTCGGGGTATTTTGAAATCGGAAACAACTGTGTTCAAACGGTCGATCCCTGCATAGGATAGGTAGGGAGTCACTATACCCTTTGAACCTTCCCTTGTGAAGACATGTTTACTCTACTGGCTGTACGGTAGAACGCGATGTCTTTGAACCGACTGCCGTTTGTGTAGACGATGACATAACTCACACAGGAATCTCCCAACCATGCTCTTGCTCTCTTGAGTGTGCCCGTTTTGGCCGTGGGTCACCGTTCCTGGTTCTGCGAGAGTTTCTAAAGAATTGTGCCCAACAATTCTCCTTTGAAGCGACCCTCACTTCTCTCTAACATAGGTGATTCTTTCTCGAGTATCCCGCATACTCAAGAATCATTAAAGCATTAACATGCTAGCCTCTTGCGGGAGTCACTGTTTTATACGAGGAGTGGTAGGGAGTCCGAGACCCCCACAGTGACGCGCTCCGTTCCATAATTTAGTTGTCCCATTGAACCTAGGTGCCGGCTAGGTTGGGTATCCACTATAGAACTTTTTAGTCCAAGGGCATTAGACCCATTCCTCGTGTCAACTTCTCAACAACTTCTCTTCCTAACTCTTTGGTTAGCGGATCCGCTATATTGTCTTTTGACTTTACGTAGTCAATCGAGACAACACCAGTTGTGAGTAGTTGTCTAATGGTATTATGTCTACGACGCACATGTCTAGACTTACCATTATACATATGACTCTGTACTTTCCCGATTGTGGCTTGACTATTGCAATGCACACATATTGGAGGTACCGGTCTTTCCCAATTAGGAATATCCTCTATGAAATGGCGTAGCCATTCAGCCTCTTCACAACCTTTGTCCAAGGCTATCAGCTCAGATTCCATCGTGGATCTAGCTATCACAGTTTGCTTAGAGGATTTCCATGCAACGGCTGCACCGGCTAGTGTAAACACATAGCCACTCGTGGACTTAGAGTCCTTAATATCAGATATCCAATTCGCGTCGCTATACCATTCAAGTACAGCGGGATATCTCCCGTAGTGCAGTCCAAGATCACGAGTATACCTCAAGTATCTCATAACCTTTACTATTGCCTTCCAGTGCATATCACCGGGGTTACTCGTATATCTACTGAGTTTACTAACCGCATAGGCAATATCCGGCCTAGTACAGCTCATAAGATACATTAGACTACCAATAACCCGAGCATATTCCACTTGTGAAATACCTTCTCCGTGGTTCTTGGTTAGATGAATGTTTGTATCAAATGGTGTCCTAGCCACTTGACTATCATCCTTGTTAAATGTCTCAAGGATTTTGTCAATATAATGTGATTGGCTCAACACGAGACCATCAGGTCTTCTAATGATTCTAATCCCGAGGATTAAATCAGCCAAACCCATATCCTTCATGTCAAATCTCGCATTTAACATGTTTTTGGTAGACTTGATCATCCGATCATTACTACCAACGATGAGAATATCATCGACATATAAACAAAGAATGACATAGCCGTCTGTCGTTTCCTTAACGTAGACGCATTTGTCACTTTCGTTTATTTTAAACCCGTTAGTTAACATCGCATGGTCAAACTTCTCGTGCCACTGCTTAGGCGCTTGTTTTAAACCATAGAGCAATTTAACCAACTTACACACTTTCCTTTCTTGGCCCGGAACCACGAACCCTTCGGGTTGTTCCATATAGATTTCCTCATCTAATTCACCGTTTAGGAAAGCGGTTTTCACATCCATTTGATGAACTTCCAAGTTCCGCAGCGCGGCTATGGCAAGTATCATTCTGATGGAGTTTATTCTCGTCACGGGAGAATACGTGTCGAAGTAATCGAGGACCTCGCGTTGCCTGTAACCCTTGATTACAAGCCTAGCCTTATATTTCTCGATGGAACCATCCGGTTTCATCTTCCTTTTAAAGACCCACTTGGATCCTAAGGGTTTACTACCCGGAGGAAGATTAACAAGTTCCCAAGTGTGATTCTGTAGGATAGAATCCACTTCACTTTTTATAGCCTCTTTCCACATTGGTCCTTCCGTAGAAGTCACGGCTTCTACATACGTCCGAGGCTCTTTCTCTATCAAACAAGATAGAAAATCGGGTTCATTTTCTAATAAACAAGTTAGAGTACCCGAGTCGTACTCTAACAAGTAAGTTAGAAAATCAGGACCAAATGATTTTCCAACTCTCGCACGCTTACTGCGTCTCGGCTCGAGCTCGGGTTCTCTCTCGGATTCCCCACTATCATTATCCATAGTTTCGTCAAACGTTCGTTTTGACGTATTTGGTCCCCCGTTGGACCTACAAGGAAATATATTTTCGAAGAAATATGCATTCCTTGATTCTATTATCGTGTTCTCGTGTACGTCCGGATTATGGGACTCGTGTACTAAGAACCGATAAGCACTACTATTATGTGCATAGCCAATAAAGATACAGTCCACCGTCTTAGGACCTATCTTTATTTTCTTAGGTGTTGGCACCAAAACTTTGGCAAGACACCCCCACACTTTCAGGTACTAGTAGGAAGGTTTCCTACCGTTCCACAGCTCATAAGGAGTCTTATCGAGCTTCTTTCGGGGTACCTTATTCAAAAGGTAATTGCTTGTCAAAATCGCCTCACCCCACGCATCTTGAGGTAGGCCCGAACTTATAAGCATCGCATTCATCATATCTTTCAATGTACGATTCTTTCGTTCGGCAACACCGTTCGATTGAGGTGAGTAAGGTGCCGTACGTTCGTGTATTATTCCTACACTTGCACAGAAGTCACCAATCGGTGCTTCGTACTCACCACCTCTATCGCTTCTAATCTTCTTAATCCTCCGATTAAGTTGGTTTTCCACTTCATTCTTATAAAGAACGAATTTATCAACGGCTTCATCTTTTCTCTTAAGCAAATACACATAGCAGTATCGTGTGTTATCGTCGATAAATGTGATAAAATACTTATTATCACCTCTCGTTTGTATCGATCTAAAATCGCACAAATCACTATGGATTAATTCTAGTGGTTCAGTTTCCCTTTCAACCGATTTGAAAGGTACTTTCATTAGTTTTGCCTCAACACAAATTTCACACTTGTTATTTGTGTCAATATTAAAGTTAGGGATATGGTCCATGCTAATTAATCTACGCATAGAATTAAAATTAACATGACCTAGTCTACCATGCCATAAACTGGAAGACTCAAGCAAGTAAACAGAATTAACTTTGCTTTTATTGATAACATGGATTACACTGAGCTTAAAGAGCCCATCAGTTACATATCCTTTACCAACAAACATCCCTAACTTGGACAAAACTACTTTGTCTGACTCGAACACCATGCGAAAGCCATGCTTGTTCAACAGAGAGCCAGACACAAGATTCTTCCTCAGCTCAGGAACATACAGCACGTTGTTCAACGTCAGTTCCTTCCCGGAAGTCATCTTCAGAACCACCTTGCCCATGTCTTCCACAACAGACTGAGCAGAGTTTCCCATCCACACCTTTTCACCCTCAACGGTCTCAAAGGTGTTGAACATCTCTCGGTTGCAACACAAGTGCCTGGTTGCACCGGTATCAATGAACCACTCACGAGGGTTTGAGCCCACGAGGTTCACCTCGGTCACCATAGCCGAAAGGCTAATCTCGACCTCCTTCTGACTGTTATCTCTAACAACATTGGCTTCAGAACTCTTGTTCTTCTTCCTTGGAGCCTTGCATTCAGATGCTCTGTGGCCATGCTTGCCACAATTGTAGCATTCACCAGGAAACTTGTTCTTGGTAACGCCACCTTTCGGACCTAGCTTTCGCTTGTCCTTCTTGTTCCTCTTGGAGCCCTTACCGTGCTCCACAACGTTGGCCTTAGCGCCATCAATGATAGGACCTTTCCTATCATTCGTCCTGTTCCCCTCCTCAATCCTGAGTCGCTGGATTAGGTCCTCCAGATTCATCTCCTTTCGCTTATGCTTAAGGTAGTTCTTGAAGTCCTTCCAACCTGGAGGCAACAAATGGATCACTGATCCCACTTGGAAGGCTTCACTTAGCACCATGCCCTCGTCACGGATCTCATCAAAGATTAACTGCAAATCTTCAACCTGACTTAGCACGGTCTTTGAATCAACCATTTTGAAGTCGAGGAATCGGCCAACCACAAATTTCTTTGAGCCGGCATCCTCACTTCGGTATTCATGATCCAAAGCTTCCCACAACGCTTTTGATGTGCTTATCTTTCGATATACATCATATAGCGTGTCACACAATCCGTTCAGGATGTAGTTTCGGCAAAGGAAGTCCGAATCCTTCCAATAGCCAACTGCCATCACGGATTGTGCATCTTGTTCCTTCAACTATGGAACCTTCTCGGACAAGAACCTCGCCAAGCCGAGAGTTGCTAAGTAGAACAACATTTTCTGTTGCCACCTCTTGAAGTTCGAACCAACACCGGTGAAATTCTCCGACTTTTCAGCCGAACCACTCGGTACCGAGGGTACCCGAGACATGGGAATATATCCCTCAGTGCTCCCACCATCTTGTGAACCAACGTTCACTGGTGTAGCTTGGGAATTAGCAAAATTATTGCCATTCCCACCATTGTTGTTCTCAACAACATTTTCTTCCCCATTGTTAATGATTGGCAGCTCGGGGTTCTCCATTTCTTCAAGGAAATTAGAGAGAAAACCAACGGGAAAACAAAGAATAGTAAGGTTTTAAGACTGTAGGAACCGTTGGTAGAAAACAAATAATAATCAAATAAAATTGACTATTATTTTCTGGAAAGAAGGGAAGAAAAGATGAAGAAAAAAGGCTAGTGTTTGGGGTTGGGTTTTTGCAAGAGTTGAGTGACCACTCTTTCCTTAAAACCTTATTTGCCACCTCCCGTAGATACTAGGAGCGTTGTGGCCTAGGCTTCCCAGGATAAAACTTGCTTTGATTCAATGTTTGAGCACTCAAACAAGGAATCCGGCGAACAAGACTGGCTATGAACACAGTAGGCTAGAGAAGGAGTAGAAGCAGAGAGGTTTTGAGGCTTAAAAGTGAACTTTCGTGTTCTATGTTTCTGTGTGTAAAACTCTATTGCCCAACTCCTTCTTATATAGGGGTGAGGGATTTAATAGCATTTAATATGGCACTTAAGGGCACCCCTCCACCTTCCTGTAACAGCAGCCTTAAACCTGGGTTTCAATTCGAAAAAATTAAAATTGGAATTAACTCAGAAAATTAATTCCGTAACAGTAGAATTGAACACCCAACGGTCACAAAACTGCACAGGTTCGTGTAGGCCGAAACTTCCAGTTTCGACCCCAAGCCGAAACTGGAAGTTTCGGCCATGGGTCCCAAGTCTCGGCCCAAGTGGCCGAGACTACATGTTTCGGCCCAGTGGCTTGTGTTGGAAAATTTATTCCGAAGTTTGGCATAACTTAGCCCGCAAGGCCAGCCAATTTCCGGACGACATTCGTGTACCCATGTGCCGGCGCACACGAGCTCGAGCCCGCAAGGCCAACCAATTTCCGGACGACATTCGTGTACCCAGGTGCCGGCGCACACGAGCTCGGGCTTGAATCAAGCCTTTTTCAATTTCTCTAGTTGGAATTTGATTTGCACCCCCCCCCCCCTCCCCCCGCGCGAGAGAGCCTCTATGCTATACAATTCTACAAGCTTCAAAAGAGCTCTTGTATATAAGGGGGGAAAATCTTCATTCCAAAGCAATTGGGACAAAAGGCTCACCCTTTCCCTTCATTTTCCAACGCAAATGGGTCTACTTTGAGAATCAATATCTCATTCACCCATTATCCGTTTTGAGCGTACAATATATCAATCTCTTCGTCTCACTAAGAAGTACCCGAATCCACTTTGACCGACTCAAATCGGAAGTGGACCCCACTGATAGTTGTACCACAAAATAGCCACTTAACATGCCATTTTATGCCATTTTAAGTTATTTTTTCCAACAATATATATATATATATATATATATATATATATATATATATATATATATAACATAATTTAAAATTAATAAATTAAACTATATACAGTAAATAAATGATTCTTTATTTTTTCCCAAGACATTTAAAACTCATTGTGATTAATAACCACAATTAATCTAGCAATTAAAGTTATACCATGGAATGATGCCATTTCATTTAGGCGGGAAAATGACATGGCAAAAACATTTTGCTATTATATAGAGTAAGATTTTTTTAATGTCTTAACTGCTGAATAAAATATGAAGTATATATAATCTATATTTGACAGCTATTAACTGGAGAGGTAAGGCCAAGATTCTCATTCATCATCATCCTCTATACAAGATTACAAAGTATATATAATCTATATTTGACAGCTATTACAAAACATTCCATAAATACTAAGCTGTTACAAATCATGTTATTAATGCCAGAATAATGTCCGTAATAAGATTTTACAACACTCCCCCTTGGACATTATTTTGACATAATCCTGTCTCAAAAAAAAAAAAAAAAAAAAAAAAAAAAAAAAAAAAAACTTGCTAGGAAAACCCTGTGGAAAAAACCTAGACAAAAGGAATACATATATATTCATGCCTCGTTAAAAACTTCACTAGGAAAACCACGTGGGAAAAACCTAGATGAAGAAAAGTGTACATGATATTTGTAAGAACATATATTGTACCTATTGCCTCATTAAAAATCTTAACTTAAAAAAACCCTATGGGAAAAACTTAGTTAAGGGAAAAAGAGTGCAACCATAAGCCTTCGGGACACAATATGAATAATCTTCAGGATTTTGGGGGTTTGTCCATTTAAGCAATTATTTTGCAACTTTTTCTCATTTACATTACTATATTATACTCATGCCTCGTTAAAAACCTCTCTAGAAAACTCAGTGGGAAAAACTATTTGCGGAAAAAGTGCATGATGTATGTGTATTGTTTTAGATTAGCTGTCTCATTAAAAACCTTAGATTTAAGGAAAAGTCCCATGGAGAAAAACATAACTAAAGAAAAGAGTACAACCATTAGTCATGAAGACCCAATCTTCAGGATTGATTCATGTAAAATGATACTCCCCCTCAAGATAACAATTTTTAATTCCCATATATTAAATTTTCAAAATGTATAGATGAATTTTGTAAATAAATATATACAACTGTCAATGGAATGAATATACTCTATAATAATCTCGTAACTCTTCTGGAGTTCACGTGGTATAATATTAACATCATAGTATCTAGTCAAAAGGATTTCATTATATATCCTTTTATCATTTGTGCAATACAATCTTTATTGACCCTCTATGGGACAATGGGGGTAGGTATAGTACAACCAGTTTTGGAACTTGGTATTATGGAAATACAAAAATAATAATCAGTACCTAAGTAGCCATTATATATTTGTTTGTCTAATTAGTATCCAATCAAAATCATATATTGGCTAATTGGTGTATAAAATTCTTCAAGGAAAAACCCGAACTTCAAGTCGAGATAATACTTAGATTTTCCAAGCCTTTTATTAAAAAAATCTCCATACTGATATCATCAAGTTGTTTAGATATTTCATTGATGTTTACACTATCAATATTGACTGAGATAATAAATAAATAAGTTCATTATGAACCCTTTATCGAACACATAATGGTACATATTATTCCTTCTTCATGAGGATAGATAATAACTCTATTCGCAACACTTTATAGAGTACATAATGGTACATAATAAATACATATTCCTTTTTCGAGAGGAAAATACTCGGCCAATTATTAACTATTTCAGCTTATATAAAGACCTTAATATTTTAATGTTGCGATTTTCACTTTTTCACATTTTGAGAACTTAAAATCCTTCGGGGACTTTTGAATTTAATATTAGTTGCATATCTAATTTATTATTCTGCCATAGCGGAACTTAATGTCAATTATCGTGCAGAAATATGTTTGATTAAAATCAATCAAGGGTATCTGCGTGAACCCATAAGGCTACAAACTCGCTTTATATCATATCGCCTCTTTATTCTTATTTCTCTTTCGTGCACATACCCATTTGTAACCTTCGGGGTTAACACTCAATGGTGTATTGTTATAAAGAGAATTATTTATTTTAGCGAGTCGAGCTATGCCTTAATTGCTCCTTTATACGTTAAATAATCATGCAGGACTTTGTGGAACCCCACTCTCAAGAAAATGCAGTGAAGATGATGATGTACCAGTAGCACAGGATGAGAGCTTGGAAAGTGAAGCCATGTTTGATTGGAAGTTTGCAGTTGCTGGATGTGAATTTGGGTTAGTTGTTAGGTTAATTTTATGAAAGATTATGTCATGGATCATAGTTATGCATTCTTGAAATATTTACTTTTATGAAAATTTTGATAATCTTCCATTAATATACGTCAGGATATCGAATGATACTTTGATAAATTCTGAAAAACTAATTTTAAAAAATACACTGGGCATTAGACTATTCGCACCATGCGCGTGTGGTAACTAATATTAGGTATAAAGGTAAAAATTTAATATAAATGTAATATATACCTAATAAATATATTGGGTATAAATGTAAAATATAATAGTAGCTAAATAAGCCAAGCATGTACGCTTGAAGGCAAGTCTGAGCCACCTACATATACTCTTTCCAAAATTTTATTACTCTCTGAATTGATGATCCTCGCCGCCGTCGACATCTCCATATCAATGGCAGTAGTCTTTCATATTAGATCTGTAAACATCACTATCTCTGCTTTTTTTTTTTATATCTATTTTTATAGTTGAATGCAGATCTGGTGATTTTTAAAATTATTATTATTATTATTATTATTATTATTATTATTATTATTATTTTGTATAATTAATAGGTGTATAGAGAAGAATAGAAAACAAAAAAGTTATGGAGTATTTGTGCGATGAAAGATAAAGAAATGACTGTAGCAAAGTAATCCGTAGTAAAATGAGATGAAGGAAGAAAAAGAATAGTACGAAGCCCTGGAGTAGCATCTAAGTTTGAGAAGACAAGGACAAAAAGGAGTGTTCAAAAAAGAAATAAGGGCATAACTGGAAAGAGAGTCTATTTTTTGTTTTGTCTTAAAGTTCGTGTCAAAATCAAATAAGACATTTGTTTCGGGATTGAGAGAGTAATAATATATATTATTTTTCTTCTTTTTTTTGATAAATATTTTTCTTCTTCTTAATTTCATGTAAATGTTAGTTTAACAAAAATAAAATAAAAAAAACTTATAGCAAAATTTTTTCAAAATGATTCAGGAAAAAGAAAAGAAAAAAAAAAACAAAATGAGCATCATATCAAACTCTTGCCAAATAAGTCTATTTTGAAAATTAATTTATCTATCATTCGTCTATTATTTGTTTTGAGCGTACATATATTAATTTCTATGTCTTACTTAGAAAAATTCGAACTCACTTTGATCAGACACAAATAAAAATAAAAATAAAAATAAAGCTTCATTGATATTTAATCACTTAAAATATTATTATATGCTCCTTTCAAAAAAATAATAATTATTATATGCTATAATTTCTAACAATTCTTGCCAATGAAAGTAATGGAAAGATGTATTGTGAAATGAATTCGTTTGGGTCATTTCATCATCGACAAATCGTGACAACCGTCTTTGAAATTTGCAGAAAGAATAATGAAAAAGGAAAAATGACATTTTTTTCCTGAATTATATGTTTATAGCACATTTTTCCTTTGAGTTATTCATGTAAGTACATTAGTCCCTTCAATTATTTTAAAAGTGGTAATTTTTTTCCTGATATATGAAATTGACATTTTTACCCTTAAAGTGAACATTTTATTTATTTTTCTTCTCCAACAAATTCTTGCTTATACGTAGGTCGTAGGATGACCATGGTTCGGTTCGAACTGAACTGGACACTATAGCAATCAAATTAAAAGTTTCCGGTTATGATTCAGATCCAAAACCCAGTATTTGGATTTCAATTTATTAAAATTATGAATCGAAAAAATTGGATCCTGAACCGTGAACCAGGTGTTCTAGACCCGGTTCGCGATTTTGAACCGTCTTTATTTTAAAATTTTATTTTTTATTTTTAAAATAGTCTAAATTCAACAATAAATGTATTTTATTTTTTCAGTTTGGAACATGAACCGGCCATTCCGATTTGCGATTTTAATAAACTCTAAATATCATGTTTCAATTCTAAATTGTAATTGGAATATTTCAGTTTAGTTGTTATAGTGTCTGTTCGGTTTGAACCGAATCGTAGTCATAATTTGCTGAAGAAGAATAATAAATGAAATATTTATTTTATAGAGTAAATATGTCCATTTAACATTTCAGGGGGAAAAACAATCACTTGAATAATTGAAGGGAAAAAGTGTTATAAGTATATAACTCAGGAGAAAAAAAAAATGTTATTTTCCCAATAAAAAAAGACTGGGAAAAGTGATTAATGAAAGAAGACTTAAAAGCGAGTCGAGGCTAAAAAAATGATCAAATGCTCACTAGAATTTATCAAAAAATTTCTCCATAAATATATGACTTTTTTTAATTAATAACTAGATTCATTTTTTATTTTTTTTTTAACGTTGAGTGAAGACAATTTTTTTTTGGTAAATAAAGAGAGGCTAGGCTTCAGAAGAGATTATCTAATTCTATGGGTGAGAGCTCCCCCAGCGTCACGAACTAGATGAATCATCAACCCTTTCATTGGATCGGTGAACACCCAAGGTCCCCAATCTTTAGTTTGTGCCAGATTAGCTAAGAAGTCGGCGGAGCAGTTCCCTTCTCTGAATACATGTGAGAAGAGAATTTCATCAAATTTTTTGGCCATACTCATGCAGTCAGTAAGCAAGGTGCCATCATTGGATTCCATATCTTGATTGCCCATCATGAGGTCGACAACCGCCTTAGAGTCCATTTCTACAATCACTCGAGGCACCCCCTTTTCAATGCAGAGTCGTAGACCCTCCCTTAGGCCCCACAATTCTGCCAAGAAGCTATTAGTTCTTTCGATTTTAGTTGTGAACCCCCAAACCAGGTTCCCAGTCTCATTGCGCACAAGACCACCCGCCGATGCCATTCCTGAAGTGTGTTTAGTAACACCGTCTGTGTTGAGTTTCAGCCAACCGTGGCGGGGGGGCTGCCATTGTACCCACGTACAAACTGCCCTGCGCGTGGTAAAAGGGTTTGAGGGAGATTCCATGTCCTCTAGTTGCGTGGCTACCCAAGAGACACATGCCATTGGAGTCATCCTTTTGTTTTTGAAGACCCATTCATTTCTAGCTTTCCATCTCGACCACAAGGTAAGAGAGAAAATCGCCGGCTAGCTTCTGTTGGTAGACATGGTGCAGTTGGTTTTTATCCAATCACCGATGCTCCAGTGGAGGGGGAAAGCGAACTTGGGTGGTGTTGCCGTGAGGTTCCAAGTTGCTTGGGCAGTGTTGCACTCCCATAACAGATGCCGCAAGGATTCCTCTCTGTCGTTGCAGCATGGACAACGGTTGGACTCCGATAGATGCCGTCTGTGACGTTCCAAATTTGTTAGAAGCCTTCCTTTCATAATAAGCCAAATGAAGGTTTTGATTTTCTCCCAGCCATCTAGTTTCCAAAGCCAGCTCCAATCCTCCTCGCACTCATCTAAACCTGCAATACAAAGATAGGCAGAGGTCACAGAGAACTTACCTGCATCACCCTTGGGCCAACCGATTGAGTCTCTGGTCTGATCATCTATCGGAAGGGCAACTGTGTGGATATCGTCGACCACCGAGTCCAGGAGGATATCTTGGAGCTTTGGGAAATCCCACGTGTTGTTCTGTAGGATGAAGTCACTAACCCTGCAAACGTGGAGCTCGTCGGGGATGTCGAAGGTATTCCCCAGGCCGAGGGCTTTGGGACCTACCCACCAGTCATCCCACATGTTGATCGATCATCCATTTCCAACTCTCCAATTTGCATTGTCGATGATCGTGTTACGACCTTTCATGATACTTTTCCAGGCCCATGAGTTGTACGTTGGAGGAGTTGTCGAAAGAAAGTTGCCATGTTTCACGTATTTTTCATTCATGATGTTCGTCCAAAGCTCATCAGATTGGGAAGACATCTGCCAAGCAAGCTTTGCGAGGAGAGCTTCATTAAAGTGCGCAGCTTTTCGGAGCCGAAGACCCCCCATGAGGCGTGGTTGACAAACCTCATCCCAATTCACAAGGTGGATTTTATTCTTGTCATGTGAATCACCCCACAAGAAGCCACGACAGATCTTGTCAATGTTATCACAGGTATTCTTAGGGAGAGCCAGTGCTTGCATGGTGTAGGTAGGAATGGTTGCGAGTGCCGATTGGGTGAGAATTCTGCGCCCAGCTAGACTGAGAGAATCTTTTTTTCCAACCCGAAAGCTTAGATTTCATCTTATCCAGGATATACCCGAAGGTATGTTTGGTCACCCGTTTATGAAGCACGGGAATGCCCAAATACTTTCCCATATTATCAGTTATTGGGATCCCTGCGATCTCTCCGAGCTGCCGCTTGGTCCTGTCACTAGTGTTAGGGGAACAATAAATAAGGGATTTGTTAAAATTAATGGACAAACCTGATTGCCTAGAAAACTTCTCGACCACCGAAAGAATGACCCGTAATTGTTGATCAGAGGCTTCACCAAAGAGGATGAGGTCGTCTGCAAAGAAGAGGTGAGAGATTTCTGTACCTCCCCGAGTCACCTTGAAAGGTCTCCAAGCTCCCTTTCTGACTTCCTCTTGGATTGCCCAGGAAAGAATTTCCATAGCCAGGATGAACAGGTAAGGGGCCAAGGGGTCGCCTTGTCGGACACCTCTTCCTACCCCAAAGGATGGTAACTTACCGCCATTCCAATTGATGGAAATGGTACTTTCTTTAAGAGAAAAGAGGATGAGATATACAAGCTTATTCGGGAAATTCATAGCCGTGAGAACACATTCCAAAAAATGCCAATCTAGGCTGTCATAGGCTTTGTGGATATCCAACTTTAAGATCATGAATCCCTTCTTGCCCTTTCTTCTTTCCATGCTGTGGACCACTTCTTGGGTCAAAATAACATTATCAAGCGTAGACCTACCTGGCAGGAAACTATTTTGGAAAGGCCCAATAATCTTACGCATAATCGGTCTCAGACGGTTGACAAGGACCTTAGAGATGATTTTGAAAGCAACATTGAGGAGGGTGATGGGTCTGAAATCCCCTGCGTTTTCAGGCCTGTCTTTCTTGGGGATGAGGGTCATGTAGGCTTCAAGCATCCCAATAGGCACGGTACCCGAATTGAGACTACGGTTGACGAAATCTGTTACCGAATTCCCAACAATGTCCCAAAAGTGTTGATAGAAGGCTGCCTGAATGCCATCTGGACCTGGGCTTCCGAAACGCTTCATACCAAAGACGGCTGATCGAACTTCCTGGGGCGTCGCTCTTCTAATAAGGCTTTGAGCTTGTCCATTGCTAATAGAGCGACCACATTCCAGCGGCACATCCGTGATGTTGTCTCTATGGGTCCTGTCAAAAAGCAATTTAAAATAGTTAGTGATGTAGGCCTTGATCGTTTCTGGATTGGAAGTCCACTCACCGTTAATTTTAAGCATGGTCACTCGAGCACGATTTCTTCTAATTAAGGTGGCCTGATGGTAGAAACTGGTGTTCTTGTCTCCATCTTGAATCCATTCCTTTCTAGATTTCTGGAACCAAAACACCTCTTCTTCTTTGAGGATATAGTTGAGATCATTGAGGAGGTCGGTTTCGAGTTTGATTAGTCCCCTATCCAAGCCAAACCTAGGGGACGCTTGGATTCCCGCAATTCTAGCTTGAATATTCTTTTTCCTGTAAAAAATATTACCGAAGGTCTTGTGATTCCAATCTTTGGAGAGTTTGGCTACTCTGTCAATAGCCCCAGGAATGTCAAAAGGGTGCGTATTCCAAGCTTGATGCCAAATGTCCCGATAGTCTTCTCTTAAAAGCCAGGCTGCTTCAAAACGGAAAGGCCTATCTTTTCTTGAAGGCGGAGAGATGGCGGTGCTAGAAAACTGAATTGGATGATGGTCAGAATGGGTACAAGGTAGGACATGCGCTTTCCCCTCCGGGAAGGAGAGTTGGTATTCCATATTCCAAAGTACTCTATCCAATTTCCTTCGAAGGGTGATCCTATCACCCAATTTTCTGTACCACGAAAACCTGGGTCCAGAGCTGCTAAGATCCATGAGCCCACATTTATTGATAGCTTCCAAGAATCTATCCACAGCATTCGGGATGATGTCGTCATTCCCCCATTGATCAGTATGGCCTGTGATATCATTAAAGTCTCCTAACATGATCCAAGGGTCTTGGAAAGAGCTAGAGTATAACCTGCAATCATGCCAAAAAACCTCTTTTGCCCTAAGGTTAGGCCGAACATAAGCAAAGGAAAATCTAATGCACTTACCATCCCCGCGGGTGATTGTGGTATGGATGGTTTGGGAGTTGTGGCCCACCACCGAAAGCGGGATCCGGTCTTTATTCCAAACGAGAAGAAGGCCCCCCGCAAATCCAATAGGGTCCACCATAAAGGATGAATTGAACCCCAGCTTGTCAGCCATTTTTAATAAACTGTCCGCAGCTTTTGTTTTTGTTTCCAAAAAACAAACTGCACACACATCGGGGGATTTCATAATCTCCCTGGCATGCCGCCTCGTGCCACCGCTTTTAACACCCCTGCAATTCCAAGAAACTAAAATCATTGGGAACCAACGGGGATGGGGGAAACAAGGTTACCGCTTTCCTCCGGTGCGCAATTCAGGTCCATAGCTTGACCATTGATCATGGCCGGCTGTCCAAAGACAAAAGTACCCGGACCATTGTTGGAAACCTTCGAAGTAGACGAAGTGATGGCGACAGTCTGAGGATTCTGCCTGGTCACTACCTTACTTCCTTTACCGCCATTTCCTTTTTGGTTGGTTGGCTTCTACTGCCTTAGTAGACTGATTTTTTTTCCCCCCGTTATCCTTCCTTACCTCGCCCCTCTGCGTTACAACTGAACTAGTATTGTTCGCCTGAGGTGAAGTTTGTAATTTTCCTCCCTTTTCCTGCATCACGAAATTGAAGTGAGCAGGCGACACAAAGAGAGGAGATGACGACTTACCTGCGTCTTCTCTTGGAGAAACTTCTTTGTCTTGATCCTCGGTTGTCGGGTTACCACCGGTTTTGTCAAAGGAATGGGCCGCCGGTTCAGCAAGAGCGACAAACTGGTTGCCTGAGACAGTCATCTGTTTACCCTTTGACGGCACCTTGACCGTATCTTTTTTATTATGTTTCCCCTGTTTAGCGTTCCTATTGGGTGTTTTCTTGTACTCCGCGATCATCCAATGACCATATCGCTTTAACTCAGCCGGTTTCGGGTCTACAGCAGCGTCGGTTGCCGGAACTTCCATGGGAGTAGAATCTTGTTCAGTGGGTGGGTTGGATTCCACCGGAGTTTGTTTCGGGCAATCGCTTGACCGGTGGCCGACTTCACCACAGTCGAAACATATGGTATGAAGACCTTCGAACTCTATACGCTGAATCCAATCCTCCACAATAATCATGGATGCCAGTGGTTTTTTTAGATCAATCTCCACTGCCGCCCTCGCAAAACGCCCCTTTTCAATGCCAGAGGTTGTTCTATCAAGCTTTAGAGGGGTGCCTACCGATTCAAGAATCTCTTTGATCGCATCATCTTGGAAACACTCGACCGGTAGCCCTGGTAGACGTACCCAAACTGCTATCTTCTAGATGGTTGCCTTTGCCGGATCAAATCTGGGAGTCCATCGTTGCGGAACAACATAATGATCGAAGACCTTGTATGGGCCGCTAACCAGAGTCTTGAAGCAATCTTTGCATTGTCAAAACGAGCGGTGAACCAGTTGAAGCCGAGATCAATCAGTACAAACTTCCCCTCTAAGTTCCAGATCTTGGTAAGGCGATTGAGCAGCACACTAAAAGAGATTCGTTTGACCAAGAATTTGAGCGTGAGGGCATTCTTCCAGGGTTGCATGAGTTCCTTGCGGAACTCCTTGGAAAACTTTACAACAGGGAGTCCCAAAGGGTTGGCCGGAGTAACAACTTCTCTTTCAAGATCCGCCAGAAGTTCCTCGTTGAACCATTCGGAGTGTTCAGCATCCTCCATGGTGTCATCTCCGAAGGTCGGTGTGGAAGCAACAGCGTCCGCGAAGGATCGTTTTGTCGAACGGAATTTCTTGAAGGCTCTAGCCGGTTCACCATCCGACGGATGGCCAGTTGCCGGCGGAGGAGCCACTGGGCTTTGCATGGGAAAGGAAGGCGCGAGAGAAGTGGATCGCGCCAAAGCTACCTAAAATAGATCAAACGGTCAGAAAGGGTAGAGAGCCTTTTTTCCAAATTACATGATTCTTGAAAGCAATATCTTTTTGCCAATTCGAACAGAAAACAGAAAAGCGTTAGTGAAGACAATTAATTCATAGTAATTAATGAATAAAAATATTATTATTACCACGTTAAATGGTAAAAAAAAAAAAAAAAAAAAAAAATTTGGTGAAAATTTTTGGTCTCTTTGATTTATTTTTTTCTTTTTTCTTTTTTTAGTGACGAAGAAAATTTATTGATCAACTTGGTTGGAGTTACCCCAAAATAAAGTGCACCATAAACACTAAGATATGGAATAATCTGACTATGTTTGATAAAGTTAGCTGAAAACTGAAAAGTAGTTAAAATTAAAAAGTTATAAGTTAGAAATTGAAAATTGAAAAGTGATTAAGCTAACTGATTACGCAAGTGTCTGCGCTTATGGGCCGACAAAATAATACTAATGCCATAGAATTCTTGGTTTCCATATGCAACCAATCATTATTGTATGGACCATGGTCCACACAAGTTATGTGGACCATATTTTGTTTACGGTAAAATAATATACATTTAGTACAAAAATAATGTACATTCAATACCAAAATAATGTACATTATATTCAGGAGATGGACATTATTTTTGTTCTGAGTGTACATTATATTGTATAATGTACATTTAGTACAAAAATAATGTACAGTTAGTATATTAAAAATGTACATTTTATTATAGTTCACATAACATTGTATGGACCATGGTCCATACAATAATTTGCCATATGGCAACGCTTACTAAGAGAAAGCAAGCACAAGTGCTGCTCATTTAGGAAAGACCATTAGCACAAGAATTTCATGAGAATTCGTAGTGTTTTTATAGAGTTAATCAATATTTTAATTCCTTAATTATTTTCTAACTCTCAATGTAGTTTTTAATTTTTAATTTTAATCAATTTAATTTTCGAATTATTTAAAATTTCATTAATTAAATCCTTTTAGGGATCAAAATGGTGATTTTCACATTTTAAAATTTCATCATTTTGGTCATTGAAAGGGTTTAATTGACAAAATTTTAAGCAATTCAATGATCAAATTGGTTGAAATTGTAAATTAGAGATTACATTAACAATTAGGAAACAATTGATGAACCAAAATATTGATTTCTCATATTTTTATATTCAAAAATGCATGTTCCCTCTTTGAAACGTTTCTGTACTATTTATAATTAAAAAAAAAAAATTAAATTATTTTCTAATTAATCAAAAATACAGAAACCTGACCCAAGTTTTTTTTTTTTTTTAAATCTGAATCTATCCAAACAAAAAAAAAAATTCAAAAACACTGAAGAAACATCTCAATTTGGAGTTTAGTAATAATTGTGGTTGTGAAATGAATTAAGACTAGGAAAAGTGTGCAGTAGTATGCGGAGAAGACTTTATTATGCGGAGTTTAGTAATAAAAGCAAGTCTACACTAAATGTTTGAAAGACTGATCAATATAGTATGTGAAGATTAAACAACTATTTCCTTGTGCGCACCGGCATTTGGCCCTGCCTACTAACCCATTGAGTCACCGTGATTTACATCTTCCCACAAGCTCTGTCGGGTCAGAGGTGGGGGGCCCTTAGGGCTGGAGAGTCAGTCTTTTGGGGTAAGATTAAACAACTATTTTTTTTAAGAACTATCTTTATCATATTATATTGTATTGTAAGTATGTGGAATTCTATTTGCACCATCCTAATTGCTATTTACACCATTTATTTAATAGGTGTGATAACTTTATTACTTTATATAGGTGGTGGTGTAAATAGAAAATTGTTATTTGCACCATCTTCATTAATTTTAGTCAAACATTATATTTTTTTAACAAATACTTATTATAAATGATACTTTTTCCCTTTAGTTATATGCTTCTAGCACTTTTTTCTTCTCAGTTATTCATGTATCCACATTTGACTACTCAGTTATATTAAAAGTGGAAGGTTTTTCTCCTTTTATGTTTATAGACATTTTTACCCTTAAAACTAAAATATTTCATTTATTTTTTTTTCTCTAACAAATTATTGTTTATATGTACGGATGATCACGGTTCAATTCAAACAATTTTTTTTTTATTGCTAGTTCAAAATTTATTTATTTTTTTTTATAAATTTTATTTCTTATTTTTAAAATAATATAAATTTAATAATTATTTTATTTTATTTTATGTTTTCGGTTCTGAATCCTAAGAAAAGCCATAGGGAATTTGTTTTAATTTGCAATCACACGTATTATATATTATTACTCTTCCGAACTTCATTCCAGTTAAAAAGGAGAAAAAAGTATTGATTTCTTAGGCTTTCGCAGTCATATTGAAGTTGACAATCCACTACGTTCAAATGACATTTTGGAGTGTGATTTTATATCTAAGATTATATTTGATTTCTCTATTTTTGAGGAATGCACACCTTCATTAGAGGACATATATACTAGTAATCTACAATTACTTTGACTTAACAACAATTGGTTTTTATATGATTATTATATATAATATGATTAAGCCAACTATCATGTAATATGATAGACTTTTCAATTACCATTTCAAATAAATGGTCATATTAGGGGACCAATTGAGCTCTCCAGAAGAGGTAGTTTGAGGAGGAGAGTTTGATGGCTACATAGTGGTCTGCTTGGTGGAGTATGTTGGGCGGTCATTGTTCCAGGACGGTGACGGTAGTGGCTGGGCCACCGGCGAAGTTAGTGGTTGGAGGTGAAAGGAAAGAGTTCTGATCATCAGCCTTAGGATCGATTGGAACTTCTGCTACCAGATTAGGAAACAATAATTCTTGTGTGTGTTTACATAGAGGCTAGCATGGAAATAGAAAACCAACCCAAAAGACCCTAACTAATGACTAATCACTTATTTCTAACTGCTTAAAAATAGGTTCGAACCTTGGTGGTCGAGTTTAGATTCTTAGGGTTAAAAATGCTTGAAAAAATCTAGAACAAATATAACTAATTGTGAAGGAACAACACAATTTTATTTTTTTATACTTACAATTCAGAACCGAATAATAAAATAAAATAAAATAATTATTGAATTTATATTATTTTAAAAATAAGAAATAGAATTTATAATAAATAAATAAATAAATTTTGAATTGACAATAAAATAAAATAAAAATGTCCGAACCGAACCATAATCATCCGTACATATATATAAACAATAATTTGTTGGGAAGAGAGAATAAATGAAATATTTAGTTTTAAGGGTAAAAATGTCTATCTAACATAAAATGGGGAAAACCTGTTACTTTTCCAATGTAACCAAACACCAAAAACCCGGAAAATGACTTCCAGAAGTCATTTTCCGGGTTTCCAAACACACCCTTAATATAATTGAAGGGACAAATGTGGATACATGAATAACTAAGGGGAAAAGAGTATTATAATCATATAATTTTGGGGGGGAAGTGAACATTTCTTTTAATTAAATTTTTAATTAAAAAATCCTTTGAACTAAACTCTAACTGAAATTTGCAGGTTCCTCATGTTAACCATGCTGACTATCAAATGATGGTTTTGTAAGTAACCTTTGACTCAATTTCTATTTCACATTTGCATTTTACTTCCTTTGACATTTGTTGCCTTTGAATGTCAGACATTTGTATATTGTAGAAGATAGGAGCGTTAATTGACCAAACTTTTTTGTTCCTAGGCGTCGGAGGTGAGCTTGTTCATCTATAAATGAATTTTTACAATGCTAGAATTATGCAATTGTATAAATCTCATTTTGTTTGAACCACGGAAGACTGGAACTAGAATAGTTGAGCTTATTGTACTTGAAATTTCAAAGAAGGTACTTAATTGTGTGTTGTTGTCGTAGTTCGAAAAAAGATTTGACTTGTCGACTCAAAGACACTTATTTTGTGTTTTCTCTTGTTTCAGGCAATAAAGCCTACAATTCTAATAGGAACTTTAAGAATTGGAAGAACATTTACCTAGGAGTACCTTGAATCACAATCTGGCTTGGACTGACGAAAATGGTTTCTGTCTCAAAGGGCTTAACATAAGTAGCATCAACCTCGATATAGTTAATTTGTGGCTTGCAATCTTGAAAAACATCTAGTTCAGTGCTTTGTTGAGAGTTTGAGATTACATTAGGGATGACAATGTGTCCCGTCCCCGTCGGGGATCCCCGCCCCTGTAAAAGTTGGGGACGGGGACGGGGAAAAATTTCGGAGATCGGGGACGGAGACAGGATACTTTTAAAATTCCCGGCGGGGATGGGGACGGCGATGGGGATATCCCTCCCCGTCCCCGCCCCGTCCCCGAATAATTATTATAATTAAAATTATATATATATATATATATATATATATATATATATATATTAAATTAATAGTTAAGATTTTGGTTTTAAAAATTAAAATTTACATTAATTTAAGACATTTGAATAAAAGTTCATCGAGATGGGGAATCCCCGTCCCCGCCAAATCTCCGCGAGAACGGGAATGGGGACTATTTTCAATTCCCCGCCGAGGATAGGGACGAGGACGGGGATGGGGTCGGGATTTTGGGGACGGGGACGAGGAGTATAGTCCCCGCTCCCGCCCCGTTGCCATCCTTAGATTACATTCAATTCGTGTCCATAGATACAAATTTTGTAGTTGTCAAAGTACATGTGATGTGAGGAAGTAAATTTACACTTCTATTATTAAACTTGATCCATTCATGTCCATAGGTTCAAAAATATCAAGTACGATTTTTATTTTTTTATTTTTTTTTATGTAAAAGTACTTTTTAGTTGTGTATCTAATTTAAATAATGTGTAGACTTTTGTGCTTGAATATTGTTTGATGTTATTATTTGACAAATATTTATTACAATTGATTTTCATTTAAATTGAATGTGTATACAATTTTTTTTTTTTTTTTTTTGCAATGCAAATTTGAATGTAGAGAATTATAAAAAAATAAAAATAAAAATTTAATGACGATCATAAAAATAAAATGAAAAATTTAGTGGTAGTTCGAAAATGTGACTAATATATAAGAAAATAATTTTTAAAAATAAAAATATATTTTAGCAATCGTCGCTATTATTATTTATAATAAAATTAAATAAAATGTTGCCAGCAGTTATATAAATATCATTAAATGTTAATAAAAAATGACTAATGGGACATGATTTACAATGCAAAGTAGATGCAACGTAACTACCAATTAAATGGGAAAAAAAGTTCTTGGATTCTCGAGCTCACATAATTTGGGAACTAGGAAAATTGTACTATTTAGCTTAACAAACGCAGTAAGCAACTAAGCATATATCCCATCCTCGTATTCCGTACTAAGTCGTTTAGCTATCATCCAACTTTTATTCATCACAAGCCAATTTAAAATAATAATAATCATAATTAAACATTTGTTAACACTATTTTAACAAATTTCTATAATAATAACCACTACAACAACTACAATAATTCTTAAAATTCAACATATATATACAAAACAATCCCTAAATTTTCAAATATCCACACAATAATTTATACAATTCAAAATATCAAAATAGATACACAATTATTCATAAAATTTGAAATATATATTATAATTCTAAAAAATTCAAATATATAAACACAATAATTCATAACATACACAATAATTCTAAAATTCAACAGTTATAGAAAACAATTGCTAAAAGTTGAAAATATACAAACAATATTTCATAAAATTCCAAATATACACACAACAATACATAATTTACCCAATACCTCATAAAATTAAAAATATATACACAACTATTCTTAAATTTTCAAAATATACTCAATAATAATAATTTATAAAATTCAAAATAAATATAATTCGAAAAATATATATAAAAGCAATTTAAAAAAAATATAAAACTTACCTTAATTACCGTCGACGTCCAGCGACCGAGCAACAGCGGCGAGCCTTCGACGTGCCGCGGGCTGTGGTGGCGAGGTGACGTCCAACGATGCTTGGCGGATATGTGCGGCGGGCTGTGGCGTTCGACGATGATGGTGACAACGGCTGGCGGAAACGTGCGGTGGGTTGTGGCGTTCGACGACAACAGCGACAACGGCTGGCGTTCGACTTCGAAGGGGCGACGACGAGTGTGGAGGAGGTGACGGCTGATGTGTATGGTGAAGAAGAAAGCTTGTTAGACGAATTTGGTCTTCATAGGGTTTTAGCCGGTAATTTAAAACACTACGACGTCGGCTATACACTTAGCCAACGTCGTATATCTAATATATTTTTTTAATTATTTTTAATAATAATAATGATAATAATGATAATAATGATAATAATAATAATGATGATAATAATAATAATGATAATGATAATAATAATAATGATAATAATAATAATGATAATAATGATAATAATGATAATGATGATAATGATAATAATGATGATAATGATAATGATGATGATGATAATGATAATGATGATAATAATAATGATAATGATAATAATGATAATAATAATGATGATAATAAAAAGAATAATAATAAGAATAATAAGAATAAGAATAATAATAATAATGATAATGATAATAATGATAATGATGATAATGATAATGATAATAATGATAATGATAAGAATAAGAATAATAATAATAAGAATAATAATAATAATAGTAGTAGTAGTAGTAGTAGTAGTAATAATAACAGAATTTGAAAAAATCTCGTTCAACTTAGTAATAATAACAGAATTTGAAAAAATCTCGTTCAACTCCGCATTCTTGGAAGAATTTCTTCCCGCTCGTTCAACTCCGCATTCTTGAAAGAATTCTCGTTCAACTCTGAATCTCGTTCAATTCTGCATTCTTCAAAGAATTTCTTCCCGCTCGTTCAATTCTGCATTCTCCAAAGAATTTCTTCCAGTCGCTCGTTCAACTCTGCATCCATGGAAGGGAATTGGAAATTCGAAGACGAGGAAGACTATCTACCCTTCAGGGTTGCCCCGCCGGGAAATACCGGCAGCGCAGCTCTCTATCCCGGCAGTGGAAGCGATAGCATTCCGTCGCTAGCCTTTTGGATCGAATTTTAACTTATATTCTTAGCAACGGATACTAGTCCGTAGCTAAGGTTATTTTTTTTTAATTTTAACATATGTAATTATTGGCATCCTATTGCTCAGAACCCTTTCTCTCACATCCTCCATCTCAGAAAACTTCTCCGCCATCGCCGTTGGTTTCCTCCACCGCCGACCGCTCGCTGCCTCCCACCGCCGACCGCTCGCTGCCTCCCACCGCCGACCGCTCGCTGCCTCCCACCGCCGACCGCTCGCTAACTCCCACCGCCGACCGCTCGCTAACTCCCACCGCGTCTGCGACGGTTCTGTCTTCTCCCTCTGTACCGGGTGTGGACAATCTCCGGCGTTCTCCCATTTCCGGCGTTCCATTGGTCCAGGTAAACACTAATCAGATTAAAATGGCATAATAGATCATTTAAAATGGTCGGGTCTACTTGGATTGAAATCTATATCATCTTCAGTTTGTTTATTAAATAATATATGATTTCATTATTAAGATATGATTTCATTCAAAGGTGCCCAAAAGCAAATTAAAACGAAGGGTTTTTAACATTAATTAAGATATGATTTCATTCTGAGAATCCAAGTTTTTAATTCGAAATGAAATCTGATCTATCTGATTTGCAAATTAAAACCCAGGCCATTTTTGGAACCATGCATAGGAGCATTGTTCTTCAAATTTCTTAAACATTAGTTTTTGATTTTAAATGTTGAATGGGAAAATTGGCAATGCTCTAATGTTTTCACTTACAATTGCCACAAGGTAATGATCAAACTTTATGTTCTGGAGCTGATGTTGTTAAGTTTCACTTAGTGTATCTGATCTTTTTGGCTGAAATTCTTGTTTCTGTTTCTTATTTTATCTATCTGTTAATACTTTTGATAGGAACATAGCGGTCAAAATCATCATTATCGTCTTAAAGAATCGATTATCATTCGTTGTATTTAGCAAGTAAAGAGGAGCTCAATTCGAATCTGTCTATTAGGACACACGGAAGGAGCAGCGAAATATTATAGGACTCTCCCTGCCTGAGCTTCCTGGGACACGATTCGTCACCCTGAAACTTCAATCAGATTCTTCTTCTTCTTCTCAAGGTCCAAATCCTTAACTTTTTTTTTTTTTTTTTTTTTTTTTTTTTTGTAGTGGTTTATCCGTCGCTATATTCGCGTTTTTTTGTAGTGGCGTTTATCCTTTTTTAACTATCTCTCATAGGTAAAAACTGGTAAGAGCAGTCTAGAGCAGATCTCTAGAGTTTATGGAAATCAAGTTCAACTCTCTTTCCTCTTCGATTTGTGGAATAACTTTCTTCTAGATTATTTTGGCTGCTAGCCAGTTGTTTATGTTTGTTTGCATCCCCATGGATTAACTTTTCAAGATTGAAGGATGCACTGCATTTCAAGTAAAAGCCTCTATCATTTTATTTTATATTTCATGCTAGCCATGATTATTTGAAGTTGGGTTGACATGAAAGGTTTTAGTTTTTTTACGGATTTTAGGCATTATCTTTAACATGCAGTTCCTGCTCATTTGTAGGGAGGCTTGTTGTCTTCGGTTGTGTGGAAAGAATTCTTTTTTAGGAATGTATTTTTCTATTAACCCTAGCATATGTGTTGGAATAAATTATATGACATATGTTTAAGTATTATTTTTAAAGATTGACATTAAATGTTATAACTTCTTTTCTTCCCAGCTTTTGTGCCATTTTTTGGCTTAAAAAGAGGTGCCTAATTTCAGGCTTGGCATTCTCAGGTGAACTTATTTCCAGAGATCAGGGACAAATTGACTTTTCCTGTCTACTATATAGGTATAGAAAAGCATTAACAAGCATTCAAATAGTTTCAAATTACTTGCATTAATGCATTCAAATAGTTTGGCATAGAAAGCCAAAATAGACACCTGCAAGTCCGCCTCCAGCACCCAAATTGTATGCATTTCTCCAACGGCTGTTGATTTATTTATTTGATATTGAAACATTACTGATTTAGCCGATGTCTTTTCCTTACAGTTATATTGTTTCTCGGTGCTTGCACAAAGCCTCCACATCTGTCCATGGTTACTGAGTACATGGAGATGGGTTCACTTTACTATTTGATTCATTTAAGTTGTCAAAAGAAGCTGCTCAGTTGGCGGAGGAGACTTAAGATGCTATGTGACATATATATGTAGGTGGGTTACTTTTATGTTTAAAAACAATCGTGAAATTATGATGATAGGTTTGTGTTGCAGGCTATTGTTTTTGTTGAGGGTTGATGTGCATTCATTGCATGAAGATATTTCATCGAGATCTAAGAAGTGCAAATTGTCTTGTGAATGACTTCACTTTTGCAGAATATTGTCTTTATGTGATCTGGTCCAACCTATTCATTTGCTTATTTGCAGTTTGACCGCTATAACTTCACTTCTTGAGAAGTATGAGGTTGATCCAAAGCAAATTGGTAGACTGGAAGTTGAAAGCGAGACCGTTATAGACAAAAGCAAATCAATCAAGACATTCCTGATGCAAATATTTGAGGTATTGATCCTTGTCTCTGTAAAATGCCACTGCATTGACTAATATTAGACCCCATAGTGAGTCAACATCATAAACTAATCCTTTCTCTTTACAATCGACAAATTAGTGAAAGAACTTGAGTCATGTCATTATGTAGCTTGACGTGAAACACTGGATTTGTCTTCTGATTCATTTTCCTTGATATTTCAAGAATGTGGCTGAGTTCTAAAGCATTGCTATATAACAAATTTACAAATTTAAAAATTCGTTTAAATATGGTTGCAGGTGTTTATGTTGCAAGAGAAGCTGGAAGAGAAGGATATGGAAATTAAAAGGATAAAGAAAGAGCTGGAGCAAAGAGGTGTCAAGGAAGAGCCACATGAGGAACCCATCACTATAGAGGAGATGAAGCTCTCTTCTAATGATAAAATTGCCACCAATGAGCTTGGATGTTGAATTGATTTTCTTTTAATATGTAAACTTCCTTGAATATTGTAAAACACTAGTATTTGGCAATACAAGTTATATTTGATTTTCTTCTAAATTAAATGTGTTAAATGTGTATTTATTTGTGTTTGGAATGCACATATGAAATAGATGTTTACAACAAAAAAGTATTTTAATGACAATTATAAATTTTAGTAGCAATCCATATTAGATGAGGAAAAAAAAAAAAGTAAACATTAGCGGCGGTTTTAAAATTGCCGCTAACATTTACCAAAAAAAATAATATTAAATAAAGATTCGCTAACATTTACCAAAAAAAATAATATTAAATAAAGATTAGCGGCGGTTTACAAACCGCAGTTTCTCATGAATTCCCGCGGTTGTAGAAAATCGCCGCCAAATGCTTCGCGACACACTATTTAGACACGTTTGAATAACTGCCCCTAAACAAAATAGTGGCGGTTTGTAACCGCCGCTAAACGTAAGAAAAATCGCCGCAAAATGTGTTATTTGGTGTAGTGGTAGTGTATGTTGTAAACATTCTTGATGAAGCAGAGAGTGAATTTTGATGAATTTGCATGCACATACATCATTTGAAGTAATTAAGATTTGTGGATATATATATATATATATATATATATATATATATATATATATGGAATGGAATTTAGTACTAACATTGGTGTTTGAAGTGTTGTGTTGATCATCTCATCTCCCAATTACCCCAGGTACTCCAAGCCTCTCATCCCACTTTCTGCAGTAGTTACTGTCACTGAACTAAGTACTGACCCACTATTTATCATAAAATTCCTTTCTCATTACATGCAAATTTATTCAAGAAAAGTTGTATTTTTGGTCTTTTAAGTTGTGTACCACTAGTAGTTTTGGTCTATGATTGTTCACCTTTATAAATATAGTCCTCAATTACTTCACAATATTGCCTTTTTAATCAATTTGTTTAGTGGGAAGGGAAACACGTAACCACTACTCGAAGATATGCATTAGGTAAACTATGCTATTATGTAATAGCTTTGCAAACCATACATAAGAAGTAAACCGCACTAGAAAAATCATGTGACATGGGTGATGGGTTCAACCAAGGTGTTGACAACAATCAGAGCCGGTCTAATAAAAATTGAGGTCCTGTGCAATATTTGAATTTGGACCCCTTTTTCAGGTACTTTCTATATATAAATAATAGTTGTTAAAAAATTCAAAATATTAATATTGTATAAAAATACGTCTAAAATTTCATTTAAAAAGTGATATGCGATGTGCACATTTAGACACAAAATCATCTACCAAACTTTTGAGGTCATCGTTGTGCACACTATCTTTTTAAAAAAAAATTTCAATGTCACAATCATCTTGATCTTCCATATGAAGATTAACATCTAATAATTTTTCCTTGGCATCATCTTTTTACTCATTTATTTGAGTTTTTTTTTTTTGGTAATAGATTTTTCAAGAGCTCCCTTTTGAAATTGAGTTAGTTGTTCAATTTTTATTTTCTTTTTACACTTTCAAACCTTTAGTGGGACAGGGAGAGTTTCAATGTCTCATGCTGAAAATGACCTGACCATCCATATCATTTGTCTCATGACTCTCATCAATGCTCGCGGCTACTCTTTCATCATATCATATCCATCCTCACGTTTCAATTCTTTCCTCCTATATCTTGGTCACAGTTAACAATCCGATCAATGTGATTCCAACAACATTTGACTTGTCATTAAGTTCGAGTTTAACTAATTAAAAGACTTATCTAAAAAAAATAAAAATTGAATCTATTAATCCATCTATTAGGGGCGTTTGGTTCAAGTTATAACCATTAGAGATGTTATAACATTCAAAATACCTGAGGTGTTTTTCAAAATAAAAAATAAAAAATACCTGAAGTTAATTTGTTGATTATTGAATGATTGAGTGATTAACAATCACACTTGTTATGGATAAATAGATCATACAATAACATCCTGAACTATAACTTCCCGCCCAAATCCTAAAAAATCTCGCTTTCTAATAAAATATATTGTTTTCTACTTTCCTATTCGTACTATAATTCTAGGTTAAAATTCCTATTCGAATATTATAAAATAGTGTAATACAATTCCTAATATAATATATTGTTTACTACTTTCCTATTCGTACTATAACTCTACATTAAAATTTCCATTCTTCCAAGGTTGGTAATACAATAGGACAATCTATATCTATATCTATATCTATATCTAAATTTTATACATAATTAAAAGTAAAATCCTCATTCTAGCATTTTCCCGCCAAAACTCATTGTATTGGTCAAATTATTTAATTATGGTAAACTATGGAATAATTAATGATGGTTAGAAAAATCCTAGAAGGCTATAGAATACAAGACTATTTAATTATGATTATATTATTATTGTGCCCCACGGTCATTATTGTGACAAATCAAAATTTAATTTTATAAATCCGGTTTTAAGAAATTTCAAAATAGCCAATTCTCACTCTATAAAAATTTTTGAGATGAAATTGGTGTTGAATAAATTATTTTGAACCACTTTTAAATAAATTCAACATCAAGACTTGATTTAAATCTAACATCCTAAATTTTTGGGTACTTTGTGTACCAAGTTTTGAACTGAGAAACCTATCTGAATGAAACCGGGAAAATTCTGAGAAGGCTAAATCAAGTGTTTATCTAGAAATCATTTTGAAAAAATTCCCTTTTCAACCCCAAACTATTTTAAATAACAATTCTAGCCTTGGGTTCATGGAGCATGGTGGACCACAAGCTCTCCAAAACCTTTTCATGATTCATCTTTCTAGCCAAGCTTTTACCACTTTACCATCCACCAATCATGAGGAATCATCCCAAGGTTTTGTGCTGCTATATATTGAACCATTATCAGACTTTGCTTCTTGATTCCATCTTTGTCTCCCTCCCCTGCAAGAACACCAAAGCAACTCACAATAAGTTTTCCTAGCCAAACGCATTCATTTACTTCCTTTCTAGCTTTCATCCATCCCCTGAGGTTCTAGTTTTAAGCCTTGAGTGATTTGTTGGAGATGTTTAGGAGGTGAAGGAGGTTGTAGCTAGCTAAGGAAAAAGGTGGAATCCAAGCAAGGAGAAGAAAACTTCAAAGGTCACTGGATTCTTCTGTCCATTTAGCAATTGAGATAAAATATTATCATAAGGGTTTAATTGAATTTAATAGAATTAAAATTTTAGCCTACAGGCAAGTTTTATGTCAATAAATCCCACAACCCACTAAATAATAATTTTATCACATTTCTTATAATTTATAAATTTAGATGGATGATTTTCTTTCTTAAGTTGCGCATATATATATTTTATTTTGAGAAACATCCCTTAAGGTACCAAAAATAAACGTTGGGTTTGTTCATTAAGGATTCAAGTTGGGGAATCAAAATGCATGTGATCATAGGAGATATTACTCACTTATTCAGTGGAGGACATATTACTATGGTTTGTGTGTTTTGTTCTTTGATGAGAGTTTGCTAGTACTTGCACCAAGTGGGAGACTGTAAGACTTTCCCGTATAATATATATTATATATTATGGGTCTTATTTATGTGGTGCAAGTGGACTAGGCCCATTAAGTAATTGGTTGGACTGGACATTTAGGTTTAAGTATGTATTCCACCAATGTGCCTATATAAAGCCTGTATTGATGAAATACAGGATACATGATTCATTATATGGTATTCATACTGCTTAGAAAATACCAATACACTATCTAGGGTTCTGAGTCAAGTATGAGATAAAACCGCTAACCCTATTCTGCAGATCTACTGTTCAAAAACAATACAACAGGATATCAACTATGGCTGGGGATCTACAGTGGCTTCCGCTTCCGCTACTACGAGTTAAATTTCTTGTAAATTATAATGTATATAGTTAGATCATATTTAAATCTCACAACTTACCCTTAGTGTTCTATAGGTGTTTGGTTACGGTTTTAATTATCTGTAAATCTTTAAATCAATTTACGGTTATTTTTCTATATCCATAGTTTATCCAATAAATAAATATTGAAAAAATTATTCAATGTTGAAAGAAATTCATACTGTACAAATAAATCATTATTGAAGATAAAGAAATCTAAAAATGTAAGTTCAACAAAATAACTAAAAAATTCATATAATTCCGCTCAAGGTACATGACTGGCTAACAATGAAAAGTATAATATTAAATAAAAATCGAAAGAAAATCTGGACAAAAAATTATGCAATTAAAAAAAATTATAAACAAACAAATTTTATGGTTGGAAACGCCGGCGTCGTTTTCTTGGAGAGATGTTGTGCAAGGGTTTAGGTTTTTTTTTTTTTTTTTTTTTTTTTTTTTTTTTTGACCGAATCATTGTATTCAGCCACAAATCTACACTATCAAGGTAACAAGCAACCTCTTGGGAAGATTTGAGGTTAAGCGGATTATTGAAAGATAAAATTTGAGTATAATCTGATAAAGTGTAGAGGAGAGGGAGACGAGAGAGCTGTTAAACATTTAAAATTTGCATTGTCCTAGCTATAACGGTTAACAAATATTAAGTAAGAAAAAGTGTCAAATTGACCATCTAAGTTGATCGCATGGTGCAATTGAGTCCCTTAACTAAAAACAACTCCATTTAGATTCCTTATATCTGTAAAATTGTTCAATTAAACCCAAAATGATTTGTTTAAAAGGTTAAATCTTTAAATGGTTGACACGTGTTTTTTAAATATTTTTTTTATTTTTTTAAGTTTATTTATTTATTTATTTATTAAAATATATATTATATATAAAATTTGTAAAACTTTGTTCCTTTTCTTTCTAAACCTGTTATGAATCTGATATGAATGTAAAGCAAAGGAATATATGAGTATTGGCAAAAGCAATTGAACAGCAAAATTCTCAGAATTATCAAACAAAACCATGAAAGTTATTGTAATCTTTATATTACTGAAAAACATACATCAATACTCTTTATTCAAAGTAATTAAAATCTGACCCAATCAAAATCCAAATGAAAATAGAGAATCAAAATCCAAGTGTAACTTACTTTGGACTTAGCTAGGGAGACGACGTAGCTAACTTGACTCCGATGCTTCTCTTCCGTGGACTTCCAGGCAGCCAGTCGCAGTGGGTGGTTTGTTTTTTTTTTTTTTTTTTTTTTTTTTTTTTTAAGTGTTTATATATAGTATATATTTTTAAAAAAAAAATAAAAAAATTTATTAAAAAAAAAAACAAATAATTTTTTTTTTTAAAAAAAGACGTGTCAACCTTTAAAGATTTAACCTGTTAAACAAGTCACTTTGCACTTAATTGAATAATTTTACAGATTTAAGGAATCTAAATGGAACTTTTTAGTTAGGGAACCCAAATGTCAGTCGACTTAAGGGCCAATTTGACACTTTTTTCTGTTAAGTAATTGCATTAAATTTTAAATTCATTTGACATCCATTAATATTATCTTTTATGTTGTTCATTATATTCAGGCACACTTGTATTAAACGGATCAAAACTAAATTGACCTACATATACCAGGCTAGGTCATCGAAGCTATCTGACATGCCACGCTATAGGACTAGCCTAACCTATACATGCCACGTTGTAAGGCTAGCTAAGATGTCATAGATGTCTGACTTATACCTACCACATTGACTCACTAGGTTATCATAGCTGTTTGATAGAACTAACATGTTGTAAGGCATATCATAGCTGTCTGACAGAACTAACACGTTGTAGGGCATAACACTAGTTAGGCCGTTGTAACTATCTAACAGAATTGATCAAACATACCCACCAATTAGAGCTCATAACATCAACCCATCTTATTACCCATTATAATTATAAATGCTTTAAATGATCCAAAACATGAGCAAAGCAATAAACATGGCACAAGAAAGGAATTTTATAGGCTTAAAACCATTTGAATACACTGAAATTTCAGTTTTACTACAACACATTACACATCATCATAATGTCTATACCACAATACTTGGGTCTAGTTGGCATCATTGGAACTCCATAGACTAAAAGTTACAGAAGCAACACATCTAACAACACCAGAAATCATCTATGTCTCATTTTGGAGTGAAGGGGGCATATACCCCCAAGAAACCAAATTATCTACAGACATAAACCTAAAATATAAATATAGATGATGCAAATGAAAACGTAGGTATACCCGAAAAACGAAATATGGGGGTAGCCACTTTCACTTGTGTGTTTCAATGTGTTGCATGGTAATAGCTAGCATTGGTTGCTTTTATTTTAGCTAGGCATTTCCCCCTCAAAATATTGCTGATATTGATAGAAAGAAACCTATGTTAGAAACTAAGATAAAGTAATCTACAAAGAAGCTACCAAACACCCCTGCAACCGGAACGATCATAAGCTATTCTCGTTTTCTTGCTTGACAAGTAGCTTTTCATTGAACTGTTCAATGAAGTCGACCTTCTTATATATTACGATGAATCAGATGGTTAAGTAACATAGACGTCTTAAAGACCCTTTGGCAAATACGACACAACAACCAACTTGGTTGGCGTGAGTGGCCGTGCACTCTCATCCTTAAGAGAGGTCGCGAGTTCAAATCTCTTCTCATATGGAAAAACCAATCTAAATTGACCCGACCAGGTGCGATGGAAATTAGTCCGAGTATAGTACGGGCTTAAATGTGCCTCCTATATAATTAAGGCCTACTCAAGACACCTCGTGGTCTAACAAACAAAAATATTTATAAATACATGCTTGGAGAACAGAAAGTTACATACCTGATTTTAATCTCTTCAACATTTTTATCTAATATAGAGTATAACATTGTATAATTCTTCAGGTCAAACACCTTGTATATGCTGCTCAAATATAAAATTAAAGTAATAAGCAAACAAGTATATTTTTTATATTGAGTACTTTCCCATTTACATCATCAAACTCCACAAAACCAGGCCATTTTAACGACTCGGACTCAAAAAGAGCAAATCCAGCATCCGGTTTACCTCTTTTCTTGTATCTAAGATTTTCAAGAATGCAACATATCAGTAAAAGGAACAATATATATACTATGTATATGATACAACTAAGCAATGACAAATTGAAGTGCATACTCAATTCTCGTGGTCCGGCACTTCAAAGAGCTAAAATTATCTGAAGCATAAACTGAAACAGTGTCATGAGTATTTCGGCAGTGTCATGAGTATCGTATTATTTCCGCAGTGTCATGTATTTCGGCAGTGTCATGAGTATCGTATTTTATTTTTTGGGCAGTATATAAATAGCAGACGTTTTTTTCTATTAGTTGCGATGCAAACAGGCCTTTACTTATGAGATTAGTTGAATAGGCTTGCATTAGTTGTCTGCTATAAGATAGCAAGTTTCGGGGCTTTCGACAGTCTCCATTCCATTCCCTCTTACGGTAAACCTAACAAATCTCATCTGTTTTTGTTATTCTAAGTCGTTATTCTATTTGGGGTTGTAGACACAGAAAATTTGAACCCAACAAATGGACCGATAAATGGTTATTGGACCGACATCGGAATTGATTATTGGGCCAATTTAATTAATTGGATCATATAAATTAATTAATTTAATTTGATTAGTCCAATTGAATTTGATTTGGGCTATTGAATTAGTTAATTAATTGGTCCAAGCCCATTTCATATTTGAATTTAAATTATAATTATAATTTAAATATAATATTAATTTTATTATATTTGAATTAGATAATTATAATTTAATTTGAATTTGAATTAGATTATACAATAATGAACCTGGACTTGATCTTGGGTAAGGTTCATTTTCCTAATTAGTTAATTAATTAATTAGTTAACTAAAAAAGGGAGTTGGTTGAGGAATTTTGGTTAAGCTTTTAGTATAAATAGGGCCTTCATTTTCGTTGGAAAGGAGTGAACTAATGAAGATAGGTCGAGGACTTTCAGGAGTTCCTAGATCCACCTCTTTTAGTTCGTCCACTGCGGCTTGTACCCCTTCTTCTAGCTCTTGAGGTGCATCTTCTGCATCTTCACCCTCGGTTGGAATCTCATCGTATAATGTTATATGAAATGACGATGTCATCTCATCTTGACTTGGTTTTGCCTCACAACTTGAATCAATATTTTCTTGACTTCTTTCTCGCACTTGGGTATGTACAATGGTTCTTGGTTGGACCTTCAAAACTTCACCACACGAGACATGGATATTAACTTCTCTTCTCATGCGAGATGGAACGGCACTCCTGAGCCTTTTTGAGGGTTCCATTTCAGTAGGAGGGTTGGTCTGCTCCTTCGAACTCTGAGTAGGCCCAATTCTGTCATGTACTGATTTTCTCTTAGCCGGTTTGGGATTCGGCCCAAGTCTGCGGAAGACTGATTGTCGTGATTCTACATCTCCGATTCTATCAAAAACAGACTGTTTCTTGTCACCTTCCTCTTCATCTGTAGAAGTGATGCAATTACTTGTGGCTCTGTTTATGAATATTCGCACGGGCTTAGGGGGAACGTAACCCAATCGCTTGCGTTGATGCGGCTCCTGCTGATTTGACTTGCCTTTACCACCAGCTTCTGGGATGAGCTTCCCCAGCTTTTGTGGATCTTTGGGATCATATCCAGCTTTGAATAGAAGTTTATATGCATTAGGGTCGAAGCCGCCAGTGCGCTTAGCGGGCACTGTTTGACTTGCCCCAACTTGAGCTTCATCTTCAAGCGGTTTAACTGGAGCTGCTGCTTTTAATGTTTCAATCCTTGCGAGTGGGAAAACAAGTTCCTTGTCGCGATGAGCTTGGTCTACAACTTTCTTGCCTTTCCACTTTGGATCAAGAGGTGTGTCAACATTGCTTTGCTCGGCTTCCTCTACAACTTGTTTCTTCAAGTAAAACTTTGCATCTGCAAAGTATGATTCTGCTTCAATGAAGGGAGTTTCATCAGCGACTACCTTTTCTATCACCCCGCCTTTTTCAAACATGAGGCATTGGTGCCAGGACGAGGGAACTACTCCATTTTCATGTATCCAAGGCCGGCCCAGCAGCAAGTTGTAGGATGTCCTTGCATCTATCACATAACATAGTGTACTCGAGTTTAGTGTTCCGATCCTGAGGTCGAGTCTGATGGTACCGAGTGCTCTTTGTCCGCCTTGATTAAATCCTTGAATCATTAAGCGGCTTTGAGAGAGCTCGTCGGTGGAGATGCCAAGTTCTTTCATTGCTCGGAGTGATAAAATGTTCACAGCCGACCCTTGATCAATCAAAATCCTTTTAATCTTTTGCTCGCGGGCATAACCTTCAACAAACAACGGACGATTATGTGGTGTACCACCAAGCAACAGATCCTCATCTTTAAAAGTTATCTCGGCGGTATAAGACGCGGCTTTGTGGACTTGAACCTCGTCACCTCCCTCAATCACGGGGAATGAACATTCCTCCTCTTCAACATGTCTCTCTTTAATACTCAAGCGAGTTCCAAGAATATTTGTCCCATGCGGAGGAAGCGTCTTCGGCATGTATTGAGCCAGGGCAACTGGTGTTCGAGACATGCCGGGACGTCCTCTCATCTTTGTGCCATAGGCGAGGTCCCTTGCTGGCTTTCTCTCTACCCATTGCTTCGTTATTCTCTTCAAAGATCTAACATGTCCAGCATTGTTCCTTTGTTTTTTGCGGGTAACAATTACCCAATCCTTCTCACATACCGGCTTGACCTGTGGTAATTCCGGCTGTTGCCTAGTAGCATGCTTCACAATAAATGGAAGCGGGCGTTTGTATTGCTTGCCCCCATCCTCTTCATCACTCTCCACAACTAACGGAGCGAACCTTCCGCATGAAATTTGGTTGGTGCTGGCAGTTGCATCAGTCAGCTCAATCTTTCCATCACGAGCAAGTCTCATCACCTTATCTTTAAAGACGAAGCATTTTTCAATCGGGTGTCCGAGGAGACGATGATACTTGCAATAGTTGGGGTCGTCCGCCTTAGAAGCTTCTTCGGGACGCTTCATCTCCGGTAATTCAATCAACTTAAGCTTTAACAATTCATCAAACATGGGTGACACATCAGAGTCCAGGAACGGATACTGTTTTTGCTGCATCTCTTCAATGATTCTAGTACCCCGAGATGGGCGGGAAAATGGCCTTAGCCTGGGATTTTCAGTTACTTTGGCGAAAACCCGCATTGGTGCTGTTTTTACGTTCATGGCCTCTTTCTTTTCTGGTTTCGGGAAGGGTTTGCCCCTTTTCTTGAATTCTTGTTTTACAGGTGCCTTGGATGAGCTAGGGATACTTGACATGCCGAGCCCTCCATTAGCTTCAATACTCAATTCCATGTCGTGAGCACGACTGGATAGTTCTTCAAATGTTCTAGGCTTGATTCCCTGCAAGATATAAGAGAGCTCGAAGTGCATCCCTTGGATGCACATTTCAATTGCGGAGCTTTGTGATATCCTCTCTTTACAGTTAAGGCACAATTCCCTCCATCTCTCGATGTAAGTGTCCGCACGCTCACCCTTCCATTGGTGGGTAGTGGTGAGTTCCAAAAAGCTGACAGTCCTCCTGGTGCTGTAGAAGCGGGTCAAAAACTCGCGCTCCATATCATTCCAGCTATCAATGCAACCATGCTCCAGGTCTGTGTACCAATCAAAGGCAGTGCCCTTCAGAGAGCGGACGAACTGCTTGACGAGGAGATCTCCGTATGTTCCTGCATCATTACAGGTTTCAACGAAGTGGGCGATGTGCTGCCTCGGGTTGCCTTTTCCATCAAACTGCTGGAACTTGGGAGGTTGATAGCCCAGCGGCATTTTCATTTCTTCAATTCTCTGAGTATATGGCTTAGTGTAAGTATATGAAGATTGTCCTCCCTCGAGCTTCCCCTTGATCGCTCCCATGATGTACTCATTCAACTACTCTACGGGTATCATGCCCTCGGAAATTGGGATACTCTTCTCGGCGGGTGGTGGACGAGAGATTGTCTCTTCCATTCCTGGCCTACTTTGATGGCGTGGGGACTCGACATCAATCTCATCTCCTTGGGTTTGAGGCTGCTTCCCGGAAGCCCGACTTGTTTCGCCGTTCCTTCCGCTTTCAACCTTTTCGCTGAGCTCATTGATCCGCCTTTCTTGGTTATGCATGAGTGCAGCTATCCCCTCGAGAGATTTAGTGATGTTTGCGAGTTGTTCCTCCACCGAAGCCGCGTTCGTTGTCATAGCGGGCATGATCGTGTATATGTGATTCCATTCTGGTGAAGTTCTCTACAGAAGTGATGACTGTGATGAACTTCCACTGCTTGGAGTTTTATTCAAGGGAATAGGGCTCGCAGGACTCTTGTTTCTTGGAGCTCCCTCACTTGTAGGATTCTGGTCAGCAACAGTTTCCTTTGTAGAGAATGATCCTTTGTCATGTGCAGCTCTCCGTGACATAGTGGAGTTTCTGTCAATCCTTCGGACGATGTGGCGGGCAATGTCCTGGGCCTCGTGGAGTTGCACCCCTAGGTTCCTCACTCGGCTTCGAGTCATTGCTCCTCCCGCGCCTTGGCTATCACCGGAACCGGCCGCTGATGGTGCCCTGGAGCGGGTAGCCTGAGCATATGTCATCTTGGAGGAGGGATTTCTTGACGCCATTTAGATTCCTTCTTTGTAGAGCTCACGAATCAACAGCGAAGAGATGAGAGGCAGAGTGGTCCCACTGGGCGTGCCAAAATCTGTAAACACAAAAAAGTAAACTTTGTATATATTCACAAAATTCCGTGTACAGCGTGTGTATAATTCAATGCAGGTACAAAATCTCTGTCTAGTCCTCTGATTCTTCACTAACGTTATCTATGGAAGTGCCTCCGGGATTCAAGTAGCGTAGCCTCCGGGATTTAAGTGGCGCGTGCCTCCGGGATTCAATTGGCGTAGCTTCCGGGATTTAATTGGCGTGACTCCCAACAATGAGCGTCAAGGATTTAGAAGTAATCAATCCTGCAAAATTTCAAAAAAAACACATGCAATGGATTCAAGCCGCCTTAAGGTCCTCAAATGCCTTCAAAAGACTTCAAGATCTTCGAGACAATCAATTCTGCAAAGCTCCAAAGTACCTGCAATGGATTCAAATTGCCTGCAAAATATTCAAAAGATGCCTCCAAGCCTTCAAGCGTTCTTCAAATGCTCTCAACTCCTTAAGTATTCAAGTTGTTCAATGCCTTCAAGCTCTAAGCATTCAAGTTCTTCAAGCTTTTCAAGTGTCTTTTGGAACGAAAATGAAGGCCCTATTTATACTAAAAGCTTAACCAAAATTCCTCAACCAACTCCCTTTTTTAGTTAACTAATTAATTAATTAACTAATTAGGAAAATGAACCTTACCCAAGACCCGCACCAAGTCAAGATGAGATGACATCGTCATTTCATATAACATTATACGATGAGATTCCAACCGAGGGTGAAGATGCAGAAGATGCACCTCAAGAGCTAGAAGAAGGGGTACAAGCCGCAGTGGACGAACTAAAAGAGGTGGATCTAGGAACTCCTGAAAGTCCTCGACCTATCTTCATTAGTTCACTCCTTTCCAACGAAGATGAAGAAATATATGTCACACTTTTGAAAGAATATATCGATGTATTTGCATGGACATACAAGGAGATGCCAGGGTTGGACCCAAAGATAGCCGTGCACCGCTTGGCAGTAAAAAAGGGGTGTCGCCCGATTAAGCAAGCTCAACGGCGCTTCCGCCCCGAGCTCATTCCCTCAATCGAAACAGAAGTCAACAAGCTTATAGAGGCTGGTTTCATTCGCGAAGTTAAATACCCAACTTGGATATCCAGCATTGTTCCTGTGCGCAAGAAGAATGGCCAGATCCGCGTGTGCGTAGACTTTCGAGATCTTAATGTTGCATGCCCGAAAGATGACTTCCCGCTTCCTATCACAGAGTTAATGATAGATGCTGTAACTGGACACGAGATCATGTCATTCATGGATGGCTCATCCGGTTACAATCAAATCCGCATGGCGCCAGAAGATGAGGAGTTTACTGCGTTTCGTACGCCAAAAAGTATCTACTGCTACAAAGTGATGCCCTTTGGTTTGAAAAATGCAGGTGCTACATACCAAAGGGCCATGCAGACTATATTTGACGACATGCTGCATAAAATGGTGGAATGTTACGTAGACGACCTGGTTGTGAAGTCGAAACTCCGCACAGATCACATGATGCATCTAAGACAAGTATTTGACCGCTTGCGGAAGTTTCAACTCAAAATGAACCCCCTGAAATGTGCTTTTGGGGTTGCTGCTGGCAAATTCCTTGGGTTTACTGTTCGACATAGGGGCATTGAGATCGAACAAGCAAAGATCGACGCTATAATGAAGATGCCTGAGCCAAAGAACCTTCATGAGCTTAAAAGCTTGCAAGGGAAGTTGGCTTATATAAGAAGATTCATATCAAACCTAGCAGGAAGATGTCAGCCCTTTAGCCGGTTAATGAAGAAGGGTGTCCCGTTTGTATGGGATGAGGCCTGCAAGAATGCTTTCCAAAGCATCAAGTCCTATTTAATGAAGCCGCCTGTGCTAACTGCTCCAATTCCAGGACGCTCGCTGATCCTTTACATCTCCGCCCAAGAAAGCTCGGTGGGTGCTTTACTTGCACAAGAGAATGATAACGGGAAAGAAAATGCCCTTTATTATTTAAGTAGAATGATGACGCCAAATGAGCTCAAATATCTGCCAATTGAGAAGTTGTGTCTGGCCCTTGTATTCGCCATTAGGAAGCTCAAGCATTATTTCGAAGCGCATACAATTCGACTAGTTTCCAGGGCAAACCCAGTGAAGTATGTCATGTCAAAGGTTGTTCTTTCCGATCGACTTGCTAGGTGGTACTTATTATTTCAACAGTTTGAGATCACTTATGTACCACAGAAGTCCATCAAGGGGCAAGCCTTAGCAGATTTCCTAGCTGACCATCCAATTCCTGTCGAATGGGAGCTGTCCAGTGACCTACCTGATGAGGACGTGCTTGTGGTCGAAGTTTTACCTCCATGGAAGATGTACTTTGATGGAGCGGCACACAAAGAGGGGGCAGGCGCTGGAGTTGTCTTTGTTACGCCTGAAGGGGAAGTGCTTCCTTATTCATTTACCTTAACAGAGCGCTGCTCGAATAATGTTGCCGAGTATCAGGCACTCATTTTAGGACTTGAAATTGCAGCTGATATGAAGCAACTAAGGGTTAACATATACGGAGACTCCAAACTGATTATCAACCAAGTACTTGGGGTTTACGAAGTAAAAAAGCCAGAGTTGATCCCATACAACAGTTATGCAAAGATGCTCCTGCATTGGCTAGGAGATGCTACGATGGAGCACATTCCAAGGAAACATAATAAGCAAGCCGATGCCTTAGCTGCTTTGGCTTCAACTATGTCACATCCTAGAGATGAGGCTCGGCTACGAGTATGCCAAAGATGGGTAGTCCCTCCAATCTTCGAGGACGATGGCTCTCTTGACGACATTGTTGAACTCCCGACTGTTTCTGTCTATGAGGTAGATAAAGAGGATTGGAGGCAATCATTGATTGACTACCTTGTTGATGGGAAGTTACCTCAAGACCCTCGTAAGAGGGTAGATGTAAGACGTCGAGCTCCTCGCTTCATATATTTCAAGGATGCGCTATACCGGCGCTCGTTTGATGGTGTGTTTCTTCGATGTTTAGGCGAAGAGGAAGCTTTACAAGCGATGGAGGAGGCTCACTCTGGAGTGTGCGGTGCTCATCAGTCTGGTCCTAAGTTACACTTTCACATCAAAAGAATGGGTTACTACTGGCCTACGATGGTGAAGGATTGCATAGACTATGCACGGAGATGTCAAGCGTGTCAATTTCATGCGAACTTTATCCATCAACCTCCTGAACCGCTACATCCGACGGTAGCATCGTGGCCATTTGATGCATGGGGGCTCGATGTGGTTGGTCCTATTACACCCAAGTCATCAGCAGGGCATTCGTATATATTAGCAGCCACCGATTATTTCTCAAAGTGGGCTGAAGCAGTGGCTTTAAAGGAAGTGAAGAAGGAAAACGTTGCCGATTTCATCCGAGTTCACATTATCTATCGTTTTGGCATCCCTCGGTATATCCTAACCGACAACGGGAAACCATTCGATAATAAACTGATGGATAAAATCTGCAAACTTTTTGAGTTCGAGCAAAGAAATTCATCAGCCTATTATGCAGCGGCAAATGGACTTGCCGAGGCTTTTAACAAAACTCTATGCAATCTACTAAAAAAGGTGGTGTCGAAGTCAAAACGTGATTGGCAAGAAAGGATGGAAGAAGCACTGTGGGCATACCGAACTACATACCGTACACCAACACAAAGCACTCCATACTCACTGGTTTACGGGGTCGAAGCAGTCTTGCCTCTTGAACGCCAAATACCTTCTCTAAGGTTAGCTATCCAAGAAGGGCTTACAGACGAGGATAATGTAAAGTTGCGGTTGGCAGAGTTAGAAGCTCTCGATGAGAAGAGATTGCAGGCCCAACAAAGTTTAGAATGCTATCAAGCTCGAATTTCTAGAGCTTTCAACAAGAGGGTAAGGATTCGCTCATTTCAGGTTGGTGACAAGGTGTTGGCGGTTCGTAGACCTATCATTATTACAAGGAAAACTGGGCACAAGTTTACTCCAAAATGGGATGGACCTTACGTGGTACAAGAAGCATACTCAGGAGGTGCTTACAAGCTAATTGATGAAGATGGTGTGCGAGTTGGCCCTATTAACGGGAAATTCTTAAAGATCTATCATCCCTAAGCACACGGACTACGAAATGAATGATATCAACCAAAAATGCAGCACGTGGTTAAACTGCTAATGCATCTCGCTTGTCTATGAGTGGGCCCAAGTCATAGATGCTCCTGACCCGCACGAGCTTAAACTGTGTACGGTAAACTCCTGGCCCGCATGAGTTTAAACTGTGAACGGCCCTACCTATTCAAACGGTCCTTTGAACTACGTTTGACTTGATCTCCTTCGCAGGAGTACGTAGGCAGCTTAGAAACACCTCCTCTTCTAAGTTCAGTCATGACTAAAATAAACCCCTTTGTGTCCCTTTTATGTCACGTTTGTTCGAATAATATAGATGTATTGGAGATGGGTCATCTCTGTTCACGTTGTAATTACGGGTGAATTCTTTTGTCAGATTTCTATTAGAGTGACTCGTTTGGGTTTAGACTTAGTTGCTTCTGTTCACGCTGAAGTTCAATTGTTCGCAAGTATTGTTGAAAAGATAAGAGAAATCAAGTCGTATTCAAGTCTTGTTTCCAAGTATAAAACTCATGCGTTATACAAAAAAAATCTCTAAGCAAAAAAAATATAAATAAATCTAAAGTATTCTAAAGCTCATGAGATCTTCCTTATACGCTTCCAGCTCTCTTTTGATTGAAGTAAGCTTTTCTTCATCTTCATCTGTCAACGTGGGGCAGTCTCGAATACGCTTAATTTCATCCTCAGCGGTGGTCACGGCCTTTTGCGATGCGTTATGTTGTTCTTGAGCCTTCGTCACACGGTCTTGGAGCTCCGGGTTCTTGGCTTCAATCTCCTTCAACTCTTCCTGTGCATCCTTTATCGTTTTCTCCAGGAGGGCTTTTCGATCGGCGGCGCCTTCGAGGGTTTTCTGTTCGTCAAGAAGAAGCGCTTCGGTTTGAGAACACGTCCGTTGAGCTTCTACAAGGATACCTTGCGTTAGAACTAACTTCGCGGCTTGGGTTTCAACGGGCAGTGCATTCGAGAGCTGCGACCGCGCCCGATCGAAATCTTTAGCTTTGTTAAAGAACTCGGCCACTCGTCGCTTCAATATTGATAGGTCCACCCCGTCCCGCCCCATTTCTTGGATTTGTCTTTCAACGCTTCCTTGGAAGGAAGAAATTCTTTCAGCTGGGATCTCATTAAGCTTCCTGCAGATACTACTCCAAACTCCCGCAATGAAAGCCATGTATTGTGATATAAACGACTCCTCGCCGGGGAAGATAGAGGCTTGGGACGGCTCTGGCTGCATCTCCTGAGGAGTTGTGTTTAAGGGCAACGTCGACTGGTGGGATTCTACCTCGAGGTCAAGGGTATTAGAGCGTCCGCCACTTTGTCCCATTGAAGACTGGTGATTTGATGACTGGACATCGTTGCTAACATGTGGCTCGGCAGGATCCTGTAAGAAGTAGTGCATGTACGTTAACAAAGGCCAAAGTCCAACGATATACGAAACGGGAGAATTTGGGGAAGTATCTTAACCTGGTTCAATGGTCTCCCTCTAGGCCGTTTCCAACAGCGATCTTGGTCGTCATCACTACCAGCGTCCTCGTCCGAGCTTCGTTGCCTCGCTTGCTCCTCCCTGCTCCTTCGAGCGACATGTCCTGAGGCCCTATCCCGAGATGACATGTCCTCTTGTGCATGTGTTTTTTTGTTCCTTGAGGTGGTCAGTTGGTCTCTTTGTTCTTGAGTTCCTTCCTCGCCGACAAGTACCTTTGGGTTTCCGTTAACGGCTATGTCTGTGAAATGATTCTCGAGAAGGTTTGCACTCACATCGATCAACCAGGCCTTGTACTCGTTCGAAAAATGCTTCTTTGGAGCAGCCGGGCTCATGGGAAATGTCGCCCTAGATTGGGAGTTGATATTATCATATTGGCGATGAAGTCGGAATCCTTCGGTGAGTGAAGCATAACGGACATCCTTCGCCAACAGGCCGGGGGCATATGCTTGATAGAATCCAAATTGACGACTGAAGCGATGCGGCATGTAAGGCTCGGCTTTGCATTGAGACCCTTGGCGCAAAACGAGGAAGCTAGGGCGCAAACATATGAAGTACTCAAAGTCTTCCCTACTCCCTCTACGGTCGTCGTAAAAGATAAAATCTCTACTATCCTTGCGGGAGTTGCAGAGCCAAGAAACGTCCCCTTTGAATATCTTCTTACGGGCATCCATCTCGGTGTAATACCTTGCACCACCTTCTCCAGAATTAGTGACCATCTTTGGGTTTGCTAACGTGAGGCTGGGGGTCTTAAAGTGGGTTTGGTAGTAAGTTGCTAGCCAGCCGTACACGTAATGGATTGGAAAAGGATCTCCTATTTGACCAGGAGAGTGGGATTCCGAGATTGAGTTTAAACCAGAATAAATACTAGCAAGTACTGGAGCCGCAAGGCATATCTTATCCCCTTTAGCCATCATGCATGCTATCCTGAAGGTCTCTGGGCGAATGGTTCTTGTTGGTGTACCTGGCAGGACAAACACGCAAAGCCAACAAGATAAAAACGCGGCCAAATAAGCTTCCTTTTCGAAACGCTGAGAGATGCCTAGTTCAAGAAAGGGCGTCCTGCTCACATCTAACCACCTGAGGGATTTGTTAAGTTCTCCGCTTGGGTTGTGGGTATTCTTTGGCCGAGATTTCCTGTCCTTTTGGGATGGAGGTGGAGGAGCTGGATGTGTTCGCGATTTTCTGCACCAGAAGTCAATCCATCGCGATGCTTGAACAAAGGGGGTGCCATCCTCTTGCTGGTTTAAAAGATAAAAGGCCTCGAATAAGCTTGCACAACACCTGTTTGGGCCCCTTTTTAGGTCCAGGGCACTCGGGATGTGTTCGTCGTAAATACCGCCGGACAGTGGTAGTCCTCCAAGAACGTGCAAATCCCGAGGCGATATGCTCACCTCACCAAACGAGGTGATCAGGGTGTTGGTTCTTGGGCACCATGCTTCGCAGAAGGCTTTGACAATGTTGATGTTACGGTCATATGTAAATAATGACGCAAACACAGCATCATATATCTTCCCCTCCTTTAAGGTGTCGTGGGAGAAGTGAAGCGTTTCTTCAACCCACTCCCAATATCCTTTTAGAAAAGTGAATTCGCCCTCGAAGTCTATGTCTTGGCCCCACGAGACCTCAGCATTAAGTATACGACGCCCCAGTGTAGGAAGGGCATCTTTGGAAGGTTGGTGCTGCATTCCGGGTAGCAAGGTCCACACCTTGGATGGCGGGCATTCGTACTCGGGGGTCCAGTTACTCGCATGATACGACACCGTGAGCTTTGGTGGGTCGCGTAGTACTATGGGTGGGTTAACCTTTAGTATGACTTGATGATCACTATTTCTGCTCGATATAACCATGACATCTTGCCCGTTGCGTCGTTGATCTTGAAAGTACACCATCTTGAATGTGTCAAAGTCGAAAAGTCGCTGCAAAAAAAAAAATAATAATAATAACTATGATATATTATGCACAAATGTATAGCATATACATAACACAAAATTAAATTGACGAATTATATATATATGGCAAATTTTTTGGACAATGGTCCACACAATTTTATGGACCATGGTCCACGCAATAATGGTTGTATACATATACTACATGTGGACTACGTATGTTAATACATTGTATACGTATATACACAATATTATATAATAATAATAATTATTATTATTTATTATTATCATTATTAGTAATGTTATTATTATTATTATTATATTATATTATAGTATTGCTATTTAGATATTAGCAACAAGAAACAAAACAAAAAAAAAAGAAACAAAAAGCAAAACAAAAAAACGAGAAACAAAAAAAAAAAAAAAGAAAAAGCAAAGCAAAGAAACAAATAAAAAAAAACGAAACAGAAAGAAGGATGAAAATAAAGGAGGAAAGAAAGAAAACGAATAAAAAAAAAAACAGAACAAAAAAGAGAACAGAAAACGAAAAAGCAGAGCAAAAAAAAAGGGGAAAGAAAAATTATGTGTGTACATATGTGGGGATATATGTTTGTGGTGTTAATGTATTAGTGTGATATAATATGTTTGCATATGGAGGGTTGTCATGTAGGGCCAGTCATAGCTAAGCATAGCATGGTGTCAGCGCTGCACTTCTGCAATCACGTGGTGTGAGAAAAGGATTGTCTTGGGAGTCCTGCATATAGACCCAGCTGTACATTAAAATGGTGTCCTCCCATCCAGTCTCCTTTAATCATCAGCGAAGCAACAACCCTTTTTGAGAAGTCTCCGTCAGCGAAGCAACAACCCAGAAGTCTCCCTTAAAACACTACGCAAATTTGTGATGTTGTAGAAAGCTCTAGTTACCGGCGGCTTCTGCGAAAAAAAAAAAAACAAAAGTCCCGTCGATGAACTCCAACAATCGGCAAGACGAACAGAACTCCAGCAACCTTCAGAAAATTCCGGCGACCTGCGACTTCTGCAAAAGGAAAAATAGCTCCGCGCCCTGGTGGTTGTTCCATTCTCGTTCGACGGCGGCAGTTCGAAGGCGGACCACGTCTCTGCGGTGACTTCGACGAAGAACTCCGGCGAAGACAGCGATGGATCTCCGGAAATTTTAGCAGTAAATTCTGACGACTTTTGCTACGAACTTCCGGCGACTTCGACGAAGAACGAATTCCGGCGACTCCTGCGAAGCTCCTGCGAGCAGTAGTCTAGCAGCATCGAACTCCAAGCGGTCAAGAAGCAGAGATGAACAGAGGGCATCAACTTCTGAAGGATAGAGCTGGGCAGCGACTCAACAACCTGGTGATCCCATCTACCTCCGGCCGTCTCGGCAGTGCAGTGGCGGTCTCCGGCGCCTTTAACTAAAAAAAAAAAAAAAAAACAAGAAACTCCGACTACACTCAACAGCGGCGATTTCCGGCAACAGTCGGCAGAAAATTAAATGACAGGTGATCGGTCTCTTCTTTCCTTCACGCTGCAGCTGTATCGTATCCGTTCTTCCTCTTCCTACTCCTGTAAATAAAATGCATAGGGAAGAATAAAGGAAAGAGTAGAGGTTACCTTGTTGAAGGAAAGCCAAATGTTGTGTTTGCTCTTGTTTGCTTCGTTGATTGCAGTAAGTTTGAGGATGATAGAGACAGTATTTATAGTGTACTGGGGGAAGCGTTAGTGTCAGATTATACTCCTAATCTTATCGTGATTGGATGAAGTTGTTAGATAGCCACTGAAATTACGTATAGGATGAGTTTGAGACCAAGTCGGTCTGGCTTCAACACGCATCGTAACTCAGTTTTCATCATCTTAAAATGATGGGCCTTTGGGCTTTGAAATATCTAGTGTGCATGTCATAACATGCAGAGATGTCAAAGGGGTTAGCTTGAGTTCAATGTTCAACATGGCAAAAAAAAAAAAAAAAAAAAACTTCATGTGTTGGGGCCTATGTAATTACACTACTCTAACTTCACCTTAGAATGATTTTTAGACTCAAATCACTCAGGGGATTAATATAGACTATGATGAATTTAACGGCCCGGTTGTCAAGTTTCGAGACGTTCTCGCACCAAGCACATCAGACGGCATGTCCCGACAAGTCTCGAGGGGGCAATTTGTAGACACAGAAAATTTGAACCCAACAAATGAACCGATAAATGGTTATTGGACCGACATCGGAATTGATTATTGGGCCAATTTAATTAATTGGATCATATAAATTAATTAATTTAATTTGATTAGTCCAATTGAATTTGATTTGGGCTATTGAATTAGTTAATTAATTGGTCCAAGCCCATTTCATATTTGAATTTAAATTATAATTATAATTTAAATATAATATTAATTTTATTATATTTGAATTAGATAATTATAATTTAATTTGAATTTGAATTAGATTATACAATAATGAACCTGGACTTGATCTTGGGTAAGGTTCATTTTCCTAATTAGTTAATTAATTAATTAGTTAACTAAAAAAGGGAGTTGGTTGAGGAATTTTGGTTAAGCTTTTAGTATAAATAGGGCCTTCATTTTCGTTCCAAAAGACACTTGAAAAGCTTGAAGAACTTGAATGCTTAGAGCTTGAAGGCATTGAACAACTTGAATACTTAAGGAGTTGAGAGCATTTGAAGAACGCTTGAAGGCTTGGAGGCATCTTTTGAATATTTTGCAGGCAATTTGAATCCATTGCAGGTACTTTGGAGCTTTGCAGAATTGATTGTCTCGAAGATCTTGAAGTCTTTTGAAGGCATTTGAGGACCTTAAGGCGGCTTGAATCCATTGCATGTGTTTTTTTTGAAATTTTGCAGGATTGATTACTTCTAAATCCTTGACGCTCATTGTTGGGAGTCACGCCAATTAAATCCCGGAAGCTACACCAATTGAATCCCGGAGGCACGCGCCACTTAAATCCCGGAGGCTACGCTACTTGAATCCCGGAGGCACTTCCATAGATAACGTTAGTGAAGAATCAGAGGACTAGACAGAGATTTTGTACCTGCATTGAATTATACACACGCTGTACACGGAATTTTGTGAATATATACAAAGTTTACTTTTTTGTGTTTACAGGGGTAATGAAAAGCTTATTATTTTAAGGAATTCGTATATAACCTAAGCAACACAGTCAAAGTCTTTTCCATTCTTTTATTAACTGATTTATGTATTGATTCCATTTACCACATGGTTGGAATTAATGATTGGCCGTATCTATCAAGATTTTGAATTTGGTTATAATAATCAAATTCTATCTGGTCTTGTTTTCACCTTTCCAGTCATTCTCGATACAATTTTGAAATATTGAATTTTTCGTTATTTAAATCATGTATCTCCGTGTTTATTTATCTATCATTCAATGATATGAATCTAATCCAATTTGAATGTTTATTACTACAGCTCAGACTCATCCATAGCAAAACATGGAGAGGACTATCAAAGTGGAGTATATGGCTGATATTCTTAAGTTTAAGCTAGCCAATCCAATTCTGCGAGACTTGAAGAATGAGGTCTTAAAGCGGAAGCCTATGTTGAAAAATTTATTCCTTCAATTTAGGTATAAGAAGGAGGAGGAAGAAGAAGAGGAAGAAGAAGAGGAAGAGGAAGAAGAAGAAGAAGATGATGAAGATGATGAAGAAGATGATGAAGATGATGAAGATGAAGATGATGAAGAAGATGATGAAGATGAAGAAGATGATGAAGAAGAAGTAAAAAAGAAAGATGGGATGACTCTAATTAAATCTGATGAAGATCTCAAAGAGTGCTTTGAATACTTCAACACTCCCAACTCAACCACAGTCAGATTGTCACTATACGCAATTTATCAGGTAAAGTACTAGGAAGTAAAAGTAGTCAATTTCGAACCCATAATATCTATAGGAGGGAGTAACTTGGCAACTAGACCACAAAGTTATTGACATCTTTATTTTATTTAAAACCACTAGTATTTTAATACAAGAGTTTGAAGCTTATTGTAGACATGAAAAATCTTAGTCACTAGAGCACAAAGTTATTGACATCTTTATTTTATTTAAAATCACTAGTATTTTATTTCAGAGTTTGAAGCTCAGTGTAGACATTAAAAATTTGAACCCGATAAATGAGTTAATAAAATTATTATTATACCTAATTTTGAAATTAATTATTGGATCATTAGACCATGATAATTAAATTAAATTAAATTAAATTAAAAAAAAGAACCCGTTCTTTTTGCTTCTCTCTAATTGGTTTCCCCCCTCTCAATCTAGGAACTTCACTCCATCAGCCCGAAACCTCAATTGCACAATTTTGTTTTAAAAAACCCTATTTTTGAACTACAATACATGATATATATCTATTATAGCAATGGAGCACCAAAAGTGTAACAACCACAATCTGAGAAAAATCCAAAGAGAAACACTACAGATTTGTTAAGGCAATCCCATCACATATATATATATATATATATATATATATATATATATATATATATATATAATTGAGCTGTTGATCAAATCTAGATCAACGGCTCAAATCATTAAAAAAAAAACGCGTGTCTGGAAGAAAGAAGCATAAGCTAAAAATAGTACACCTTAAGTGATAAAAACATGCATCTTAAGTGTTAGATCTTAAGCACAAACTTACACACATTAAATACAAACCCCACGCACATTAAGCACAACTTCACGCACATTAAGCACAAAATCCACGCACTTTAAGTATTAACTCACAGACCTTAAGTTTCAACAACTACTGACAATAAGCACAAACTCACGCACATTAAGCGCAACCCCACGCACATTAAGCACAACCTCACGCACATTAAGCACAAAATTCACGCACTTTAAGTATTAACTCATAGACCTTAAGTTTCACCAACTACTGACATTAATCACTACCCTCACATACATTAAGCACAAATCCTACGCACATTAAGCACAAACTCTATTCACATTAAGAACAAATCTCACGCACCTTAAGCACAAAAGTTCACACTTTAAGTTTTAACGACTACTCACATTAAGCACAACCCCACGCACATTAAGCACAAAACTCACGCACCTTACGCACAAGACTCACGCATCTTATATACAAAACTCACGCACATTAATCGCAGAACCGCTCACCTTAATTAAGTGTCAAATAGGTCCATCTCCAGCTAGATTTGTTCGATTGACATTTTTTACAGGTTGCTAGCAGGTTGCCTATCTATTTATTAAAAATAAATAAATAGAATAGAATAATAATAATAAAAAAAAAGAATATGAGCCACCGACTGTCCGGTGAGGACAGCCGGTGGCTGATATTTTTTTTTTTTTTTTTTTTTTTTGTTTTTTTTTTTTAAATTTTTTTTAAATTTTTTATTCTATTCTATTTATTTATTTTTAATAATTAGATAGGCAACTTGTTTGCAACCTGTAAAAAATGTCAATCGAACAAATTTAGCTGGTAGATGAGTCAATTTGACACTTGTGCCTTATAATCCACACAGTTGTGTGGACCATGGTCCATGCAATAATGATTGGTAGCATATATATATATATATATATATATATATATATATATATATATATATATATATATATATATAGGATTCTATTCAGATACAAACAGTGCTTAAAATACAAACAGTGTGGATTCATCTGGGATATATATATATATATATATATATATATATATATATATATATATATATATCTACTATACTAATAAGAGCCCAAGAGAGTTAGACCTATAATAGGTAGAAAAAATGGCGGTCAAGTTTTTTAATCAAATGAATGGCTCAGATTGATCAGATTTTAATTTTTTCTTAAGATTTACTAATTTATCCTTAATGAATATGATTATTTGTTAACTTTTCCGTTAAATATTATCTTTTCTGTTAATTTCTGTTAGTTCACCGTTAACTTATTCATTGATTTCAATAAGAAAGGTCTTAAGTTCGAAGTTCGAACCCCATCCCAATCAAAGTTGGCATATTTAGTACTCTATTTTACTTTTATTAAATTAAATAATAATTTAGTAGTTACAACAAAAAATAATACATATGCATTTTGATTTTTAATTTAGAATTATGTATCTACAATATTTTTATTCAAAAAAATTATTCATTATCAATAAATTAAATAATAGAAATAATTTCATTAGTTTTATTGTCTTTATTTTTCTCCAATATAAAAATTCTTTACATTCAAATTCATCAATTGATTATATTCGCTACATTGTCCCTACAATGTCTTTATTAAAAAAAATTATTCATTATCAATAAATTAATTAAGAGAAATAATTTTATTATATTATATTGTCTTTATTTTTCTCCAATGTAAAAATTCTTTACATTCAAATTCATCAATTGATTATATTCACTACATTGTTTATTATCTTTTTTGTGCACTATTTTTTTAATTAAATATCAAAGTTATAATACAAAATAATGTTATATATTTATTTACCAAGTATTTTATTAATACCATGAAAAAATTAAGAAAAATATAATTAATAAAGTCAATCATATTAACTACTTGAGGAATTTGTTGACAAAGAGAGTATTCAAATCACACAACAAATTGAAGTGAGAACTATCTCGTAATGTCCTTCTTTGACAATCAGTAGTTAGCGGTTAGCGTTAGCAGATTATATTAGCTGATTTGACCAGCGAATTATATCAACGGTTGATAAAAAGATATTTGAAAAAATTAGCTTTTTAAATTAACATGTAAAATGAAATAAGGGTATACATAATAATAATAATAATAATAATAATAATAATAATAATAATAATAATAATAATAATAATAATAATAATAATAATAATAATAATAATAATTGTTTTAAAAATAAAAAAAATAATAATAAAATATAATTAAGTCAATCATATTAACTACTTGTGGGATTTATTTACAAAATGAGTATTCAAATTACACCACAAATTGAAGTGGAAACTACTTCGCAATGTCCTTGTTTGACAATCAACAATTAACCCTTCAATATTAGTATATATTTAAAATTTTATGCCCTAATTTTTATTTGTTCTCCCTTATGTCCCGTATTTGGTTTCAACCATACCTATACAATTATTTTATTGACAATTATAATCAATCTTGACTATGTTATCTTGCATTTGTAAACTTAGAATTACCTATTTAAATACGCAAATTTAACATTCAACTATTTATGCATGAACAATTATAATATAATCCTGCCATGATATACTTTAAAGTACTTATTTAAAAAAAAAAACATTGGGCATTATCCCAATCGCGCAATGCGCGTAAAAAACTAGTATACTAATAAGAGCCCAAGAGAGTTAGACCTGGACCTATAATGAGTAGAAAAAATAACGGTCAAATTTTTTAATCAAATGAATGGCTCAAATTGATCAGATTTTAATTTTTTTAAAATATTTCCTAATTTATCCTTAATGAATATGATTATCCGTTAACTTTTCCGACTAGGCTGCCTAGGCACCAACTAGATTGACTAGTCGGCCAATTAACTATTGTTTCATTCTTTTTTTAAATGAGTTATTTCACTCAAACAACATCGTTTTGAGCGAAATAACCCTAAATTGTTCAAACTCTAGATGCTTATTAGGTTAATATTTAATATTTTGGTATTAACTATTAAAGTATTAAATAGTTTATAATTATCAAGTCTTAAAAAATTTACAGATTTTAAACAAATTTTTTAAAAATAAAAAATATAATAAAAAAATACATTGGCGTCTAGGCGCTCCCTGAGCATCCGATGGGCGCATAGTGATTTTTTTCAACCATGGTCACAGCATAACAAGAAGATCTAGTTGCCATAGAAAAAACCTGAAACCAGATTAGAACAGAAATTCTGAGATTATTATTGACAAAAAAAACTGCACAGAGAATATAAATAAATAAATACAATAACAGAAAAAGAGTCATATTTTAACACAAATATAGAGTCCTAATATACCCTACTAACCTTCTACATATTTTATCATCCTTTCAAGCTCCTTGTGCTGTAACACTACTTTTACCAAATCCCTTCAGCCCTAGAAGTCTAGTTTGTTAAGGGAGGTTATTCTCATTGTATAAATAAACAGATTTATCTGCTATTAACTTTTAAACAGAAAACTTGGTGGTGATGGATAATGATAATAAAGATGGTGTTGATGCGATGCCCCCTATGATTCCTGCCTCCACTGCTGATGAGGCGGCGGCAGTTATCAAAGTCGAACCTCCGATGATTCCTGCCTCCATTGTTGATGAGTCGGGTCCGAGAAACAAGGTTATCTTAGTCGACAAAGATATGGGTGAAAAATTTTCGGTGAATCTGGCTCTTCCAGTCTTGAAAAAATTGAAAGCTGCAGTCTTGAGTGCAAGGCCGCTGTTAAAAAGAAAGGTCCTTAAGTTCCTATATAGGGACGAGGAAGGGGACATGATTCTGATAGCATGTGATGAAGACTTAAAATTCTGCTTCCAATATTTTAAGTCACTCAATACTACTGTTAGATTGTCACTTGAGATAATTTATCGGGTCAATTATTAGAATTAATCAGTTATTCTCATTATGTGAATTAATGAGTTATTTGGTTTTGGTGAATGGTGAAATTTACTTTATCGGTTGTATGCCATTAATTTTACCTCTGATTTCATTTGCTATTTGGAAAATGCTTTACATATGCTCTTTTGAATTTGGTTTACTTAGCTTGCATGCGGTGGAGAAATTTTGAATTTTTGGCTGGATTTTGTGGTTCATACTTGAGTTCGAATTTAATTAATTTTTGGCTGGATTTTGAATGGCGGGATATACTAAAATAATTTGATTTCTCAATTATTAGGTCGAATTTAATTAATTTAATATAATTTGGTTCAAACTCAATTAGTTTAATATAAAATATAACTTGTGATATAAATTATAATTTTTATTAACAGTAATTAATTTTTTTATAATATTAATTATTTTTTAAAAAATGAATTTCACAATATTTTTAAAAATTGTGTTGTATTTTCTAATATCAATATTATGTAATATGTATTTTAATTTTTATTATGTTAAGTTATATGGATGTATTTAAATTTTAATTAATATATATTCAATATTAGTCTGTTTTGATTGTCTCAATGATATAATTTATATTTAATAGCACAAACTTTAAATATAAATTTTAATTTTAACAAAATAAAAAATTATATAAAATTGAGGGGATTAATACCTTTTTTTTTTTTTTTTTCTTTTGGTTAAAGAAGGTAACCTGATTACCTTCTTCTCTTAAGCCATAATGAGAAAAGGTAATTAGATTAATATTTTACATATTTTAGTCCACCTTTTATTTTCTACCTATTTTTGTCTCTTCCTTGTCAAATTTGCACAAAAAAGTCACAACCCTTACTTGTGTGAACGTTTGTAAATAATGATGATCTCTTAGGTTTGTGTTTTGAAATTTAGTAATATAGTTTGAGTGGTATGAGTGTTCGTTAAATATGGCAGAGCTAATCTTTAGGTTTAGTTTTTCATTTGGATTTTTTAATTTGCTTCTATGTCATGAATTTTTGCATCTTTGGATCGGAATTGAAGGTAGATTTGTATTCAAATATAGGTAGTAATGAGGCTGGGTATTTCTATTTCAAATAGAGATAGTAATAAGGTCAGTGAATCACGTAGCTCATTCACGTAGTTTGTGTTTGCATGGGCAACGGATTCTGTATTTGGGATTCATCTCGCCTAGTTGTATCTTGTATCTTGCATTTCTTTGATGCTATCCGTGTTGTCAACGGTCATATCTCTTTCTCTCTCTCTCTCTTTTTTAATAATAATAAAAATAATCACAAAAAAGTGGGTTGGGTTACGGGTATGGCATCGATTGGGACCCAACGCCGAGGCGACACTGTGATAAGTCTGAGCAGTTTGTTTTTTGTTAGAATACTCTAAAAATTTAACCTTACATGATTAGTTTTATAGAATCAGGATTTTTGAAGCTATTGTTACATCTCTTTTGTGGATTTTGACCAAAAACATGCACATTCTTTTCCGAGTTAATAACCAAAGTGGTCCATCGACTATGCCATAATTACTAATTTAGTCTTTGACTACATGCCATTCCACGACACTAAATGTTGAACGGAAATTCTGTCCAACAATTGCGCATTGGACGAAAAATTAAATTGACCATTATGTGAAATGCAAAATGATAGATATTATTAAACACTGTCCAACAACAGAAATTATAATATTTAAGCCTATACTCTAAACACTAGAGCAGCAGCACACACTTAAAGCTTATTTTCTTCAAAATCCTATTCTCTAAATAGTAGCGGACACATAAAGCTTATAGTAAAAAATCATAATTCTGAGGTCTGTGAGATATGGCTGTTGTGAGTGTGTGTGAGATATGGCTTGCTGCACTAGTGTGGTTGTATTGCTATAATATAATTTAATTTAATGCTTATAATAATAGAGGTGAAAAGTTGGAAGAATGACCAAGGATCGAGTCTCACTCGCGGCAGCGGCAGTGTGGGAGCAATCTCTCAAAGTGAGGGGCTCCTTGTGCGCAATAAGCAAATGTCTAGCCTCTGTGGTTCATGTTCAGTTGAGTTACCATGATTTACATCCTTCCAAATGCTCTGTCGGACCAAAGTGTAGGGGGCCCTTAAGGTTGGGGTTCAACCTTTTGGAAGAATAATATTCTAATTCCCATTGTGTAGTGTAGATTGGCAGCTCCTAGTATGGTTGTATTGCTATAATTTAATGCTTAATCATTTCATTGAAGCTTAGAGTGTCTTTAGATCAACAAAAATTAGATACTTAGGGCATTAAATTGGATGGGTTGTATGTGCTTGGGTGTACACCCTTCTTATAACTTGGTTCAATTATTCATAATTAATAAGGAAAATCAACGATTGGGTCCTTCAATTGTTGGCGAACTATCAATGTATAGTAGTCCCTCAATTTCTTATTCATCGATTTGATCCACGAAATCAATTATTTTTAGTAGATTTAACCCCTTCGGTCGTATTCCATCAACTAGCCGGTGAGGACTTTGATTTAGCAGGGGCATTTTGGTCTTTTCTTATCTTCAGCCCTTTTCTTACCCAGCATTGACGGTGGAAACGACGCACAGCGAAAACCAGATGTCCAGGAAGAGAATCATGGAGATAATGCACGACGCTTAGAGCACCATCTTGTCAACAATGGACCACGTGATATAGAATGTATTGACAACAGGTAAAATAAAGTTATAGCAAGATCAATATAATAAAAATAATTTATATAATATGGACTTTCCTGCCAACTGTTGGTCACAATTTCCGGCCAACTGTTGGAAGGAATTTCAGATATTAAAGTGTATGAGTTTTCCGTCCAACGGTTGATCGAAATTTCTGTCCAACATCTGATGTTGGATGAAATTACCAATGTTCATTTTTCCGGATCCTCATTTTAGTTGGAATGTTGGACAAAAACCCATTTTTCGACCGATAACCCCCGTTTGCCGTCCAACAGAAGTTGGACAGAAATAACGAGATTTCCAACAGTGAAAATTCACTTTGATGATGCCAACGAGAATTGAGACAGGTGCTTCATTTATGCATGAAGCTTTGAAGATGAAATGGTTGCCAGGTCTGGCTATTTTACAAAGACAAAAGTCAACCAATATGTACACAAGTTATATTAGTTGAATAAATACGGTCTACTAAATCAGTGAACTAAGCCTATGGGAGCTAGTTGAATAAATTTCTACTATAACAGAAACCGTCATAACACTAATGGATGGTGTTAATGTGTTGTTACCTTGGAAATATGAGCATCATCAAATACACTTAAAAATCTGTCCAGTTGCAGTTCACATATTCCCAACAGAAGGTTTTGGTTTTGCCATAACTGGCAGTCTTCATGGTAATACAGTTCATGTCAATATCTAGCCTCAATGTTACAAGTTAATTACTGTAAAATTTATAGTCATGTGTAGATGATACCAAAAAGAAGGGGAAAAAGACCAATTATTCTTCTATTTGACAGCCAAGTAAAAGTAAGAGTTACTAGTCACATGTTAATAACAACACTAATTTGACTCTACTGACATGTAAATCTCAAGAGTTCTCAATTGTTGCAGTCACAATGCGCATTTGGTGTGCATTTGGGGTAGCTGCTCGGGCTCACTATTCGCCTCCAGAACGCCCTTCTCCCCCAAATCTCGAATCCCCTTTGAATATTTGGGCAGTTATTGATGAGGAGAGAAATGTGAGCTTTGCATTGATGAATAGAAGGTGTGAGAAGTACAGAATGAATTGAATTGACCTAAGCAGAGTGCAGCTCCCTCTTATATTATGGAGGGAGAAGCAGAAGCAGAAGCAGTTAATAAGCGGTTATAACAGAATTATAAATGGAATTACAGTTTTGCCCTTTCAGTTTATTAGCAGTGCTATCGAGATCCTTCATCACCCCCCCGTAAGCTGGCGTGTACATATCTTGGACTCCCAGCTTAGAGTTGAAAGCCTGGAACATGGTAGTAGGAAGGGCTTTAGTGAAGCCATCAGCTATTTGGCGTGTCGATGGAATGGATAAGAGTTTGATTAGGCCTTGAGATAATTTCTCCCGGGCAATATGACAATCGATCTCAATGTGTTTGGTGCGCTCGTGAAAAACGGAATTTTCACCAATTGCCACCGCCGATTTGTTATCACAAAAGAGCACAGCCGGTTTCGTCAGTTTAATATGCAAGTCATTGAGCAGAAAAACAAGCCATTGAATTTCGCATGTAGCAGCTGCTAGAGCTCGATATTCTGCCTCGGATGAAGATCGGGAGATGGTTGCTTGCTTTTTAGATTTCCAGGAGATCATTGCTGCCCCAAGAAAGACACAGAAACCGGTGACAGATTTTCGTGTTTCCGGACAAGATGCCTAGTCCGAGTCCGAGAAAGTACTGAGATGCAAATCACCATTCTTGGGATAGAAGAGCCCTTGCCCAGGGGCTGTCTTGATATAGCGTAGCACCCGGTGAGCAGCGCTTAAATGTTTATCAGTGGGGGCATCCACGAATTGGCTAAGTTGATGAACCGCATATGTGATGTCTGGTCTGGTTGTTGTGAGATATAACAATCGACCAACCAAGCGTCTATAGCAGCTTGCATATGTTAATAAAGTGCCATCACCGTGTTGCAGATGCTGCCCTGGTACCATGGGTGTAGCTACCGGTTTACAATCAAGAAATCCAGCCTCGGTAAGGATGTCTAAAGCGTACTTGCGTTGACATAAGTTCAGCCCTTTCTCACTTAGATGTGCCTCAATGCCAAGAAAATATCCCAGCTTCCCCAAGTCTTTGATCTTGAAGGCATCATCCAGAAATTTCTTTAGATCATCAATCATTTGTAAACTGGGACTTGCTACGATTATGTCATCAACATAGACTAAGACCGCAAGGAAGGTAACCTTTTCTCCCATGGTGAACAATGATGGATCAGATTTAGCTTGGCTAAATCCCTTGTTAATGAGAGCAGTACTGAGCTTAGTGTTCCACTGACGGCTTGCTTGTTTGAGCCCATAGAGAGAACGGAGTAATCGACATACTTGATTAGGCTTGTCTGTATGGAATCCGGGTGGTAGATGCATATAAACTTCCTCTGTCAAATCACCATGAAGAAACACATTGTTTATGTCTAATTGATGAATATGCCAACTGAGAGAAGATGCCACAGCCAAGATGGTTCGTATGGTGGACAGCCTTGCAACCGGGGAAAAAGTCTCCAAGTAATCAACTCCCAATTGCTGCGTATAGCCTTTGGCAACAAGGCGAGCCTTATATCGTTCAATGGAACCATCGGAACGGAGCTTGACTTTATACACCCACTTACATCCAATGGGGATCTTTCCAGGTGGTAATGCAGTCAATTCCCATGTATGATTGTCTTGCAAAGCCTTAGGGGTCGTTTACTAACTTGGAGAAATGGAGGATTTTCCAAAAAATGGAGAAATTGAGAAGTGGAGAAATGGAAAATTGGAGAAGTTGTTTACTAAATTTCTTCTTCCAAATGCTTACTCCTTCTCCATTTTCCAACTTCATGTACAAATGTGGAGAAAGATATTTTAGATCTCTCCAAATGGAGGAATGGAAAAATCATGGGTGAACAGTGTTTAGTGCGGGAGTGCAGCTGATCGAATCCTGTTGGATGCATAATTACTTTTGCTTCTTCAATTCCTTCTTCAGCGTCTCAGCACCCCTTCTTTAGTGCGGGAGTGCAGCTGATCGAATCCTGTTGGATGCATAATTACTTGTGCTTCTTCAATTCCTTCTTCAGCGTCTCAGCACCCCTTCTTTAGTGCGGGAGTGCAGCTGATCGAATCCTGTTGGATGCATAATTACTTGTGCTTCTTCAATTCCTTCTTCAGCGTCTCAGCACCCCTTCTTTAGTGCGGGAGTGCAGCTGATCGAATCCTGTTGGATGCATAATTACTTGTGCTTCTTCAATTCCTTCTTCAGCGTCTCAACACCCCTTCTTCAATTATTATTATTATTATTATTATTATTATTATTATTATTATTATTATTATTATTATTATAGAAGCACACCGTCTTCTGTTTCTTCTTCAATATTTGATTATTAATTTTAATAATATTATTATTATTAAATTATTATTATTATTGATATTTTATTATTACTATAATTATTATTAAATTATTATTATTGATATTTTATTATTACTATAATTATTATTAAATTATTATTATTATTAAATTTTTATTATTACTATTATTATTGTTATTATTATTATCTTTGTTGTATAAATGTACAAATGTTATGTGAGATGATTGTATTTAATAAAATAGAAAATTAGAGAAATGAAAAATTGGAGGAATGGAGAAATGGAAAACTGGAAGAATGGAGAAGGAAAATTGGAGAAATGGAGAAATGGAAAACTGGAAATGGAAAAACAGAGAAGTGAAGTAAACGACCCCTTAATCTCTGCTGCCATTGCTTGCTTCCAACAATCATGACGAATGGCTTGATTGTAGGACTTTGGTTCACTGACCGAGCTAACTGCCATGGAGAACACTCTATGAGGCAAAGAGAGGCCATTACAAGAAGTAACCTTAGAAAGATGATGAGGGGAGCTTCTGGAGGTTGCAGAGTCACAATAATAATCAAACAGCTTGCTGGGAAGCTTTCGATTTCTGTTAGATCTCCTGGGCTGCGTAGATACATGATCCTGACTGGCCTGACTGGGGGCTTCATGTGTCTGATTGTTTGTGCTATTGTGATCATCATGACTGATATTATGAGGGGAGCCAAGCTGAAAATCTGTTGCCTCTGTGTCACATGGCAGATTTCTTGCATCAAGATGTACATCATTATAAGGTATGATGTTGTTTTGAATATCAGAGTGGGAGTTGGCTGCTTCAGTATTGAGGGGCATTGCGTCTGGAGTGTTTGGAGAGATAGAAGTGCAAGGAAAATCAGCAACAATATTTGGTAAGGGAGGCCCTGATGAAGATAAGTCTTGTGTGTACTTATGTGGCAGCTCATTAGAGTAGGGAAATATTTGTTCATGAAAGAGAACATCTCTGGACACAAACATGAGCTTATCTTGAAGATCAAATAGCAAATATCCCTTAACATGATCTGGTATTCCAAGAAACACACATCTCCTACCCCTTTTACCCATTTTATGTCTAGAAGCAGGCAAGGTAGAAGCATAACATAAGCAACCGAATACCTTCAGCTTTGAGAGATCAGGTTCTTTTCCATAAAGCCGAGAATAAGGACTTGACAGCTCAATTACCGGTGATGGCAATCTATTTATGACAAAGGCAGCATGCAACACACAATGTCCCCAAAATTCAAGAGGAAGGGAAGCTTGGAAACAAATAGCCCTTGCCACGTTGAGTATGTGTTGGTGCTTCCGTTCAACAACAGCATTCTGCTGAGGAGTATAAGCACACGACCTTTGGTGAATCATGCCTTTTTCTGCATAAAAATCAGAGAGGTTGAATTCAAGGCCATTGTCAGTTCTAATGGTCTTGATTAATACCCCAAATTGTGTGTGAACAAAAGCATGAAAGCTCTTTATCAATCGTCTAGTTTCTGACTTGTGTTTCATTAGGTGAATCCAAGTGAAGCGGGAAAAGTCATCAACTAATGTTAAGAAATATCGATCCCGATCTAAAGACTTAATATGAAAGGGCCCCCAAATATCTGCGTGAACAAGATCAAAAGATGCATTTGAAGTAGTAACACTTAGAGGAAAAGGAGATCTTTTATGTTTGGCCAAATGACATATATCACAAGATTCTAATTTGGCACCAGAAATTTTAATAGCTTTCAAACAATGGAATTTATTCACAGGGAAATGACCAAGTCTTTGATGCCATAATCTGCTATCATCACACTGGACGGCTGAACTTTGGTGATGGCTTGATTTTTGAGGTGGTTCCAGTAACAAATAGAGGCCTCTTTCTTGTCTAGCTGAACCAAGAATCTTCCCATGAGCCCCCTGAATGATGCATTTTTCAGACATAAAGGTTAGACCACAACAGAAATCCTGCAACAACTTACTCACCGAGATGATATTGAACTTGAATGAGGGTATATGGAGGGCATCCCTTAGCCATAAATCTCCATTTAGTCTGACATCTCCTTTGTGTTGGACTGTTATTCCTTTTCCAGTAGGCAGATTCACCTCAACATCATACACAGCATGATATTTATCAAAATACTCAAGGGCACAAATTATGTGATCTGTAGCCCCGGAGTCAATGATCCAAACAGTATCACACAAGAACAAGGAGTTAATATTAACATCAATTTCAGAACACTTGCCTTGATCATTAGGTGCTTCCTTGAATTCTGGAATGAGGGTGACAGCTGCAGAAGTGTTAGAGGATGGCTTGGCAGATTGATTTTGAAGGAGACTGATCAGCTTCTGTAATTGATCAGAGGTTACTCCAAGGTCTGTTATGTTGCTAGATCCAGCTGCAACATTCATAGATTGCTTTGCCTTAGACTTGAATCCCGGCACCCGTCCCGGTGGGTAGCCATGTTTTTTATAACACTTGTCAATGGTATGTCCACTCATACCACAAAAAGTACATTTAGCTCCCTTGCTCCCATTATTATTACGCTTAAAATTGTAAGAATTATGAGAGTTCATAGTAGCTATCACCTCATTACCACCACTGAAATTCTGATTGTACATATTCATACCAGTAACTTCCTGGCCATTAGAGTCTTGAGTATGAACAGCATTAGCTTGAATTGTTTCCAGACTTCCTGTACTCCAATTTACCAAGTTGATCTGCCTTTCCAGCTTCTCCACCATGACGAAGACCTTATAAACTTCAGGTAACAGATCAAGGATGAGAACATTGGCTTTTAAGTTGGCATAGTCGTCGTTGAGCCCTTGGAGGAAATGAATAACTCGATCAATGTCCTGATCTCTCCTGATTTCTTCAACAAGGTCACATGAACACCTTGGATCACACTTGCAGATTGGCAGTGGATGCAAGGTGTTCATCTCCTCCCATAAGGTTTTGCACCTTGTATAATACTCATTAACAGAGAGATTATTCTGTTTGAGTCCATAAATCTCATTTTGCAGAGTAGAAATCCTTTGAGCATCACACTGTGAGAACCTCTTCCTGAGATCATCCCAAACTTCCTTCGCTCGATCTAAGTGCATAATACTAGCAGCAATAAAAGGATGCACTGACCTGAATATCCATGAACATATGATCAAGTTACAGCGTCTCCAAGCACCGTATTCAACACTTTCGCGATTCGGCATCGGAACATTTCCTTCGACGAATGACCACTTGCTCTTAACCTCCAATGCAATTCGCATTGAAATACTCCACGCGGCATAATTTGAGCTGCCGATTAGGGGAGGATTCACGAGCACTGTGCTCGGATTGTCTGTGGAACTAAGGAAGAGAGGATTCTCCATCTCCTCCAGGCTGGAATTTCGAGCTGGTGTCCTCTGTGGAATCACGGATGAAGCTTGTGCTGCGACTGGAGAAGCAACCGGCTGAGTTTGTTGATTCATCTCGCCGGTAAGAACTGCTGTGTAAGAGCCCCTACCGTGCTCTGATACCATGATGAGGAGAGAAATGTAAGCTTTGCATTGATGGATAGAAGGTGTGAGAAGTACAGAATGAATTGAATTGACCTAAGCAGAGTGCAGCTCCCTCTTATATTATGGAGGGAGAAGCAGAAGCAGTTAATAAGAGGTTATAACAGAATTATAAATGGAATTACAGTTTTGCCCTTTCAGTTTATTAGCAGTGCTATCGAGATCCTTCATCAGTTATCACCGGAGTTCAAAACAGTGGTTGTGCATCGGAGAATCTAAGGATTTGATTTCCAACGATTTTTTGACGGTCAGAATCTGATCGGAGCATATTGCTACATGGTTTGGCGCGGCTAAATGAGAAGGAAGAATAAAGCTTGTAAAATTACAATTTTATTCTGACTTTTGAGAGTCAACAAATAGTCAAATTAACAAGAATTAAATAGAGTAAAAATTGCATAATTGAGGACTTAATTAGGTAAGAAGGATGGTCGATGACCAAATTGATAATTATGGTATAGTCAAGGGACCATTTTGATTATTAACTCTTCTTTTCCTATTTTGTAGTTATTGAATATGTTCTTTTAAGTTCACATAGACACTGTAGCATTAGATGGTATGTACTACAATTTTCGCTTCAGCTTAAAAATTGCTTTACTCTATGATTGGAATTATTTGTTTCAATTATGACCTTTTGCCATTGTTTGGGGTGTTCGTTAAATCTTTTCAAGTCACCAGCTTGCAATGAAGCACATGTTCTGAAATTGTGACCTTGTTTTTTTTCTTGGTTTTTAGTGAAAGTTACCCATGACACCTTTTCAAAGGTTTTTGTTAAGTTAGAAAAAAGTTATAAACCCTAACCGCCCGCCTTTTATAGACCAGTGTTCACGGGCGGGTTCGAATAATATCCAAAACTATTGGATATCCTCACCGTTCTGCAATATGATGTTCGGGTTGGGCGGGTAGGTCGGGTTTTGCACACTCCTAGGAGTATCCTCAAGGATATTTACCCCAATGCCATGTAAAAGAGTTCATTTAGCTAAGGCATTCGCGTCTCTGTTTTGTTTTTTGTAGACGTGACAAAACTTCGTCAAACCCGGTGGCCTTTAAAGACACGCTCTTATGATGTTGCTTTTACGTCCACGCATGCCACTTCTTTGTTTTAAGAGATCAATCGTAATCTTAGAATCACTCAACCATTGTTTTTTGTAGACGTGACCAGTGGCGGAGCCACAATGGGGGCAGTGGGGGCCGCCCCCACTCACCCCTTCGCAATTTCTTAGTATATTTATATATTTATATGTAAAGATTACTAAAGTATTTAGTAGCTCAATTAGTTGAACCATGGTGATTATATATAAATGGCATAGGTTCAAAACCCACCTGTAGCACTTTTCTTTCTTCCCACCTATTAATAAATATTTCTTTTTTTTTAAAATTAAAGTATTTATTAATATAATTTCTTTTCTACTCAAACTATTTTATCTAATTGATTATATTTTATATTTAATATTTATGAATATAATTTCTTTTCTATTCTAAAGATTTTATTTAATTGATTATGTTTTATATTTTGCTATAAATATTTTTATAACATTTCAAAGTGTTTTAAAATTTCACCATACCCAAGTATAAATTTGGCTCCGGCCCTAAGTAGTCTATCATAAACATTTTATTATAATTTATAATATATTTGGACCATATTATAGGTCACTACTGGAAATTATGAAATTTTCGACCACCTAAAAGTGATTTTAAATCAAGTCGAAAGTTTTGTTCCGACCACTTTTGGTATCCAAAAAAACCTTTGTTGCTATTTCCGACCATTTTTTACTTTCAATTTGATTTAAGATTATTTTAAGGTAGTGGGAAATTTAACGTATAGAGAATATCATATATTACTTCGTAGAGACAATCCTTTGAAGAAGATCAGAGATCCCTTACATCTCATTCTAATTGTGTTATGATTAGAATTATAATGTCCATCTTATCCCAAAAGACTGAATCCCCAACCCTAAGGGTCCCAACTCCGATCCAACAGAGCATTTGGGAAAATGTAAATCACAGTGACTCAATGGGTTAGTAGGCTGGGACAAATATGGGTGCGCACAAGGAATCTGTCCATCTAATTATATTGTATATTGAATTAATTATGAATATATAAATTAATTGCAACTCTTCTTTAACTTTAGTACTCTTAATAAACTAGGACTCTACTTTACCCAGAATTCATCCAGCACTAGAAGTTTAATTTGTTAAGGGAGGTTATTCTCCTTGTATAAATACAGTCATCCGCCGTGAATTTCCAGAAAACGATGATGCATTGACTTCGGCGGAGGAGAACATTATGCCGGCGGATTTAGGAAGGACAGATGCGGCGGGGATGACTATTTCCGGCGGTGGCGTTTCCATTGTGGGGAATCTGGTTAGTCCGAGCAACACGTTGCTTATCAAAGTCCAACCTACGATGATTCCATGGGTTATCAAAGTGGAACATATGGGTGAAATTTTGAAGATCAATATGTTTGTTCTAAGCCTGAAGAAATTGAAAGCTGCAGTCTTGAGGAGAAGGCCGCAGTTAAAAAGAAAAACCTTACTTAAGTTCCAATATAAGGACGAGGACGGGGACATGGTTTTAATAGCATGTGATGGAGATTTAGAGATGTGCTTCGAATATTTTGAGACACTCAATCAAATAGTTAGATTGTCACTTGTGTCAATATTTTACTAAAAGCTCCATTAGAAATAGAAAAATCGAAACAAAAAACTATATTAAAAAGTAATTCATAACTGTATGAATGGGATGGGCAATAATGTATCAAAGTTTACTTGTTTGGAGAATTAATCAGAACTAGTAGTTTTGATGATTTATTTTGATATTTGATGAATGATGAGTGATGACTTTATGTCTATATTAGTGTATGTGTATCAATGTCCTTCTGTCCCTGATTCCGATTCCTTCGCTCCTTGGCTGGGAACTCAAAAATTCTCATAGTTTGGTAACATTTTAAATGTTGCTGTCATTGAGCTCAAGTATGATTTTTGCCTTGGCCCCTTTTATGTTGAATGGTGACTGGTAATGTATATGACTTCACTTATGTCCAAGTACTCTCTTATGTAATTATTAACTTATTCTTGTGCAATGGTGATTCTTATATAGAATCGGGTTTTGTATAGACTCGTGCAATTAGTAATTGTGCTTTATGTTATGAATTTTTATGTCTTGTGTTGAGCACAAATTATGTACTTAAATAATATTTGAAAAACAAGTAAATATATAACATGTGTATGTATCTTGTGTTGTAGTTTTGTATATCTTGTGTTATGAAATTTTGTATCTTACGAGTATAAATTTTATACCGCGTTGTTTAGATCAGAGTCTATAATACTATGTGGATCTTGATCCATGATATATATTGCCATAAAAATCCAATGCGATATTGCGATGGGAATAGTAATGACCATCATCATCATCATCATCTTGTAGGGTCTATTGGAAGATTGTTGCAGAGAGATTGGATTCGAATAACTTCCCAATTTTGTTTGGACTTGACTCACAAGTTTAAAGAGTTTTGGGTCTCTCACATAGACCGAGAGGGGAACAATTGCGCAGATTAGCTTGCCAACATAGGGCAATCAACCAACTGGGTACGACCATCCTGGATAATGCTCCGGATGGCTTACATGGCTTACTTTTTGCGGACGCAATGAACACACCGATCCTTAGGGTCATATAACAGGTCTCTTTTGAGGGCTTCAGATGTATAAAAAAAAAAAAAAATTAAAAGTTATATACTCCAAATTAAATAGTATAAAGAGTTAATCTGATCCCCTAATTGCACCCAAAGTGATTTTTGATTATTAAAATTTAAGTCAAAATGATCTACGTTAGATTTGGCGTTAACATACCCTTAAAAAAAGGGCAAAACGGATATTTTATATGTTTTGTTTAGCCCATTCACACGCCGTCGATTTTCCCCTAATTAGCATTTGTTTTTAACAAATAAATAAATAAAATAAAATCAGCAAACACTCCCATTGCGACCAATAACTTTTCTGAAATGCATTATTGGTAATTACGTGTATGAGCATGATATTTGTTTGCATGCGAAGGATATTTATTTTGTTAGTGTTGATTGAATACTTTTTGTGAAATGTATAATTAGTAACTATCAATTTCTTTTGACAAAACAGTGAATAACTAAATATTTTACCAAGACTATGTGGTCTAATGGTACTCGGGTTGGACTTCCATTTGGAAGGTTATGAGTTCGAGCCTTAGTGGAGGCGTTATTGGTTCTTTGTGTTTCAGTAGGTTGAGAAAGTATATGAATAGATACTACAATGTAATAGGGCCAGTAACATTAAAAAAAAAAAAAATATTTTGATTACAATAATGCAACATGTGAAAACCCAATATATTGAATGGTAACTCCTTGAAAAAAAAACATCCTAATTTGATTACTCCACATTTATACCAGCAACGCATAGGCCTCAAAGCACTAGAAAATGGGGTGACAAATTGCTTTAAATTGGAGTAAACCTGAATTACCAATTTTACCTTTCATTTTAACGCTCACTTAAAACCAAATTTAACAGATGACCATTTTAACTTAAAATTCAATAATCTGATGACCACTTTGAATGCAATTAAAATATAAAGAACTAATTTTAAAAAAAAAGATCATAGTCGGAGGACCATTTTGAGAATTAACTATAGTATAAATTAGAAACTGCTTGGTGTATAATTAGAAAATACTCTTACGGTTGTAAATATATCTATTTATGTGCCCATTACTAAGTTTTACTCTCCCATAATTAGAGACGGTTTTTTTCCACTGTTATTGTACAATCGTTATGTCTTGCACCAGGGTGCACAATGCATTGTGCGTCCTGTCCTGTCAAACGACGTTGTTTTGTTAAGTTGTGTAAGGAATTGACGCGAAAAAGTTTATGTGTATTCTGTTATTCAATTATGTACATTCTATTATACAATTATGTACATTCGAAACAGGGGATTTCTTTAAGAGTTGAGAGTTTATGTGTATTATGTATTATGTTAGATTATATGTATTATCCTTTCAAAAAAGATTATGTGTATTCTGTTATACAATTATGACATTCTATTATACAATTATGAATTATGTACATTTGAAACATGAGATTTTTTTTTTAAGAAGTTAACAGCAAACACGAGAAATGGAATTTTCAAAAAAAAAAAAAAAAAAAAAAAACAAGTACAAAACAACGTCGTTTTGTGCTAGGGCGCACAATAATGCACGATATAATTTGCTGTTATTGTATGTGTGTATTTTTTTGAAAGCAACCAATGTGGTTATATTTAGAGATAAACTGAAATAGAGTCAGGAGGGCACTACTACAGAAAACGGTTTTAACGTCGGTTAAAATACCACATTTAACGTCGGTTATCTTTCGACGTTGACTTTAGAGACGTCGTAAGTAAATGATACGACGTCGGTTAAACAACCGACGTCGTATGTAACATACGGCGTCGGGTTTTAAGTAAAAGCCGACGCCGTGTGTGTGTATATATATATATATATATATATATATATATATATATATATATATATATGTTTTTTTTAAAAAAAAATTATTTACATACGACGTCGGCTTTTACCTAAAAACCGACGCTATATATATATATATATATATATATATATATATATATATATATATATATTTAAAACTATACGACGTCGGCTTTACCCTAAAAGCCGACGTCGTATGTTATTATTATTTTTTTATTATTAAATTGATTTTATGGTTTCTACCCAACCTGCATCAATTTTCAAATCCTGCGCAGCTAGCAATTTAACATTCAACATTTAACATCAACTAATTTGTTAAACTAATTCAAACTATTAAAGATGAAACTAATATAAAGAACACAATTCATTAAAAGCTAATTCAAGCTACTAAACATAAAACTAATATAAGTACCACAATTCAACAAAACTACTAAACATTAAGCCAATAAACATAAACTAATTTTAAACGTAAAGTATCAAGTTATTAAACATGAAACTAATATAAAGAACTCAATTCATTAAGCTAATTCAACCTACTAAACATAAAACTAATATAAGTACCACAATTCAATAAAACTACTAAACATTAAGCCAATAAACATAAACTAATTTTAAACGTAAAGTATCAACTAAGAAACGTTTTATTAACCCATTCATCAATAAGAAACTTAGACCATTTGTTTCTAACTTAATCAATCTCTTTTTTTTGTTGTAGGGGAATCTTCCTTGTCTTTCCAAAGCCTACAAAGTTCAAAAGAAATAAAATTAATAAATAAGCAAGTATTTTTAAACATTTGAAGCAAAAAGATATATTATGAAATTACTTACCTTATCAATTCATTTGCTTAGGTTGTTGAAAACAATTTCCAACATGAACTTCATCACATAATAACCACATTCAATTCGGTGGTTCCCTTTTGTATAGCACACTACATTGAATTACAATAAAATTAAAATAAATTAATAAAAAAAACAATAAGTTTGCATGTTTAATTTTACAAAGTGAATGAAGTACTTACCGAACATATAATCCATTTTGGTGGACGATTTTGTTTCTTTCCACTCATCATGTTTGTTGCAGTCATACACCTATTAATATAAGACATAGAATATATATAAATACTTGGCATCACTAGTTTAATGATAACTACTAATTAATTATATAAATTTACATACGTTTCCATTATATGTTTAATGTCTTCACGCGGCCCATGACCAAGTGAATCAAACCAAAAAATTTCATTTAATCGAGGACAAATCGCCATCAACATCCAATGCTCACTACAAATAAATAATTTATTAGTTTTAAGTGAATATAATATATAATAAAAATATATTATATATAAGTACTTTTATTTAAAACGTAATTAATACTTACTTGAGAACATATGTGGCTAAGTATACAAATTTCTTCCCAGACTGCATGATGGCATTTATATACGATTTCCTGTCTTCCATATTATTCATTTGTGGTTGAATCCAATATGGATCTAGGAAGCCATACGTGTCTTTTGATGCCAACTCAAAACTAATGTAAATACCCCTATTCACAAACACAACCAATTATATATAGATTACCAACTATATAAATATAAAACTATTATGAATAAATAATACTAAAGAACTTATTACCTCATAAAGAACTGAACTAGAGAAACATCGATGGTCTCCATTTTTAAGAAACGCATTATCTCATCACTTGCAAGGTGCAAGTCATAGTCAATGTTGTCCATAATACCACGAGCCACATGGACCACAAGAGGGTGTTCAAAATGGCGAGCTATTGAAAAAGGCCTTTTTGCATCAATCAGTCAAAGAATCATCATCAGTTATAGTGAATTGTTGATGAATGGATTGCACACCCGAATGAAAACTCAATTTGGTCTTTTCTTTTGACTGTGAATTATAATACAAGTAAGAATTATTATTTTAAAAAGTAAATTACTTACTATTTTAAAATAGAAATATTTTCAGTATACATACCACATTAGCTTCAGTACATAACTCTACCAGCTTCTTTGGCCATGCAATAAAGTGTTGAATTGCATCACCTACAAGCTAAACCTCACTGATGGGGATTGGTACATGTGCACTTGGATCACTAACTTCATTTACGCTCACCTTCACATGATTTATATCCAGTACAACCCCATGAACTTGTCCACCACTGTAAGCTGTCCCATATGCCACTGGACGTCTAATTGGATCTTCTAAGAACATTTGACATCGTGCCCCTAACTACAATAATTTTTAATTAAAAATCATATAAAATTTTATTGATAAATAATAATAAGATAACTTTAAACGAATACTTATAGCCGGTAAATTACTAAAAGGGTCTGAGGAACTAGCTTTGTCACTTGGAGGTAGTGGCACAACATCCACACATACGTCATTCACCTGCTTTGCTTGTAAAGGTGTCTACATAGCACTAAATTTAAACATCATACTAGCTATTTTTGCCTCAAATTGCTCAGTTAATCGTTGACCAAATTCATCTCGTTCAGAAATATTTTGCTGCTTTTGTTTTTCTAACGCTACTGCAACAGCATCACCAACCATTTGCTGAACATCTTTAGGAGGCTTTTGGCGACGTCTTGCATGGCCAAATACACTTTTGAAGCCATGTCCTCTTCCCATGGCTCTAACACGTCCAAAATGCTCATCAGTACCCAATGCAACAGTCAATGAATCTTGTCTTCCTTCCTCAACAAATTCTCATTGAGAAATTTGGATCTCAAGAGCATCCTAACATATATAAAAATTATTCAATAATAAATACTATTACTTTAGTAAATGACAATATATTTACTTACAATTTTTTCCGCCATCAATCTTGTTGATTCAGTGCGATAATTTCATGACTTGTCAATTCTTGCTTTCTTCCACTTTTCGGCTCTACGTGGAGGACTTGGAGAACTCATTGTATACGACGGATCTGCATCAGCCAATGCTTGTTTTTCTTTCAACTTCTCATCCATCATCATCTTCTCCAACCTTTTATAACCTCCTCGAGCTAAAAGATGTGGATGAATATTCTTAGCTTGTATGTCTTGATATTTTTTTTTTCTTTTTGCCTATATAAATACAAAATATTAATCAAACTCTTTACATGTCCCTCATAATAATGATAGAGTTTATGTTCGAAATATTGATAGAATAATAACGATACCTCATATGCTGAACCTGTATGCGACTTTACAAACTCATCCCATGTCTCTTGTTCAATGAAGTCGTATTTTATACATGGGCTCATACCTGCAAAACTACCGTATATAAACTTGCTCACCAATTTCGCTTTAAAATCTTTCCACCGATCACCCACATATTTTATCCATTCTTTCCTCATATCAGTTGTGTCGGGAATATCATAAGTATTCTGCAAAACAAAATTATTTATTAGTTAGAAATGTAATTATAGAAACTTTATGAATAAATCAAAATCTCAAAATTAAAAGTTACCAGGATTTGTTTCCAAATAGTACTCTTAATAGTTTCTGGGACATTCGGCCATTCATCTATTGTGATAGGAGTATGTATTCGTCCCACTAATGAAACATAACTTTTAAATGCACTGCCTTCTAGCTCGTAGACAGGCTCCAATCCATCAAGCTCAATGTGGTGTTTCCCTTCAGTAGAACGCTGCAGAATGAGTTTTTGCATACGAGTGGCGCCCCTCATCTTAGAAGTAGTATTACTACTTTGAGTAGTATGAGTATCTTGTGTAGTACCATCCTGTGTAGTCACCATTTGCTGAATCCATACGCCTGTTTAGAAACAAAAATTATTAGAATATATAAAAGTACTACAATAAGAAAACTAAAAAACAAAATAAATAGTGGGCATTACATGTAATATTCAATTCTCCCATATCCCTTCATTATGATCATCTCGTGATGCATGTACTTCATCTATCTCATTATCAATAATAGTGGGCAATAAACTTGAAGAAAATGGTGGTATTCGTCAATATCAAAACTAACATTTTCATTCTCATCTCTAGTAATTTGTCTCTTTCCATGAAGAACAATTGACCCTTTTTGTCACAAGGATCACTAATATAAAAGACTTGTTTTGCTTGGGATGCCATTATGAACTGCTCATTTTTGTGCCCTTCACGATTAAAATCAACAAGTGTAACTCCCAACTCATAAACTTTTACACCATGTTTATTATCTACCCATCTACATCGAAACACCGGCACCCTAAAAAAAACATAATCAACTTCTCATATTTCTTCAATCACACCATAATATGACAACTCTGCAAACACAGGATTTGTATCTTTCGAACTACTGAAATGCATTGAATTTGCAATCAAAGTAACTCCACTATTTTGCATAGTGCTCTTTTCATCTTGAGCTTTTGTATAAAAAGAAAACCCATTAATGTCATATCCATTATAGCATATGACATCCAAACCAGGACCATGTGCTAACCATGAAACAGTTTCAGACATATTATTCTCTTCAATAACTTTATTTTTGAACCAACGAATAAAAGTTCTATTATGTTCGCCCACAATCCACATGTCTGTCCTTCTGGGATTTTGCTCTCTAATCAATGCCTTGTGTTCATCTAAATACGGCTCGACTTCACTTATATTATGCAAGATGTACAATTGTGCCTCCTCAACATCTTCACGAGGCATAGTCTTCATTTTGACTCCTCGAGTACCCTTCCCAGCAATTCTTCCTTCATGTCGATTAGTAGAAACACCAATAGCCTCTACCCCTGCCAAATATTCTGTACAAAACTCAGTAACCTCCTCTACAACATAGCTTTCAACTATAGATGCTTCCGGCCTATATCGGTTCCTAACATAACCTTTTAATACTTTCATGTACCGTTCAAATGGGTACATCCACCTCAAATAAGCTGGACCACAGTGTTTGATCTCTCTCACCAAATGCACAAGCAAATGAACCATGATATCAAAAAATGAAGGTGGAAAGTGCATCTCTAGCTGACACAGTGTAACAATAATGTCATTTTGCAATTCATCTAATTTGTCTGGATCAACAACTTTCCCACATATTGCATTGAAAAAGAAACAAAGTCTTATGATGGTATATCTCAACTTTTTAGGCAATATGCCTCTAACAGCCACCGGCAATAGTTGTTGCATTAAGACATGACAATCATGAGACTTCAACCCCACCAAAATTTAAATCTTGCATATTAACAAGTCTACTGATATTTGATGAATACCATTGTGGTACCTTTACTCCACATAAACACTCACAAAAACTTATTTTCTCCTTTCTTGATAAAGTATGAGCAGCCGGAGGCAAATATGTTCTCTTATCCCTGCAACGTGGAGCTAATGTAGGTCGTATACACATTTCAACCAAATCCAATCTAGCATTGAGTCCATATTTAGTCTTACCTTTTATGTCTAAAAGAGTTCCAACAAGACTATCACATACATTTTTCTCCACATGCATCACATCAATACTATGTCTCACATCTAGTGTCTTCCAATATGGAAGATCAAAGAATATAGATTTCTTTTTCCACAGACTCTTCTCATTTGTAGGTATCTCTTTTGACCTCTTACCTCTTTGAGATTGAAGCTTTTGAGTCTTACCAAAAGTAACATTGATGCATTCAACTCGTTCATAAACTTGATTCCCTGTTAATGGTTGTGGAGCATCTGTATAGTCTTGGACCCCATTGAATGCCTTTTATAATTTTCATTAAGGGTGAAATTTATCAAGAAATCTCTGATGCCCCATGTATACAGTCTTTCAACCATGAACCAGTTGATGATAACAGGTATTATCTTCACATATGGGGCATGCCTTATGACCTTTGACACTATATCCAGACAAGTTTCCATAAGCTGGAAAGTCATTGATTGTGCAAAAAAGTATTGCATGCAACTTAAAAGTCTCCTTCCGGTATGCGTCAACCACTAACACACCTTCATCCCATAATTGCTTCAAGTCATCAATCAAAGGCTTTAAAAAAACATCTATATCATTACCGGGTTGTTTTGGCCCAGAAATCATCAAGCTTAATAATATGTTTCATACACAACCACAGGGGTAGATTATAAATTATCAACATAACTGGCCACGAGTTATGCTTGCTACTTAGGTTCCCGTGGGGGTTAATACCATCAGTACAAAGTCCAAGTCTAAGATTTCTCGACTCGTGGCCAAATTCAGGAAATGCATTATCAAATGTTATCCATTGGGAAGAATCAGCCGGGTGTCGAAGCTTGCCATCGGAAATTCTTTCATCTGCATGCCATGATAAGTTCTTCGAATCGCTTGGATTTGCAAACATGCGCTTAAATCTTGGAAGAATTGGGAGATACCACAAAACTTTAGCTGGTGGACTTTTCAAATGTACTTTACCACTCTCTCTTGTTTTATAACGAGATGCCCCGCATATTGGACATGCATGCAAGTCTTTGTAATCATTCCTAAACAATATGCAATCGTTAGGGCAAGCATGTATCTTTTTGTATTCTAAACCCATGAGACACAACATCTTTTTGGCATCATATGTACTCTTGGGAAGTTCATTACCATCTGGAAGCATATCATTGACTATTTTAAGTAACGCAGTAAAGCTCTTGTCGCTCCACCCATTCCCAGCTTTCAAGTTGAATAATTTTAATACAACAGATAATCTGGTATATTTACTACACCCTGGCCATAAAGGTTGTTTTGAATCATTCAATAATTCATCCAACTCATTTGACCGATTGGTAAACTCTTCTTCAACATCGCGAAACATTTCATCCAACCGATCTTCAGACTCATCATCTTCATTGTCAACATACATGTTAGATGTTGTAGCCACATCGCTTACCGTGCCAAATCCATTGTGTATAATATGGATTAATCCCATTAACGATTAGGTCATCATATATGTCATCTTCACCTAACCTTTTCTGATTACAACATTTCGTACAAGGACAGAAGAACCTCTTATTACTATTCGGAAGGTTATTATTTGCAAACTGTAAAAAATTTCTAACTCCATCTTCATATTCCTGACTAAGTCGATTAGCTTTCATCCAACTTTTATCCATCACAAGCCAATCTAAAATAATAATAACCTAGTTAAACATTTGTTAAGAACATTTTAACAAATTTATATAATTATAACTACTACAACAAATACACTATATTCATTTCGGCCAATTAAATAATTAAGCTAATATTACATTTTGATTTAAAATATTACATTTTTTTTCCTTTAAAATATTACATTTAAAGTATCATAATTTCTTTCATTAGTAAGAATTAAACAATTTATTCATTATTAGTATTACATTTTTCTCAGAACATTTTCCTACACTATATAATGTAGTTTGTTTTAATTTCTTTATATACGTCTAACTTAATTTATAGTTTTATACACACTTAGCTTGTTCACTTAAATTATTTGGTAAGTTATATACTTGAAAAAGGCAAATTATGGACCAAGATTCACCTAGCATGGTGGGCCTTGGTCCAAAACAACGTCATTTTATATTGAGTATCAACTAGTGCAATATATTCAATAACATCATCATGTATTATACACACTTAGCTTGTTCACTTAAATTATTTGGTAAGTTATATACTTGAAAAAGGCAAATTATGGACCAAGAATCACCTAGCATGGTGGGCCTTGGTCCAAAACAACGTCATTTTATATTGAGTATCAACTAGTGCAATGTATTCAATAACATCATCATGTATTATATTCATAATATTTGTTCTATATGTCTATAAACTAAACCTTATTCCTTAATGTTCATACACAATTATTCCTAAAATTTCAAGATATACACAATAATATATAAACAAAATTTCATAAAATTCCACATATACACACAACAATTCATAATTTACCCACTAACTTATAAAATTAAATATATATACACAATTATTCCTAAAATTTCGAAATATACACAATAATAATATATAAAATTCGAAATTCAAAAAATATATATACATAACCATTTTTAATTTATAATATATATATAAAAAACCATTTTTAATATATATATATATATATATATATATATATATATATACACACACACACACACACACACACACACACACACACACACACGTACCTTACACAACGACGACGACCGGCGACCCAGCGCGAGGAGAGGCGGCGAGCGGCTAGGCAGGGACTGTTGCGGCGGCATCGACGTGCGGCAGCAGCGACGAGCGAGGCCAAGGACGACGGCTTAGGTGGCCGTGGAGAGCATCGGAGGCATAGGGCGTTCGGAGGACGTCCGGAGGACGTTGGGCGGCGTAGGCGTTCGGAGCAGATGAGTGAGAAAGACGATCTGAAATGTTTCCCTAGGGCATATAAGTGAATTTTATACGGCGTCGGTTATTTTACGTATCTGACGCCGTATAATTATATTTTTCTTATTTAATGGAGAAATGACATCGGCTGTATAATACGCCGACGTCGTGTGTTATTTTTATTTTTATTTATTTAAAATTCGAGTGTACGGCATCAGCGTTATACGTCGCCGACGCCGTATACTATTTTTTTTTTTATTATTATTGGAGATACGGCGTCAGAGATTAATTCGCCGACGTCGTATCTCCTGTTTATTTTATTTTTTTTAAAAATTCGAGTATACGGCGTCGGCGTTATATGTCGCCGACGCCATATACAATATTTATTTATTTTTTTATTATTGGAGATACGGCGTCGGAGATTAATTCGCCGACGTCGTATCTGCTATTTATTTTATTTTTTTTTAAATTCGAGTATACGGCGTCGGCGTTATACGTCACTGACGCCGTATACCATATTTATTTTTATTTTTTTAATTATTGGAGATACGGCGTCGGAGATTAATTCACCGACGTAGTATCTCCTATTTTTTTTTTTTTTTTTAAATTCGAGTATACGGCGTCGGCGTTATACGTCACCGACGCCGTATACTATATTTATTTTATTTTTTTTTATTATTGGAGATACAGCATCGAAGATTAATTCGCCGACTTCGTATCTCCTATTTAGTTTTTATTTATTAATTTTAATTCGAGTGTACGGCGTCGGCGGTATACGTTGCCGACGCCGTATACCATATATATATATATATATATATATATATATATATATATATATATATATATATATATATATATATATATATATATATATATATTTTATTTGAGATACGGCGTCGACGTTATAATACGCTGATGTCGTATCTCGTATTTATTATTTATTTATTTTTTATTCGATATACGGAATCGGCCATACCAAATAACCGACGTCATATGTATTTTTTAAAAAAATAAAAAATAATTTCAAATATTTAATGTCGGATTTTCTAAAAACCGACGTTATAATGTAGACGTTAAATCTGTTTTCTGTAGTAGTGGGGACAGAGTCCCAATACATAGCCGTAGAATGTTCTGAAGCTGTAGATGCTAAAGTATGAGCTAATAAATTCTGTGATCTAGGAATAAAATTAACTGAGTAGAAATTAAATGTAGACATGCAAGCTTTGTAGCCATCAATAACATAACCAATATACGATCTGGGCGGGGCCCCTGGTGAGGATAGATAGCACTGCAGGGTATGATAATCTGTGTAAAGCTGGATGGCATGTTCACCACACACTTGTAGCCATGATAAAGCTTCTTTGCACACGAACGCCTCGGCCGCGATGTATCCTCCGTCGACGTCGAGTAATACTCGGTAAAGGGGCACTGTATGCCGCGATGTATCCTCCGTCGACGTCGAGTAATACTGCACCTTTTGTGGCTGAGTTGATGGCGTGATAATATCAGGCATATACGTAGCACTTCCTTGGCCGTATGCCAACAATGTCCACCATAGCAGCAGGCTCTGACAGTGGAGGCAGTGACGTTCCAGCAGTGGCGGTAGCATTCCGGTCGGCAGCCGTGCAGTGCACACGTTGCCACCCATGCATGGTGGTGGCCGCCACGACAACCAGCTTCTTGGGTAGTGGTAGACAGGCGTCCCAAACCGCTCCATTCCGTGCTCTCCAAATATGATATAGAATTGCAACTGCATATATAATTCCATTAGTGTCTAGAACATTCAAGATTGCACTAAACCACTCATGGAAAATATTTGTCACAATATTGGGGAGTGGAAGGTTGGATTGAACCCATATGAAACTTGCATAATCACATGATACTAATGAGTGCATAGTGTCCTCTTGCATGATTCAACACATGGCACACATCGGATCCACATCCACCCTCTTTATAAGCAAATTGTTTGTAGTGGAAAGAATATCACTTATAGCTCTCAATAGAAATGTCTTCCACTTCGGGAGGATTTTAAGCTTCCATAGGGTGAGTCATTTATTAAAAGCTCCATCCTCATTACTTGTATAGTTCCAAACAATTAGCCTGTAGCTGTTTTTTACAGAATAGCATCCTTTCGGGTCCGCATGCCAGTACCACACATCATCATACTCTGGGGAAATTGGTATCTTTAGGATTCGAGGCACATCAGTTGGTTGGAAAATATCTGAGACTATATGGTGATCCCAAGCTCCAGTATCCTGATCTATCAAGCCAACCACTTTAGCTCCAACCAACTGCGGTGGTATCTCCGTATGGATCATAGGATCTAAGTCATCCTGAAGCCACATGTGCTCCAAAATTAAAGTAGAATTTCCAGTCCCAAAACACGGTCTCACTCCACCACATATTTGTCCCTTAGCTGCCATAATACTACGCCAACAGTAGCTGATGTTATTTCCTAAACATGATTCAAAGAAAGTCTATTTAGGATAATATCTTGCTTTATACACACGAGATAGCAATGAGCTAGTGTTGGTAAGCATCCGCCATGCCTGCTTGCCCAGCATTGCTAAATTAAATGCTCTCAAATCTTTGAAACCCTGGCCCCCATACTTCTTAGGTCTACACAATCTATCCCACGTCTTCCAGTGAATACCACGGTCAGTACTCGATCCCCACCAATAACGGTTCATCGTCCTCCCAATAGTCGTGCAAATAGATACAGGTAGTAAAAAGACACCCATTGAAAAGGTAGGCATATACTGAGCCACACTTTTCAATAAGATTTCATCACCCGCCTGTGGCAGTAGCTTCTTGTTCCATGATCCAATTCTTTGTCTGATTTTATCCTCAATATACGCAAAAGCTGATTTCTTATTCCTCCCAATAAAAGAGGATAAGCCTAGATATTTCTCAAAATTAGGAGCCTGGATGACCCCTAAAATCTGTGCTACCTCCTCCCTGTCCGCCTCACATGTATTCTTACTGTAGCATATACTAGATTTATGATAATTGACCACCTGCCCTGTAGCATATACTAGATTTATGATAATTGACCACCTGCCCAGATAATGACTCATACACAGACAAACAGTTTTTAATTTGAGTGGCATCTTGAACATTAGCCTTGAAGAATAAAAGACTATCATCAGCAAAAAATAAATGGGAGATCTGGGGGCTCCTCTAGCAACTCCGCACCCATGAACTAAACATTATCCTGCGCCTGCTGTAGTAACAAAGACAGTCCTTCCGCACAGATAATAAAAAGATAGGGGATAGGGGATCGCCTTGCCTTAACCTACGTGTGGGTGTGATTGGGTTATTGCAAGATCCATTAATAAAAAAAATTATAAGATACCGTAGAGACACACATCATAATTAGCTTTACCCATTTTTCGTCAAAACCCAGCGCTACAAGCATTCCCTGTAGAAAAGGCCACTCCATATGGTCATAGGCTTTAGCCATATCCAATTTAAGGGCTCCCCAACAAACAGCCCCACACTGCTTCCAATTTAAATAGTGTCCAACATCTGCAGCTATTAAGATGTTATCTATGATAAGTCTATCTGGTATAAAATCACTTTGCGAGTCTGATATAATATCTCCCATCATAGGTTTCATTCTGTGGGTAATCATTTTGTCCATAACTCTGTAAACAACATTACTTAACGCTATAGGTCTTAGATCAGTGACTAGCTCAGGTGTATTCTTTTGTGGGATTAGCACAACATCCGTATCATTTAAACCAAGGGAAAAAACATGAATTTAAGCAATGCACTATAAATTTCGAAACATCCCCACTTACCACATCCCAAAAATGCTGATAAAATCCCAGATTCATTCCATCATGACTTGGGGCCTTATCAGGAAACATTGCAAATAGAGCATCTTTGACCTCATCTATCTCAAAGGTCGAAGTAACACTTCATTTTGAGCCTGAGTAACCCGTGGCGTCACTTTCCCAAACAACGATTCCCCATTGACAGGATTACTAGAGCAAAATATTTTATCAAAGTAGTCCAGGACGATGTTCTTCATGGCCTCCCCTTCCGCACAATCCCCACTATCATTCATAAGTCTAGACAAAGTATTCTTTTTTTCTACAGTGAGAAGCATACCTGTGATAGAATTTTGTGTTGGCATCGGCATTTTTAAGCCAGTGTTGTTTGGCTCTTTGTCTCTAGTAAGCATCCTCCTGAGCCTCCATACTACTCAATGTTTCCTCCAAGCGTTGGAACTCAGCCAAAGAAGTTGTGTCAGTGCGCCCTCTCAGGTGTAACTGCTCACTACGAAGACTCATGATTCGCTCCCCAAATTTATGAAATCGATCACCACCTCACTGTGACAGACGATTACCACAATGTAGAATACAATCCTGCAAGCCCATACTCTTCCCATCTTCCCATGATCTTTCCACCACCCCCTACATCCCTCATCATATAGCCATGCCATTTCAAAACGGAATCCCCTCCTCTAAGCACTTCCTCTCCCAATATGATATTGGATCCCTAGAAACAAAGCCAAGTGATCCGATGTTCTTGTCAATAAATTAGTCACACTAGCCCCCCTCACAGCACCACACCAATCATCCGTAGCCAACAATTTGTCCAACTTCTCCTCAATTCAGTTTTTTGTACCCTTTCCTTTGCCCCACGTAAACTGGTATCCATTCATCGGTAGCTGAGGTAATCCAAACTCATCAATAGCATCCCCAAAACCGCGAATGAGGTTATCTAGGTGTGGATTACCCCCTCGTTTCTCATACTGAAACAAGAGATCATTAAAATCGCTCACCATAACCCACGGTAGATCGGATCTTGGTGCTAGCGATTTAATTAGATCCCATGACTCATAACGCATATTTCGTTCCAAAAAGCCATAATAGCACGTCATACGCCAATTCGAAAAACCAGTGATACTAACCTCCACATCAATATGATTCTTCGAAAAACTCATAAGCCTCGCCGTGTTATTCTTTCTCCACAGCAAAACTAGTCCACCACTGAAACCATTATTATCAACATAAAAAAGACCATCGAAACCAAGCTTGAAACGAACACGTTCAACATGTAATCGTCCCACCTTAGTCTCCATGAGAAAAAAAATATGGCTTCTTACGTGACACAAGGTCTATAACTTCACGAAATGTTCATGGATTGCCCAAGCCACGACAGTTCCAGCTGAGGCTACTCATGATGATGGGCGGGTCTGCGAACCAGAACCCACCGGGGACACGTTTTCTGAAACCTCTGTCGTTGTAACATCTCCAATAATACCACCAACACTCCTACTATTTCCACCAGTCCCTTCCCTTCTCCACTTCGTAGCAGCCACCACAACCAGCTCGGTCTCCTGCTGGTCAGACCCCGAGTCCGCCACAGCGCCAGCGATCAGTGCTCCCGACGATGTAACAGCCACGGCAGTCGCTGCCTAAACCGGCTTCCCTTCCTTATCCAGTAACCACGACGCACCCACCTTCTGTGGTCCCCTCCTCTGCCCAGCGCGCAACTCATCAGTATAAGGATACTGGTCGAGCGGTAAAGTCGCCTCCCGGGCCTTCAAACCCTACCTATGCAAATGTCCAAGCATACCATAGAAAAAGCAGAAGTATGTAGCCTCTCGTACTTAAAATTTACCCAGTAGGTCATCTTATCCCGTTTTAAGAGCTTCATATGTCGTTTTAGCGGTTTCATAACAGGTATTGAAACCCTAATTCGATAGAACGTTTTCCATGGTGCATCAACAAAATGGTAATTAATCTTAAGGAAGGTCCCCAGAAAGTTTTCAATCTGTTCCAGAATCACATTAGAGGTATACCCAAGTGGGAGTTCATGGACCTGAATCCACATATCAACAATATCAAGTGGAATTGTAACAGGTATTGCACTATCCCGAACTTGCTTGCAAACCAGGGTGTGGTTCTCAAATGACCATGGGCCGTTTTTAAGAATGTGTTGCATGTCAGTCTCATGATAGAAAACGAACAAAAATAGACCAGGTTGTATATCAGTGCCCTGAACACCCTTGATAGGTTGCCATACCAAAGCCATGACCTGATTCATAAACTCGACCTTGATAATCTTCGTCGTCAAAAACCTCCCCACCAACTGCCACGTCTCCTCCACTGCCGCAGCGCCCTCGCCGGCAGTCTGCTCAGCTGGTGCGAAGACATCGTCCTCCTCCTCGAGGACCATGTCGGCCCACCGTCTCGTCAACCCCTCCACCACACTAGCGGACGCTGCTGCTTCCATTTCAACTTACACAGAACACTGGTGTTTCACCGTAGGAACGAAACCATACGTCGATCGAAGAAAAACCTCGGTGTTCCAAAGGAGAAGGAGAAACCCTAGCGTAACCCTAGAGAGAAAAATAATTTTTTTTTTGTATGTGCATATATATCATCTGTTATCTAATAAAATAAGTTCGGAGGGTTTGAGTTTTTTTTCTTTCTCTGCTCTTTCTCTTTGCTTTACTTGTATTTGCTCTCTTGCGATCTGGACCATACAACACCCACGTGAGGATGCTACCAAATTGACAACACTTACAACATATTTTGTTTTGTTTTTTTTGTTTTTTGTTTTTTTACTAAGTGCCACATTATCAACAGAAGAATAACGTTGTACTAGCAAGTCAAATAGCACATGCATGATATTGGAAGCCCCAATACACTACTTGGCGCAATAGCTTTAATATTGTTTGGTTATCACCTAGATGAGAATATGATGATTGAGGATTGGACCGACGTATAACGGAAAGTTATGTGAGCACGTGCAGGGGCGGAGTCAGAAATCCGGTTGAGGGGACCGAGGCGAAGAAATAGGGATGGATTCAAAAAAAAAATTAGTAAAGGCGAAACATTAAAACAAAAAAAAAAGATAATTTAAAAAAAAAATAATCTAAGAAATATAGTTGTAAATATTGTTGGATATGGGGCAAAAATAAAACACATCAAAATTACATTATGCCAAAGATTTGATCCATTGACCTTTATTATTGCCAAACATGTGCTCTGCCAACTAATCTAACTTATTTCTTGTTGTTGGTCCCGGTAAGGTTGAAAGAAGAGTCTAGAGGGGGGGGGGTGAATAGACTCAACTCGTTTTTGAAAAACAACTCCTTTTGGGGTTATACGCAGCGGAAATAATGTACCGTCTTTTAATCTGCTTTGCACTATTTTACTTAGGAAACTTTTGTGTTAGGATGGTATGTTATGTTATGCACGAAATATAAAGCGATAAGGAGAGAGAGAGAGAGAGAGAGAGAGAGAGAGAGAGAGAGAGAGAGAGAGAGAGAGATGGAGAGAGATATTTTTATAGTGGTTTGGCCAACTGTGCCTACTCCACTCTTCTTTCATAACTCGTGAAAAGGGTTTGCACTATCACTCCTAGTACAAACTACTTCAAGCTAGCTTCCTTGATCATTAAGCCGGATAGCTGCTTGAAAGGTTTTTCAACACTTAGAGTTTACTCTGCCTCTATCAACGTCTTCTTCAGGGTTGAGTGTTGCATGTAAAATATGTCGAGTATCTCCAACAGGTAGAAGTCTTGACTTGCTTGGTTGGAGGTTGAATGATCTTCTTATAATATGCAAGACTTCTTCAAAGTTGTGAGGAATAAATCTGATGATCTCCTTAACAAAACTTCACAACTTTGTCACTGGTTTAAAAAGCTTTTAACGGATGAGAGTGATTCAAGAGCTTTTTGTAGATATGATCAAATGAAAAACCAGAACCTTCTTCTATGGAGAAGATATGTATTTATAGGTATAGAAATATTCATCCGTTGGAGGGAGATGGTATTTCAAACATATGAACCAATGGATAAAAACCAGAGGGCATGGTGCATTTAATGCGGCATTTAATGTGGTTGTACTGTGTAGCCGTTGATGCCAAGAGATTTTGTCTTCTAGCCCTATCATGAAGTACCGGTCATTTAATGCTCCTCGGTTGGTGTGAACCTCATTCTTAGGATAACTCTTTCCTAGAAAGATTGCCCTGCTGAGACTTAGACAACAATCTTCTTGTGTTCTGTAGAGAAGATTGTCTTGATAGTCTGACTTAGACTTAAAGTCTCTTCATGAGAGATTATCTTTATCTTTCGTCTAGGTAGACGGTCAAGTGAGCTACCTCCTCATTCAGTTCTTAACGGAGAGATAGATACTGCGACTGTTGTAGCTTCTCTTCATCCTTTCGATCTTCTTTCGTCCAAGTAGACCTATCTAGATGATCATAACTCAGTTTCGTGTGTTTGTCTAGCTTAACACGAATCACAGGATAAGTTATGGCAACTTTTGTCTAAGACGAAAGCAGCAAAAGACAATAATAAAAATAGGGGTCTACAGTCCTAACAAACGCAGACTTGAAACTTTCATGTGAGTAAACTTGTGGTTGTTCATGATTGTTAATCTTTATCGTTCGCTCAGACATTTGGGTAGGGCCCTGAACAAACGCAGACTTGAAACTTTCGTGTGAGTAAACATCTGTGGGTTTGTTCAGTAAGATATGTGAAGTGGAGCTGAGGTCATAACCAATTCCGGTTCTTTCCCCTGACGGTTTGGATCCATTCACCAATTGATCCATCAAATTGGATGAGTTTTTAAATGAATCAAGAACCTCACGTAAATTTTGCTCCCGCAACTCCCTTTTTGTACACGGCTCTTTAAGAAGAAGAACTTGCTTTTCGAGCTGATTTTTTGAGATGGCTAGCTTAATGTTATCAATTCTAACTCGCTTTAGCTCATTGTAGGTGATCAATAATCGAGAGTTCTCTTCTTTTAATTTAGAGTATGTGTTTTTATTACTTTGAAATCCATCATCATCTCAAAGATAGTTTCATTTGGATTTCCTTCACTACCCGAACTAGGTTCTATTTGATTTGACGAGGATGTCTGAGTGCTTACCTCATCATCATCAGCCATTAGGCATAGATGATTTGTTCCTTCTTCTTGACTGAATAGACATAGAAGACCTTTCTTATCTCCCGAACTTTCGTTGTCAGAGCTTGAGCTTGAAGAACTACTTTCGGTTTCAATTGTGTCAGCTGATTCGTTCACAACCATAGCTCTCCTTCTCCTTTCATGATGTGGTTGATTTTGCTCTTGTTTACCACCTCTCTTACTGGACTCAGCGGCATCTTTTGGTGCACGTTTTCTAGGTTCCTGATCCTGATATTTGTGGACCATTGGATGAGGGAAATTTGCTTTAAAGTGCCCTAGCTTTCGTTAGTTGTAGCACACAATTTATCCATCCATTGATTCTTGTTTAGAGGTTTGAGGTGATTTCTCGTATTGCCTTCGGTTTGAGGAGCTTTGAAACTTTTCTTGATCTTGGAAATTGTTCTTCCTCATAAACCGCTTCATTCTACGTACAAACAAGGCAAACTGTTTGTCAGATAAAAAATCAGTAGAGTTTGGATTTGACCTGTTTGAGGTTGAAGGTTGCTGGTTTGCAACTAGAGCGATGTTCCTGGTTTCTGTTTCCTCTGATTTTTTCAGCTCATGCTCAAACTCGTAAGCTTTGAGATCACTAAAGATTTTTGTTAATGAGGTATTCTTCATGTCTCGGTGATCTCTCATTATTGTTACTTTCATTTCCCATGACTTGGGAAGTCCTCGAAGGATCTTTAGATTCATTTCCTTCTCGGTTGGTTCTTTCCCGAGATCAGAGATTTCTCCCATTAGCTTGGTAAATCTGAACTCCATGTCAGTGATGGTTTCAGTTGGTAGCATCTTAAATTCCTTGAACTTTTTCATGGCAACAGTAAGTTTGTTGTCCTTCTCCTGTTCGTCTCCTTCACCTTGACTCATGAGAGTATCCCAGATTTGTTTTGCTGTAGTGCATTTCCTTACTCTCGGGAGTAGCGAGTCATCTAGAGACTTGTAGAGAATATCTCTTGCAACATTGTCGATATTTGCTCTTGTCTTTTCGTCTGAAGTAAGTTGTGACTTTGGCTTAGGTATCATGGTTTCTGGATCATCTTCTTGAGCAGTTGCCCGTGCGTTTACCATCATCACGACAACAGGACCTTATCTTATCACATCCCACATTTCATCATGAATGGCCGATAGATGTGCCTACAATCTCACTTTCCAATTATGAAACTTTGAGAGATTAAAGGTAAGAGGCCTAGAACGGTTAGCATGATCTCTTTCCATTTTCTTTTGATAAAAAGAGTGCAAAGACAAAAAATAGCAGTTTTGTAAAGATTTTAAAGGAGATCTACCAGGCAGTAAATGCAAAGCGTTTACCGATCAAGGTAACTGCTCTGATACCACTTGTTGGTCCCGGTAAGGTCAAAAGAAGAGTCTAGTGGAGAAGTGAATAGACTCAACTCGTTTTTGAAATGCAACTCATTTCGGGGTTATACGCAGCGGAAATAATGTACTGTCTTTTAATCTGCTTTGCACTATTTTACTTAGGAAACTTTCGTGTTAGGATGGTATGTTATGCTATGCACGAAATATAAAGTGATTAGTAGAGAGAGAGATTTTTATAGTGGTTCGGCCAACTGCACCTACTCCAATCTTCTTTCACAACTCGTGAAAGGGTTTTCACTATCACTCCTAGTACAAACTACTTCAATCTAGCTTCCTTGATCACTAAGTCGGATAGCTACTTAAAAGGTTTTTAGAATCCTAGAGTTTACTCCGCCTCTATCAACGTCTTCTTCAGGGTTGAGTGTTGGATGAAATATATGTCGAGTGTCTCCAACAGGTAGAAGTCTTGACTTGCTTGGTTGGAGGTTGAATGATCTTCTTATAATATTCAAGACTTCTTCAAAGTTGTGAGGAATAAATCTAATGATCTCCTTAACAAAACTTCACAACTTTGTCACTGGTTTAAAAAGCTTTTAACGGATGAGAGTGATTCAAGAGCTTTTTGTAGATATGATCAAATGAAAAACCAGCACCTTTTTCTATGGAGAAGATAGGTATTTATAGGTGTGGAAATATCCATCCGTTGGAGGGAGATGATATTTCAAACCTATGAACCAGTGGATAAAAACTAGAGGGCATGGACGCATGGTGCATTTAATGCAGCATTTAATGTGGTTGTACAGTGTAGCCGTTGGTGCCAAGAGATTTTGTCTTCTAGCTCTGTCATGAAGTACCGGTCATTTAATGCTCCTCGGTTGGTGTGAACCTCATTCTTAGGATAACTCTTTCCTAGAAAGATTGCCCTGCTGAGACTTAGACAACATTCTTCTTGTGTTCTGTAGAGAAGATTGTCTTGATAGTCTGACTTAGACTTAAAGTCTCTTCATGAGAGATTGTCTTTATCTTTCGTCTAGGTAGACGGTCAAGTGAGCTACCTCCTCATTTGGTGCTTAACGGAGAGATAGATATTGCGACTGTTGTAGCTTCTCTTCATCCTTTCGATCTTCTTTCGTCCAAGTAGACCTATCTAGATAATCATAACTCAGTTTCGTGTGTTTGTCTAGCTTAACACGAATCACAGGATAAGTTATGGCAACTTTCATCTAAGACGAAAGCAGCAAAAGATAATAATAAAAATAGGGGTCTACAGTCCTAACAAGATTGGTATCATCAAAATCTAAGTACAAGTGTTCCTAACACTTGTTAATATTTAATAGTTTTTTTATACTAATACTAAAACATGTACTATATATATACATATATATGTTAGTGTTTTATTTGCTCGAAAAACCCCAACTTATAATTGGCAATATTATTATGGCATACTAAGATAGGATTAGCTTAGTGTCAGTTTTGTTCTACAGAGGACTGATCAATCAGACACAACAACAGAGGGACTGACACTGAAGTTCTGTTTTAGGAAGCTGATTTCTTAAAGGCAGTACGCGGTTTTAAAGAAGACAAGTTTGGAAAGAAGATCAGCGTATATTTCTTGGAAAGGTATGGACCGAATCTTTAAGATTACAATCTTCAAATATAGTCCTACCATCTACAATCAAAGATATCTATGGAGAGTGTTCTGATGATGGAGCTATAAGTATTCTTATTCGACGAGAATTAGGGTTACGCTTTTGAGAGAGAAGAAACACTCCATATGAATTTATGAGATCCCATCTTTGATTATACTGCTCCTTCTCAACACAACATGTGTATGGTGATTATGATGAAGAACATGAGAAGGATTCCTGTTGCTTAAACGAAAGGACACTACGATCACACAGTTGTGGGAACAACTGAACAGAGCGTCACTGAAGTGGCCTGCATCAGAGTTGGCTCTCCAAGAGAAGGGATTTCTTTGGACTTCTGGATGCATGGCTCTCCATCTTCAACAATTCACTAAACCTGTGTAGACTGGGTACGTACCTTGTGTGGGGTACTTGGGTGAGATTGTTATTTCTCTACCTTTGTACATTGGATTATGATTTAGTGGATTGGACGCCTATGTTTACACTGTATCGAACTGGGTAAACATCTTGTGTGTTGTTGTGTGTCGGTATCTCTTTCTTTTATCTTTTCAAGGATCTATCTTACTGACTGACTTCGTCGTTGAATTAGTCAGTCTACTTCATCAGTCAATTAATCCAATAAACTTGTTTAAGAAAGAGGAAATGCAAAATTACATGTGGTATCAGAGCTTTTAAGTCTACATATTGACTTGATCCTTACGGGAATTTTGTTTGGATTAGTCTCTTTCTTTTGGAAGTGTCTCTGTGTGTTCGTTGGCTGCTTGTCGTTGTTCAGGATGGATGCAAGTATGAAACCTCCAGAATTAGATGGTCACAACTACTCCTTCTGGAAGGCTCGTATGGAGATCTACCTTCAAGCACAAGGTACCAGGGTTTATCGCACTGTTTTATCTGGATGGAGTGAGCCAACAATTCAGAATACTGATGGAACTACTGGAGAAAAGCCCATTGAGATTTGGACAGATGATGAAATGAATGCCTCTGATCTGAACAACAAAGCATTGAACTCTATTGTAGGATCCCTGCATGAATCTGTATTTACCCTTGTCACGGGGGTAAAAGAAGCAAAGCGAGTAGGAAATTCTTGAAACTAGATTTGAGGGCACTAGTGATGTCAAGCAGTCAAAGCTACAAATGGTGCTGTCAGAATTCGAAGCACTCAGAATGAACAAAGAAGAAACTATCTCAGTCTTTCACAGTCGAGTACAGAACCTAATGAATAGAGCCTCTATTCTTGGTGAACCTTTTACTGATGAGAGAGTAGTCAAAAAGATCCTTCGATCTTTACCCAAACGCTTTCGAATGAAAGTAACTGCTATTCAGGAACACACAAGCTAGGAAAAGAAGAGTGTAGGAGAACTCATGGAAAGTTTACACACATACGAACTTGAAGTACTGGCTGATGATGATCTTGTTTCCAACAGAAAAGGCAAGTCAGTAGCCTTTGTGGCCGAAGCTGATCGAGAATCTAACACAGATGACATAGATGATGAAACCTTGGCTCTTCTAACGAAGAACTTCAAGAAAATATGAAAGGCTTCAACAGAAAGAGTCAAGGACAATCTACCAAGTCACAATACAAAGGTTGTAACCCCTCATATCAGAAAACTGAAACCGTACCGTTCTCACAGAACAATCAACCCCAGACTGGTCGGAAAAGGCAAAACAGAAATAGTTCCTAAGATACAGGAAGATCTCTCAACCGATCAGTGCAATGTAGAGAATGTGAAGGCTTTGGGCACATATAGGCTGAATGTGCAACATATCTCAAGAGAAAGAAAGCTATGTATGTGGCTACACTAAGTGATGATGAGGAGGAAACTACTAATGATCAGTCAGATGACAATATTGGAAACTTTGTAGCTTTCTTTACAGCTACAGAGAATCAGTCAGATGATAACGAATCCGATGGAGAATCCTACATATCTACAGATGATTTTGAAGAGAGACATACTCAGCTTGAAATGGAATTTGCTAAACTTGTTGCAAGCTGGGAACAACTGGTGAAAGTCAACAAGAATCTTAATGAAGAACTGAGACTAAGGGATGATCTTCTGAAGAAACTAAACACAGATCTTGTCTTAAAAGAAGACCTTATAACACAGATAAGATCTCAAGAAGGAAAACTGATAAAGGAATTGGAAGATTTGAAGAAGAACATCAAGATGATGGATACCACATCAACTTTAGACAAAATTTTAGACTCTGGCAAAAATCCAAATGATAATAAGGGTATTGGATTTGAGCGAGGAGAATCTTCGAATAGTGCTCCTGTGTTCATCAAAGCAGGTATGTCAGCTCCTAAATCAGTTCACAGGTATGAACAATGACAGTCATCCCGATCAGTTCAGGAAAATGATGAGAGGAAGGAATATAATCGAACTGCAGGCATTAAGTTCGGCAGAACTGCTCTTCAATCCCAGTACTCAAGGTTCAAAAATAAGTTCGACCGAGTCAGGCAATATATTCCTATTTGCCATTACTGTCAAACAAAAGGTCACACCCGACTTGAGTGTTATTTCTTCTACAGAGATCAAAGAAAGGAAAAATATCAGAACAAGACTATTACACCGTTCACAAGACAGGTCTGGGTCAGAAAGTCAGAAGTTATATGTTACCCCACGATAGTTTTAACTGCGTCAATGACTGAAGAAGGATGGTATTTCGAAAGTGGTTGTTCCAGGCATATGACAGGGAATGTGAAGTGTCTTATGTCTATCCAACCTAGTAGTGGATCTGTTACATATGGGGATGGACAAAAAGGTAAAATAGTTGGTAAAGGTACACTTAATGTACCGAGTTTACCTCACTTGGAAGAAGTTTTGTTGGTCAGTGTATTGAAAGCTAATTTGATCAGCATAAGTCAGTTGTGTGATCAAAACTGGAATGTGTGCTTCAATCATAATTGTTGCCGGGTCAGTGACAATGCAGATCAGTTAGTCATGGAAGGAACCTGATCTTCAAATAACTGCTATGTGTTGACAAATGAAATTGCATGCCATCTGTCAAAATCTGATGAATCAAAGCTCTAGCATAGGTGACTGGGTCACATAAACTTCAGAGACATGGATAAAATGATCAAAATAGATGCTGTGAGGGGAGTTCCTAAGCTCAGAATATATCAGGAGAAGGCTTGTGGTGCATGTGCCATTGGAAGACAAATAAGAACTCCACACAAAGCTGTGAAAGTAATTACTACTGAGAGATGTCTAGAACTGGTTCACATAGATCTCATGGGGCCAACACAGATTCAAAGCATTGGGGGAAAGAAATATATATCTGTGTGTGTAGATGATTTCTCTCGGTACAGCTGGGTATACTTCCTAAGAGAAAAATCTGAAGCCTTCAATGCCTTTAGAACTTTGTGCATCAGGGTTCAAAAAGAGAAAAACGAACCTATAATCAAAATTCAGAGACTGAGAAGTGATCATGGAAAGGAATTTGAAAACTCACGATATTCGGACTTCTGTTCCGAGAACGGGATATCCCATGAATACTCAGCTCTCAGAACATCTCAACAAAATGGTGTGGTGGAAAGAAAGAACCGGACTTTACAGGAAATGGTTAGGGTCATGTTACATGCTTCTCATCTACCACAGCGCTTCTGGGCTGAAGTAGTTCACACAGCCTGTCATACAGTGAATAGAGTCTATCTTAGACCTGGTACGACCAAAACACCCTATGAGATCTGGAAGGGAAAGAAACCTAACTTGAAGTACTTTCATGTCTTTGGGACTAAGTGCTATGTGCTGATTGACAGAGAGAAAAGAGGGAAATTCGAACCAAAGAGTGATGAGAGCATCTTTCTTGGGTACTCTCTAAATAGTCGAGCATATAGAATTTACAACAAAAGAACTCAATCTGTGATGGAATCTATAAATGTGGTTATAGATGACAACCCGGATGAGTCAGTGGAAGCATCAGTATCTGCTCCAGAGACAGTTTCTCCTATCAGAGAAGTAAGTTCTGCCGATGACAATAGTCAGCCCAAAACATTAGAATCCTCAGATGATGATCAAGAAAGGTCTGACCAAGAGACCATTCATTCTGAAGATACAAGCAAAGACAAACCTACCAGAACTCAGAAAAATCATCCATCAAATAACATCATTGGAGATCTGACAGATGGGATGAAGACCAGAAGCAGAGTAAGAAATAATCTTATAGAGATATCTGGATCTGCTACAGCACGTGTATAAACGAGGAAGTGTTGACAATACCTTGTTCGTAAAAACTACTGGAAGTCATGTAACCATTGCTCAAATCTATGTTGATGACATTGTGTTTGGGTCAACTTTACAAAAATACACTGATGAGTTAGTAAAAGTTATGAAGGAAGAATTTGAGATATCCATGGTTAGTCAACTGACGTATTTTCTAGGACTGCAAGTTAAGCAAAGTCCTGAAGGCTACTTTATCTCACAAGAAAAGTATGCTAAGAACTTAGTCAAGAAGTTCGATCTGGAATCATGTAAACCATCCAGGACACCAATCTCCACCTCCACTAAAGTATCAAAAGATGAAACCGGCATATCAGTGGATAACACAGTCTATCAAAGTCTGATAGGAAGTCTGTTGTACCTAACGGCTAGTCGACCAGACATTATGTTCAGTGTTTGAATCTGTGCAAGGTATCAATATGATCCAAAAGAATCACACCTGATAGCTACAAAACACATTCTGAAATATGTAAAGGGAACGATGCAATATGGTCTATGGTACTCCAAGGACAGTGAACTAAGTCTGGTTGCATACTGTGATGCTGATTGGGCAGGAAATATTGATGATCGAAAAAGTACCTCTAGTGGATGCTTCTTTGTTGGTAAGAATTTGGTATCATGGCTAAGTAAGAAACAAAATTCAATTTCTTTAAGCACTGCAGAGGCATAATACATAGCTGCTGGTGGATGTTGTACTCAGTTAGTATGGATGAAACAGATGCATTTGGATTATGGTCTTACTCAAGGGATTATGACACTCTACTGTGACAATGTCAGTGCAATCAACATCTCAAAGAATCCAGTTCAACATTCCAGAACGAAGCATATTGATACCAGGCATCACTACATCAGAGACCTGGTTGAATCTAAGGAGATTTAATTGGAGTATATTCAAACAGACAAGCAACTGGATGATATTCTGACCAAGCCACTAGACGCAAATCGTTTTGAAATTCTCAGGTCTGCTCTAGGAATTTACAGGATTGACTAGTAAGGCATTTTGTCGTTCAGAGGGGAGTAAAGGTTTAATCATACGGGTCAGTCTTAAGAGTTGACTTCCTTTTAAAATTCCCTTTTTTTTGTTAAGTGTATTCTATAACCTAAAATACCTTAAAGATTCTGATCTTTTTCAAATTTCAAATTTCCTTGGCATCCGTTTCTTGCCTAAAAAGAAGGCATATCATTGTGTCAATCACATCGCCTCTGCATGATATTTGACAAGCCGCATTGATTAGGGTTCATCACCCTTAAGACTATTTGTTACCGGGCCAATCTTGAATAGAAGAAAAATCTCTACGATTATCTCTGACTCAGTTTTCTCTCTCTCTCTTTGCATCTCTGCCTAGCTTGAATTCTCTCTTCCTCTCACAAGAATCTCTAATGGCGGACCCTGTAAGAAATATCATCATCAAACTTGGAAGCAAGACGCATTCTCCAGAAGTGACCTTTAAACATATTCAGACATTATTGTAGTTTGCAATGAAGAAGAAACTCAAGCTTGACCCTCTCCTTCGTGATGAGATAATGGTTACTGTTATGATGAACTACCCAGAGTTCTATGCTGACTGGTCTGAAGACGATACAAGTGAACTTCTGATGTTGGTTTCTGAAGCCAGTGATGAGGTTTCTCCAGCTTCTATTCCAGAACCTTCGGACGGAAATCGAGCCGGGTCATTTCTCAGATTTTTTGCACAACGAGCCCTAGAATCTGTTGAGGTCTCTCGACGACGGGCAGAATCGCAACCCCTGTACCTCCAAGCTGCTCAAGATGAAACCAGACATAGACTGGAGATCCTTCGTAATAGGTCAAACAATTCTGACTCTCCTATTGAAATTTCACCGGATAAACCTAATGATCTTGTATCTAATGCTACTCCATCTTATGTGCCTGTTAATCCTAAAAATTTATCTGCTTTAAACTCTGAGAAACTCCCTGTATCTGTTGATCCTTCGTCTATACCTTGGGGTGAGTCTGATTGTGTGAAAAGTGGAGTCTTGAATGTATCTGATGAGAAAGAAAAACCATATGATGAGCCCAACAACCTGAGTCTAAATGTTTTCTCTGCTGATAATATTGCTCTGTCCCCTACAGCGATTGCTGATGGTCCTAAAGAAATTTGTCCTGCTGATGATTCTTCTGTTTTACCTGTTGTTGTTGAGCCTGTTAATCTCTCAAGCCCCCGTAAGTCTGACAAAGTGGATGGAGTCCCAGTCTACACTTCCACATCGTTAGGAGAAAGCCTCGAACATGTCCGGCACTTTGCTGGTTTACCTTCTGCTTCCATTCCACAACCACACCGAGTGATTCACCCATCTGAATCCTCAAGTGAAGATGAAAAAATACTGGCTGAAGTCTATGGCACCTAAGCTCCTACATCCGAGATTCCAACTATTGAGGCTACTGCTCATCCTGATTCCACCACATTCAAAATACGAGAAGTCATTAATCTCCTTGGTGGTTCATCTGCTCATGTGTCTGATTCTAGTCACTCTGTGTCTCCTGTCCACTCCCCATCCAAGGAGACAAGAAGGTCGAAAAGAAAGAATGTTCCTGTGAAGGTTGTGGTTGAATATGGTGATGACACTGCTGATGTAGATCAACCAGAGAAGAAAAGGAAGTCTAGTGAGCCTGCAAAACCTGAGACCAATCCTCCTGTTCAACAAGTGTTTAAAACTCTACGCTCTTCTGTTAAGCAAAAGGGGTCTGTTGCTGCTCAACCTACTGTCATTCCCACATCCTCTACCAGAAAAGGGAAACCTTCTACTCGTGCCAGAGGTCGGAGCATTACACCTGAGGTTCAGGCTGTTGAGGGTCCTGACACATCCATCGACAAACCTCAGTTTGTTTCCCTACTACTCAGGTCAACTGGTCCACCATGGTCAGAAGAGATCTGATAGTCCAAAGATCAGTTGATGAAAATCAAATGAATTCGGTTTGTGATGTTCTGCCTTTGCTGAGTGAAGTGGGCCTGCTGAAGACTGTCACTACCATCTGTCCTTATTCGAAGCTGCTCACCTATGAATTTTACTGTAATCTCAATGATGAGATGGACAATTTGTCTGGAGTGCGTCCAATGCAGATTTTCATTCGTGGTAAATGGTATGTGTTTGGCCCTGACATGATCAACGAGTACTATGGCCTGCAAGGTGTTCAAGAGGACGCTATTACTGACTGGGATGTAGTAGCCAAAACGATCACTGGTGGACAAGCTGATAGATGGCCTACTGGTGATAAGGATACTTTACCTAGCTCTCAGCTCACCTCCAAGTATGTGATTCTTCATCATCTTGCGCTGCATAACTGGCTCCCTTCGACTCATTTTCATACTGTTGGCAAGCAGTTGGCCAATCTCCTATTCAGAATTGGAACAAAGATGACCATTGATCTGGGGTCGTGGATCTACTACCACATTCTCACTCTGATTCACCCTAGAGAACAGAAGGTACTGCCCTTTCCCAATTTGATTTTTGGAATTCTTACATCTCAGGGCCTTGAGCCTATGGCGAGCGAGGTGATTAGTCCGACTCTTCTCTACACGGTTGACCGGCGTCTCTTGACTGGAGATCATATATGTGATGTTACACCAGTGACTGCCCCCTCCAATTCTGAGGCTGATACAGTGGCGGATGACTCGCCACATGCACGAGGTCTTCAACTCTCTATCCAATGAAGGCAAGAGTCTCTGAGCTCGAGATGGTTCATGGCATTATCGCTAAACAGCTAACAGGGGCTCGTACGGAATTAGCCACTGTTCTTCTTCGTTTAAGCCTGACTGAGGCCTCTGCTGCTGATCCTGTGAAGTCTGACAGTGAGACTCCCTCCAACGCTTGACCTGGCTTTGGCTCTCTTTTGGCAAAAAGGGGGAGTATGAACTCAGGGGGAGTTGTTTGTGTTTGTGGACCTTCTGGCCCTGCCTGGGCGATTGTTTGTGATGGCACCTATTTTTGAAGAATGTTTTTCGTGACTTTGTTTTGATCTAGCATGACGTGTATGCTGTGTTTTTACTTCTGCTATGTAATCAAATATTGGGTTTGTTTTGTTTATAATAACTTATCTTAGTCTTTTGCAGTATTATACTTTTTTAAGTAGTCGAGTTGTTTTACAAAATAATAGCCAAAGGGGGAGTTTGTTAGTGTTTTATTTGCTCGAAAAACCCTAACTTATAATTGGCAATATTATTATGGCATACTAAGATAGGATTAGCTTAGTGTCAGTTTTGTTCTACAGAGGATTGATCAATCAGACACAACAACAGAGGGACTGACACTGAAGATCTATTTTAGGAAGCTGATTTCTTAAAGGCAGTATGCGGTTTTAAAGAAGACAAGTTTGGAAAGAAGATCAGCGTATATTTCTTGGAAAAGTATGGACCGAATCTTTAAGATTACAATCTTCAAATATAGTCCTACCATCTACAATCAAAGATATTTATGGAGAGTGTTCTGATGATGGAGCTATAAGTATTCTTATTCGACGAGAATTAGGGTTACGCTTTTGAGAGAGAAGAAACACTCCATATGAATTTATGAGATCCCATCTTTGATTATACTGCTCCTTCTCAACACAACATGTGTATGGTGATTATGATGAAGAACATGAGAAGGATTCCTGTTGCTTAAACGAAAGGACACTACGATCACACAGTTGTGGGAACAACTGAACATAGCGTCCCTGAAGTAGACTGCATCATAGTTGGCTCTCCAAGAGAAGGGATTTCTTTGGACTTCTGGATGCATGGCTCTCCATCTTCAACAATTTACTAAACCTGTGTAGATTGGGTACGTACCTTGTGTGGGGCACTTGGGTGAGATTGTTATTTCTCTACCTTTGTACATTGGATTATGATTTAGTGGATTGGACGCCTATGTGATCGTCCCCCAGACGTCGATACACACTGTATCGAACTGGGTAAACATCTTGTGTGTTGTTGTGTGCCGGTATCTCTTTCTTTTATCTTTTCAATGATCTATCTTACTGACTGACTTCGTCGATGAATTAGTCAGTCTACTTCATCAGTCAATTAATCCAGTAAATTTGTTTAAGAAAGAGGAAATGCAAAATTACATGTGGTATTAGAGATTTTAAGTCTACATAGTGACTTGATCCTTACGGGAATTTTGTTTGCATTAGTCTCTTTCTTTTGGAAGTGTCTCTGTGTGTTCGTTGGCTGCTTATCGTAGTTCAGGATGGATGCAAGTATGAAACCTCCAGAATTAGATGGTCACAACTACTCCTTCTGGAAGGTTCGTATGGAGATCTACCTTCAAGCACAAGGTACCAGGGTTTATCGCACTGTTTTATCTGGATGGAGTAAACCAACGATTCAGAATACTGATGGAACTACTGGAGAAAAGCCCATTGAGACTTGGACAGATGATGAAATGAATGTCTCTGATCTGAACAACAAAGCATTGAACTCTATTGTAGGATCCCTGCATGAATCTGTATTTACCCTTGTCACGGGGGTAAAAGAAGCAAAGTGAGTATGGGAAATTCTTGAAACTAGATTTGAGGGCACTAGTGATGTCAAGCATTCAAAGCTACAAATGGTGCTGTCAGAATTCGAAGCTCTCAGAATGAACAAAGAGGAAACTATCTCAGTCTTTCACAGTCGAGTACAGAACCTAATGAATAGAGCCTCTATTCTTGGTGAACCTTTTACTGATGAGAGAGTAGTCAAAAAGATCCTTCGATCTTTACCCAAACGCTTTCGAATGAAAGTAACTGCTATTCAGGAACACACAAGCTGGGAAAAGAAGAGTGTAGGAAAACTCATGGAACGTTTACACACATACGACTGACTGACTGACTTCGTTGCTGAATTAGTCAGTCTACTTCATCAGTCAATTAATCCAGTAAACTTGTTTAAGAAAGAAGAAATGCAAAATTACAATATACATACAAACATTATACATGGGGTGGGGTGGGGTGAGGGGGGTAGCTGCCCCGCCTTTGGCTCCGTCCCTGAGCACGTGCCCACCTTGCAAGGTGGGCACAATTCCATATCCATAATTTATATAATGTAGATCCATAATTTATATACTGTAGATTCATAAAATTTATACTTTAGATTCATAATTTCTAAACCGTAGATTCATAATTTAAATACAGTAGATTCATAATTTTTATACTGCAGATTCATAATATCTGTACTGTAGATTCATAATTTCTATACTGTAAATTTATAATTTCTAAACTGTATAGTTATCAAATTATGAACATACAGTTCTCTGATTTGTAAAAACAAAGTTCAACAATTGGAATCTAAAGTATAAATTTTATGAATTTACAATATAGAAATTATGAATCTACAGTATAGAAATTATACATTTACAGCATAGAAATTATGAATATGGAACCATGTCCACCTTGCAAGGTGGGCACATGCTCATAGCATAATAACTCCACCCACTTTAATTTCTTATGTGGTCAATCTTTGTATAGATTTAATCACTCAAAATATTTATATGGAATACTAATTTTTTACGCGCATTGCGCGGGTGAGATAATGTCCAATGTGTTTTTTTAAATAAGTACTTTAAAGTATATATCAATGCAAGATTATATTGAAATTGTTCATGCATAGATAATTGAATGTTGAATTTGCGTATTTAAATAGGTAATTCTAAGTTTACAAATGCAAGATAATATAGTCAAGATTGATTATAATTTTCTATAAAATAATTGTATAGGTATGGTTGAAACCAAATACGGGACATAAGGGAGAGCAAATAAAAATTAGGCCATAAAATATTAAATATATACTAATATTGAAGAGCTAACTGTTGATTGCCAAACAATGACATTGCGAGGTAGTTTCTCACTTCAATTTGTTGTATGATTTGAATACTCTTTTTATCAATAAATCCCCCAAGTAGTTAATATGATTGGCTTAATTATATATTTTTTTATTTTTTTATATTTTAAAAACAATTATTATTATTATTATTATTATTATTATTATTATTATTATTATTATTATTATTATTATTATTATTATTATTATTATTATTATTATTATTATTATTATTATTATTAGGTCATTTTACATATTAATCTAAACAGCTAATATTTTCAAATATATTTTTACCAACCGTTGATATAATTCACTGGTCAAATCCGCTAATATAATCCGCTAACGCTAACCGCTAACTGCTGGTTGTCAAACAAAGACATTGCGAGATAGTTCTCACTTCAAAACGCTAACCGCTAACTGCTGGGTGTCAAACAAAGACATTGCGAGATAGTTCTGACTTCAATTTGTTGTGTGATTTGAATACTCTCTTTGTCAACAAATCTCTCAAATAGTTAATATAATTGTCTTTATTAATTATATTTTTTTTTAATTTTTTCATGATATTAATAAAATACTTGGTAAATAAATATATAATATTATTTTGTATTATAATTTGTATATTTAATTTTAAAAAATAGTGCACAAAAAAGATAATAGACAATGTAGTGAATATAATCAATTGATGAATTTGAATGTACAGAATTTTTATATTGGAGAAAAATAAAGATAATATAAATAATAAAATTATTTCTCTTAATTAATTTATTGATAATGAATATTTTTTAATAAAGACATTGTAGGGACAATGTAGCGAATATAATCAATTGATGAATTTTAATTTAAAGAGTTTTTATATTGGAGAAAAATAAAGACAATATGACTAATGAAATTATTTCTCTTATTTAATTTATTGTTAATGAATAATTTTTTTTGAATAAAGATATTGTAGACATATAATTCTAAATTAAAGAAATGCATATGTATTATTTTTTTGTTGTAACTACTAAATTATTATTTAATTTAATAAGAATAAAATATAGTACTAATTATGTCAACTTTGATTGGGATGACGTTCGAACTTAAGACATTTCTTATTGAAATCAATGAATAAGTTAACGGTGAACTAACATAAATTAACGGAAAAGATAATATTTAACAGAAAAGTTAACGGATAATCATATTCATTAAGGATAAATTAGGAAATCTTAAAGGAAAAAATAAAATCTGATCAATCTGAGCCATTCATTTTATTAAAATCTGTGACCGCCATTTTTTCTACCCACTATAGGCCTGACTCTCTTGGGTTCTTATTAGTATATATATATATATATATATATATATATATATATATAGTAGATAATTTAAATTGATGTAAATAGTTGTTTTCGTAGTTAATCTAAAAACATAATAAGTATTAATCAAAGTTGTATCCCTCATTTAGGTTCATGTTTTAAATGCTAATCATTTTGTACATTGTGCTTTTAGAGTTATACTATACAATTTTTTGAACAAAAATACCCTTACTGTTATAACTTTCGTTATCTTTTCCATTACTTTTACCATGCACACGCATCCACCATATCTTTTCTTATATATTTTTTAATGATAACAATATTTGTAAGATATTATATAATCATTATTATATATTAGATTAATGTAATAAATAAATTTTATTTCACTTAGATTTTAATTAGTAAAAACTTGTTAGTTATTTTTAAAAATATAAATATTGGGTATATGGGCATCGCGCATAGAAAAGACTAATTTCAAAATAAATGTGATCAAATTATTCATAAATAGTAAAATTAAAATATCATCCATAGAACCGTTATTGTCCGTATGGGCTTATCCCACTAGTTCAGTATACAGTATTTGAGAGAATAGATCAAGATTTGAACCTCGACAGCGACAATGTGAAATTATGCCCAAAATAAACAGATCTCATTACTTCACCATGATTTACATAATCTCAAAATACTCTACCGAGTCGGAGTTATGGATTCAAAATTTTTTGGGGGAAGAATCTGCTATTACAACTTTATTTCAATTTCCAACAGAGAAGAATGATGAGATTGTGAATGGAATGCAGATGGAAAGACAAATAATTTAACCATCCCAAATGCTCAACTAAACACAGTGGCGCACTCACGTAGACAACACAATGTGGGTTGACCACTCAACCAAATTTTGGAAACTTACTGTTCACATAAAACAACACACACATAGTGAGAACATGTCTTTTTATTCTTTTTTTTTTTTTTTTTTTTTTTTTTATAAAAAAAAGTGGAATAATCTCAACCGTATATCCAAATTGATCAAATGGGCAATAGTTGAAATTAATGAAATTTTTTTGTTACATATTCATAATTATTATGAACTTTAGGAGTGCATTGAATTAACTTTACGGTCCATCCGCTATAACTAATGTCGCACTCCGGATATAAAAAGAGAACACACAAGTTTGTTGCAAGGTAACAAATCAATGCAATTAACTTGAGTGAACTCTCTTTTGATTTTGAGTGCATAATTAGTTATTTATGGATGCACGTACTCTCAAACTTGTTCAATACATGGGCTCCGTTTGGCAAACCTAGCTGAAAAGCTATAAGCTGAGAGCTGAAAGCTGAAAAGGAGATGAAAATTGAAAAGATATAAGCTCGGAGCTGAAAATTGAAGAGCTGTTATGATTGAAAGTGTTTGGTAAAATTAACTTTTTGATAAGCTGATAAATGTAAAATGACTAAAAAGGACATCTTCATAAAATTTAAATTAGTTTGTTTACATATTAAAATTTAAAATTTTGTCTTTAAAAAAATTAACATTTTGAAATAAAACTATTAGCATAATCATGATCTAGCATCACATAATGAAGTTGCAATATTGTTGCAAATCTCATAATAATAATAATAATAATAATAATAATAATAATAATAATTACAATGAAAGTTGCGGATAAAGGAGAAAAAAATGATTTTAATTGGAGGGATAAATTATGTCATTTCTATAAAATAATAAGGATAAAGATGAAAAAAAAAAATTAAAAAGCTATGAGCTTATTTTGAAACGCTACCTAAGGTAACCTTCCAAAATAAGCTCTTATTTTAAATTAGAAACTTATTTTGGGAACATTACCAAACAGGACTTATAGCTTATTAGTAGCTTAAAGTTTATAATAATTATAAAAATATCATCATATATTTTTTCTCCTATTTTTTCACTGATCAACCTAGTTTGACATATTAGATTATTTCATATTTTTTTTCTTCAAAAAGACATGTTCTCATACATACATCCATCGATATATATATATATATATATATATATATATATATATATATATATAATTAAAAAGAATTATATAGAATAATAATTCATGACTAATTCTACAATATAAGTACGTATAATTAATGACTAACACCATCATTTTCTCTTAAATTAATAAATTACAAACAATTTGATAAGTTAAATAAGACAATATGAAATATATAAGCAGTCGTTATATTATAGACCGCGGTGCATGTGCACCGCGGTCAAAAACGACACCGTTTCTTTAAGTAAAGAAACAGCCGCCGTTAGAGTTAACGGAGTCCGTTTGTTTGGTATATTAAACACCAAGTGACACTACAGTATATCTAAACCGACACTGCAGTTATATCAAAATAATACTGTAGTTATAGTGAAATGAAACTGCGGTGTATATAAACTGAAACTGAATAACATTTCACATATTTGAGTGTATATCTACTATACTAATAAGAGACCAAGAGAGTTAGGCCTATATTGGGTAGAAAAAATGGCAGTCAAGTTTTTTAATCAAATGAATGGCTCAGATTGATCGGAGTTTAATTTTTTCTTAAGATTTACTAATTTATCCTTAATGAATATGATTTTCCGTTAACTTTTCCGTTAAATATTATCTTTTCCGTTAATTTCTGTTAGTTCACTGTTAACTTATTCATTGATTTCAATAAGAAAGGTCTTAAGTTTGAAGTTCGAACCCCATCCCAATCAAAGTTGGCATATTTAGTACTCTATTTTACTTTTATTAAATTAAATAATAATTTAGTAGTTACAACAACAAATAATACATATGCATTTCGATCTTTAATTTAGAATTGTGTATCTACAATGTTTTTATTAAAAAAAAAATTATTCATTATCAATAAATTAAATAAAAGAAATAATTTCATTATTTATATTGTCTTTATTTTTTTTCAATATAAAAATTCTTTACATTCAAATTCATCAATTGATTATATTCGCTACATTGTCCCTACAATGTCTTTATTAAAAAAAATTATTCATTATCAATAAATTAATTAAGAGAAATAATTTTATTATATTATATTATCTTTATTTTTCTCCAATGTAAAAATTCTTTACATTCAAATTCATCAATTGATTATATTCACTACATTGTCTATTATCTTTTTTGTGCACTATTTTTTTTAATTAAATATCAAAGTTATAATACAAAATAATGTTATACATATTTATTTACCAAGTATTTTATTAATACCATGAAAAAATTAAGAAAAATATAATTAATAAAGCCAATCATATTAACTACTTGATGAATTTGTTGACAAAGAGAGTATTCAAATCACACAACAAATTGAACTGAGAACTATCTCGTAATGTCCATGTTTGACAATCAGTAGTTAGCGGTTAGCGTTAGCGGATTATGTTAGCTGATTTGACCAGCGAATTATATCAACGGTTGGTAAAAAGATATTTGGAAAAATTAACTTTTTAGATTAACATGTAAAATGACCTAAGGGTATACATATATTTACTAATAATAATAATAATAATAATAATAATAATAATAATAATAATAATAATTGTTTTAAAACATAAAAAAAAAATAATTAAGTCAATCATATTAACTACTTGGGTGATTTTTTTACAAAAAAGAGTATTCAAATTACACAACAAATTGAAGTGGAAAACTACCTCACAATGTCCTTGTTTGACAATCAACAATTAGCTCTTCAATATTAGTATATATTTAATATTTTATGCCCTAATTTATATTTGCTCTCCCTTATGTCCCGTATTTGGTTTCAACCATACCTATACAATTATTTTTATTGACAATTATAATCAATCTTGACTATATTATCTTGCATTTGTAAACTTAGAATTACCTATTTAAATACGCAAATTCAACATTCAATTATTTATGCATGAACAATTCTAATATAATCCTGCCTTGATATACTTTAAAGTACTTATTAAAAAAAAACATTGGGCATTATCCCAACCGCGCAATGCGCGTAAAAAACTAGGCGCTCCGTTAACTTTTCCGTTAAATATTATCTTTCTCGTTAATTTCGGTTAGTTCACCGTTAACTTATTCATTGATTTCAATAAGAAAGGTCTTAAGTTCGAAGTTCGAACCTCATTCCAATCAAAGTTGGCATATTTAGTACTCTATTTTACTTTTATTAAATTAAATAATAATTTAGTAGTTACAACAAAAAATAATGGGATAAAGTACAAATAAGCCACTGAACTATTTGGAAAAAAGTAATTAAGCCATGGAACTCAAATAACCCCCAAATAAGCCATTAAACTCAGAAAAAAAGAGCAATTAACATTTTTAACAAGTTAACTCCAGGTTTTTACTGACTGGATTGCCAAATGTTTATTTTATTTACGTTTTTTTATTATTATAATCCATCTACATAGTAATATATTTTAAAGTAATTATAATCAAAGTAGTTTTGTCTTGTCTAGATCTAATTTATTTATTTATTATTATTTTTTAAAACAAAAGATCTAGTGAAAAATAATAATAAATAAACAAATCAAATCTCGACAAGATAAAACTATTTTGATTATAATTATTTTAAATATAATACTATCCAAGTGGATAATATTAATAAAAATAATAATAAACGTAAATAAAATAAACATTTGGCAATCCAATCAGCAAAAACTTGGAGTTAACCTATAAAAAATGTTAATTGTTCTTTTTTTTCAGGGTTCAATGGCTTATTTGCTCTTTTTTTCCGGGTTCAATGACTTATTTGATGGTTATTTGAGTTCGATTGCTTAATTGATGTTTCCCAAATAGTTCAGTGGCTTATTTGTACTTTATCCCAAAAATAATACATATGCATTTCGATCTTTAATTTAGAATTATGTATCTACAATGTTTTTATTGAAACAAATTATTCATTATCAATAAATTAAATAACATAAATAATTTCATTAGTTATATTGTCTTTATTTTTCTCCAATATACAAATTCTTTACATTCAAATTCATCAAGTGATTATATTTGCTACATTGTCCCTACAATGTGTTTATTAAAAAAAAAAATTATTCATTATTAATAAATTAATTAAGAGAAATAATTTTATTATATTATATTGTCTTTATTTTTCTCCAATGTAAAATTTTTTACATTCAAATTCATCAATTGATTATATTTACTACATTGTCTATTATCTTTTTTTGTGCACTATTTTTTTTTTAATTAAATATCAAAGTTATAATACAAAATAATGTTATATATTTATTTACCAAGTATTTTATTAATACCATGAAAAAATTAAGAAAATATAATTAATAAAGTCAATCATATTAACTACTTGAGGAATTTGTTGACAAAGAGAGTATTCAAATCACACAACTAACAAATTGAAGTTAAAACTATCTCGTAATGTCATTGTTTGACAATCAGTAGTTAGCGGTTAGCGTTAGCGGATTATATTAGCTGATTTGACCAGCGAATTATATCAACGGTTGGTAAAAAAATGTGAAAAAATTAGCTTTTTATATTAACATGTAAAATGACCTAGAGTATACATATATTTAATAATAATAATTGTTTTAAAAAATAAAAATAAATAAAAATATATAATTAAGCCAATCATATTAACTACTTGGGAGATTTATTTACAAAAAGAGTATTCAAATTACACAACAAATTGAAGTGGAAAACTACCTCGCAATGTCCTTGTTTGATAATCAACAATTAGCTCTTCAATATTAGTATATATTTAAAATTTTATGCCCTAATTTTTATTTGCGCTCCCTTATGTCCCGTATTTGGTTTCAACCATACCTATACAATTATTTTATTGACAATTGTAATCAATTTTGACTATATTATCTTGCATTTGTAAACTTAGAATTACCTATTTAAATATGCAAATTCAACATTCAATTATTGATGCATGAACAATTCTAATATAATCTTGTCTTGATATACTTTAAAGTACTTATTAAAAAAAACATTGGGCATTATCCCAATCGCGCAATGCGCGTAAAAAACTAGTTGTACAATAAAGCTGTAATTATATCAAAATGATCATGTAGTTGTGTTTTAATGAAACTATAGTGTATATAAAATAAAATTAAATAACATTTTCACATATTTGAGTCTATAAATATCGAATGAAACTATAGTTATATCGAAATGAAACTGTAGTTGTGTTCAACTGAAACTGCAGTGTATACAAAATGACACTGAATAACAGAGTTACTTTTTGCAAAAGGGTCCAAAATGGCGGAAACAAACACTGTTAATTTTCATTTAAAAAAAAGACGCACGGTGCATAATGGATTATGCACCACGGTGCATAATATAATTTGCCATATACGGAGTATAAGACGGCCAAAGTATTCCTAAACGATATAGTAATGATTGCAGGCTCATACTCCAAAGAGACACACACTACATACAAGTCTGATCTCAAATGCCTTTTGCATTTGGACTTTTCTTATTATCATGAAAAGTTACATAAATAAATTCATTTTAATATATTAAATAATTATTTTTATTCTATTAAAAATTTATTTTTATATAATATATTAAATAATAAATTTTTAATATATTAAAAATTTATTTTTTTAAAATTAACATTCAACATTTTGAAAATAAAATTTTAATAAATTAAAAATAAATTTTATGTCAGTAATTTATTTTTTAAAATAAATCATAATTGATTATATAATGATTGTATTATCATTTGGGCATGCACAATCTTTGAAGTTGATGATAGAATGGTAGACTAGGTAACAGTTCCATGGTGGACAGGTGGAGGCCTGCAATCAACCTTAAATTACAAAAAATAAACAAATCAATGTCAAAGGCCGACAACCTCAATTTTTATAATGGATTATTTGTTTCGGATTTCAAGAAAACGTGGCCTAATTCTTGGAATCGTGGGAATGCAAATATGTCCAATTTTCCATTTTTCTGATTCATAACTTCCTACTCAATATGCGTTAAAGGGCATTCTCAACCCTTCTCCAATTTATTTATTTTTTTAATTATAAATTTAATTCCTCGATATCATCTTATTGGTGCGTGTTAGCTACACGTCACGTGCCATTGAGGTTTTGACAGGTTTTTTCAGAGAAACAATTCTCTTTGAAGAATAAGCTTCTATCCCCTCCAACCATTTTCTCATGCTTTCTCCTCACTCTTTCTCCTCGATTGGAGATAGATGACCTAATAGTTTAACTGACAACTTATTGATTTAAATTCCGCTCTAGTCCCACTCGTAAAATTTGTTTCTTACTTGAGAGTAGAGTTAGAGTTAGTCCAAAATTTTAAATTTTATATTTGTATTAATAGTTTAATTTGTTTATCATTTATTCTAAGTTTTTTGCCCGGATTCTATCACAAATAATTTCATTAACTTTTTTTCTTTTTGCGTGACGAAAAAATTCGCAACAATCACATGATATGTGCAACTATGTAAACCTAGCTACTCCTATATAATAGCTTGTAAACGAATCACACTAAGAAGACCATCTATGTATTATGACCTTAATTGACAAGTAGAGTGTTGAAATGCCATATTCTTTTATTTCTTAAAGTAATAGCAAATCATTAGTGATAATGGTTGATTTAGCTTTTCTTCCCACGCTTTTTACCTTTCGGTTTATTCATTATGGAGTAAGTGATGAAAAAAGTATTACACACTAATGGACCCATGATGAGAGGTATGATGCATGTGCAATGAGCGATGACTCTTTGGGCATTCTCAGACTTTACAAGATTATAGTGAGACACCTTTAACGTTTTACGTAGGATAAACTCCTTCTCCGATCCAACCCAATCAAAAAATCATATTTAACATTTTTCTTTTTTTTTGTTTTGCTCTAATTGATAAAAAACATATTAATTGGCTAAACACTCCTATGTCATAGGCTATTCTTGACCAATGAACAAAAACCTAAACTATTAAATTGAAAAAAAATTTATACACATCTATTTTTAGTTAAGAACGGATCCATATAGTATTTTCTTTAACTTTTTATGCATCATTACGCAAGAAACACGTAACGCCATAACAATATATGTCTGCGTATGTTATTTACAACAAACACAAATGAATTATCAAACATAAATGACCAATTTTTATTATTGTGTCCATACATACTTTATGTATTAGTGTCAAATTGTACCTACCTACATCGATCAATATCTATTTATGTATATCGACGCTTATCTACTCACTTTCCACAATCGTATCTACCCTTGTTCCTGAAACCCCCACCCTATCATCACACATCATTATATTCACTACAACTCTATTTTCATTATTTTTGTCGTTTACTTTTACATACTACTACTTATCTACTTTCACTTATTTATCAACCCACCTTATGACCTTAGACAATAAAGAATCACAATGAAATAAACTAATCGAAGTTACCTATAGGCGTTACGTAATGCTCAGAATCAAACTTATAACCTTATGACTACCAAGTCAACAGTCTAACAAACTTGGTTTAAGTTGCTTCAAAATTCAAATAATTTTAGACTTCATAAATGGACAATAATTAAATTTGAACATAGTTTGTTAAAATAAATTAATATTTTTCAAAAAAGAGTAAAATATTTCATGAACATAGTAATCATCGTATAATGACATACGTAATGATAATTTAAAAAATGTTATACCCAAATTGTAACTAAAAAATATAATGAACATCACAACGTCGCGTGCTAGATTTATTAATTTATAGAGTCTGGGTTCGAAACTTGATGTTTATATTTTTTTTTGTGTGCCATTATGTATTAAGTTGTGTGCCTGTATTAATTTGTTGTGTGCCCATTATTTGTCGTCAAAGTCCTCTATATATTGTTGTTCTCATTTGAACTCAAGCCTATATATATATATATATATATATATATATATATATATATATATATATATATATATATATCACAATCATGCATATTAATTAGAAAGCTGGCTGAATTTTGGGAGAGATAGAGAAAGAGAGAGGGAGAGAAATGGGAGAAGAGGTTGTGGAAAAGCAGATATTGGAAGAGAAGATGATCGGAAAAGATGAACTTCACTTTGTTTTAGTACATGGGATTGGTGGTGGCGCCTGGTGCTGGTACAAACTCCGGTGTCTTTTGGAGAACTCCGGCGGCTGCAAAGTTACCTGCCTTGACCTCAAAGCCTCCGGCATCGATCCGGCCGACGCTAACTCCGTCCTCTCTTTCGACGACTACAACAAGCCCCTCATTGATTTCTTGGCTTCTTTACCTCACAATCAACAGGCCAGTCTTCAAAATTCTCATACAAATTTTTGTTTCCAACAGTCAAAAAGTGGTAAAAACAATTTTACCCACATTTAGATAAACTTATTTTTATCAACGGTTAGTAATTTTCAATGTTACTTCAATAATTAGTTAATATTGAAACAAGTTATGCTGTTAAGGTCATCAAAATTGAATTTTTAGATATGGTTGGTCGGAAATTTTCGATCAAGAATCTGTAAAATTCTAATACTTTTATAAAAGATGGGCGTTTTCTTAAAGTTTAATAATCAAATTTAAGATAGCATTTGTTTAATTAATTAATTTGAAGATAATAAATTGTAGGGTGTTAATTATTATAGGTAATACTAGTAGGACATAGCGCAGGAGGATTGAGTGTAACAGATGCAAGTCACAAGTTTCCCCAGAAAATAAGCTTAGCAATTTATGTATCAGCTACAATGTTGAAAACTGGGTTCAATTCCGAACAAGACATCAAAGATGTAAGTATTATTATTAATTTTTTTTTTTGAATGTTATTGGCTCTATTACATTATAATATCTGTTCATATACTTTCTTAACCTACTAAAACACAAAAACACCTCTACTGAAGCTCGAACTCACAACCTTCCAAATAGAAGTCCAACCCAGATACCATTAAACCACATAGTCCTGGTATTATTATTATTAATTATTATTATAGTTTTCTGCATATATCATGGTCATTATCATGCATGATTAATTTGGTGCCTCCACCCAACAACAACTTGCAGAAAACATGCTTACGTTACATATATATATATATATATATATATATATATATATATATATAATGACAAACTTTTTATATTTCTTATTTCTTGTGAATTACTAGTTGATTACATGCATAATACAATAAGATATAATAAAAAGAGTCGGCTGAAAATTAAAAGTAATGTAGTGTAATTAATATGTAATGAGTTAATTCCATAATGTAAGGAGATACAATAAAAAAGAGTCGGTTGAAAATTAAAAGTAATGTAGTGTAATTAATATGTAATGAGTTAATTCCATAATGTAAGGAGATACAATAAAAAAGTCGGTTGAAAAAGTAATTTAATGTAATTAATAAGGAATATGGTTGTCCGGTAGGTTTTGTTTTTGTTTTTTTTAATGATAAGGTAAGTTTATGAGGAGAGTGGGTGCAACATAACAGGGAGTTCCAGACTTGTCTGATTTTGGTGAGGTGTTTGAGGTGTACGATGCTGTGTTTGGACTTGGGTTGACTGAAACTCCGACTAGTCTACTTGTCAAGAAAGAATTTCAACGAGAAATCATCTATCAAATGAGTCCTTGTGAGGTAAGTCAACATCTCATAATTAATATAGAATAGCTATTATTGTTTGTTTTTACTTCAAGACATAATTCAACTTAAATTTGATTAAAATAGGATTCAACATTGGCTGCAATGCTACTCCGACCCGGGCCAATCAAGGCTTTGCTAAATGCTCGTTTTCAAGAGGGGGAGGATGATGTGGAAAGAATTCCTCGGATATATATTAGATCCATGCATGATAATGTAGTTAAGCCCGTGCAGCAAGATGCGATGATCAAGAGGTGGCCGGCGGCAGCCGTGTACACTTTGGAATGTGACCACAGCCCATTTTTCTCAGCTCCGTTCATGCTCTCCGGCCTGCTTCTCAGAGCTGCTACCTCTCTAGGCATGCTGAAATACTAAGATATAATGCATACATTTGAGTGTTGTTTGAGCAAAACTCAAATAAGTTAGCATTTGAGTGAAATCGCAAACTAAAATTGATTGTAGTAATAAACTTAAATGTTTTTAAAGATTAATCTCCGTCGTGTGTTCCGCCGGTGGTTGAAATTTTTTATACAAAGACAGCATAGTAGATGGGCAACCCAACTAAATTGGGCAAACGGTTGACTTGATATTCATACAATTACAAGTTTGACTCTCAACAAAAGCAGCCTATTGGATGACTTTCTTGATTTTTTTTTTGAAAAGCGAATTTCTTGATTTGAGTCTCTTAGTTATGCTTATGAACAACCAAAGCTAGTTTATATGATCTTCTTATGATCTTTTGCCGGCTAGGCGGCTATGGTCACAAAGTGGGATTTACTAATTGCACAACATCAGATAATGACTACGAGTTTCCCTCGACACCAACAAAATATATATATATATATATATATATATATATATATATATATTTATATATATATATATATATATATATAATTCTGGGTTAAAGTTGTGATGTGTCAAAAGTTCGGCAAGGCATAACTTTTGACTTGGTTGTCCGTTTTGGACAAATGTTTTTTTAAAATCGCGTATTTTTTCGAGAACTTCATGTCTTATTAAATACTTTATTAAATGCTTTATAAGAAAAAAATATGAGAACTTCATGTCTTATTAATGAATTTTTAAATTTTTAAATTAAAAAATTGTCCCGTGCATTATTTGATAATCTCTCTTTATAATTGATCAAATTATTTAATTATGGTAAATTAGGGAATAATTAATGATGGTAATAGAAATCCTAGAAGAATATTAGAATTGAAGAATGTTTAATTATTGTGACTCACGGAATACAATACAAGAATATTTAATTATGATTATATTATTATTGTGTGCCTCACGGCCATTATATAGTAACAAAACTTGAAAAGAAACTAATAATAATAATAATAATAATAATAATAATAATAATAATAATAATAATAATAATAATACTAATACTAATAATAATAATAATAATAATAATAATAATAATAATAATAATAATAATATAATATAAGTGGTAAAAATAATATTTAAAAGTAATTAAGTGTTAATAATAATAGTAAGAATATTAACGTAAGAATTATAACATAGAATAAATCGTAATAATTAATAACTATATATAGTCTAGAATTAAATTTGGAATTGTCAGGAAAGTTAAGCGACCTCTGGTGAAATTAACTCTTTATCGATTTAAATATTCTTAATATATTACAACAATTCCATTCTGTGCATCGCACGGGTGAAAATACTAGTATACCTAATAACAAGTTTTGAAATTGGTGGTCTAGTGGATCAAAACATTTGACGGTAAATATGTTACCGGAATATATTAGGAAAGAAGTAGAGCAATTGTATTGCTATGTTCAGATTTCAATATTTTCAGAGTCCCTTACTTGTTACATGAGCTCAACTTTTATACTATGCAATGGTAACGGCTACAATAATGGACACTAACAGCCTCCTAATAAGTGCAACAACTCTCCTCCATAAGTGTCAGGGCTCCTTAGTAATTGTTATGCGCTCTCTTGCATAATTGGTCTTTGATGAGGCGATATTGAACTCTTAGAACCGTTCCACCTCTTCCTATTTCACTCTTGACCATGTTGATTGCTTTGACTATTGTTAGTCTGTTCAAATGTGCTTCGAGTCGGATCCAGTGCTTTGTCCAATTATCCCGTCAGCATGATCCTCGAAATTTATTTTATCTTTTATTTCAAATAGACCTTTGTAACACGTGGTACATTCAAAATTTTTAAAGAGTTAATTGCCATTTTGGTCCATTGACTATGGCGAAAGTATTAAATTAGTCATTGATTATCAATTTTAGTCAATTAAGTATTTTTTTTAAAAGTCCTAAACTATTAATTTTATCCGATTTGATCCTCCGTCAGTTTGGCTGTGAACTGACCGTCTCTTTTGAGGAACAATTTGGTACTTTTGCCAAGTCGAGGGACCAAAACAGTAATTAACTCATTTATTTGTATATAAAAATATAAAATTGTTTAACTTCATTACTTTTTTTTCGGAGTTCAATCTAATAACTCCAATATTTTTTTTCCTAATATACATACATACATACATACATACATACATATATATATATATATATATATATATATATATATATATATATATTTCAACTTTATAATTTCATTTAGTTTTAAACATTTTATTAGAACTCCGTATAAAGATTATCAACGTAGAGAAAAACATATTAAACTTTTTAGCGTTTCAGTCCAAGACATCCTGTGATTCCTATCCTATTTGTTAAGGATGTATTCCAACCAATTATTCTATGTATATTAATTATAGGAATAAGGTTCAAATTGGCCACTGAATGTAATCTGAAAATGCAATTAGGTCACTGAACGAAAAAAAATAACGCAATTAGGCCACTGAACACTCCAAAAACGTGCAATTAGGTCACTGAACACTCCAAATGTATGAAATTTCACCGGATAGCAGGTTACCATCAATTTTAGCAGATTACCTGCTTACGTGATAGCTGAGTTGACATTTTTAATAAATTTTAATAATTACTTTTAAAAAATTAAAAACAAATTAAATAAAAAAAAATTAAACGAAGGCCCACCCCGTCATTTTATTTTATTTTATTTAAAAAATTATTATTAAAAATTATTAAAAATACCAACTCAGCTGCCAAATAAGCAGGTAACCTGCTAAAATTGATGGTAACCTGCTATAAGGTGAAATTGCATACATTTGGAGTGTTCAATGGCCTAATTGCAATTTTTTTTTCTTCGTAGTGACCTAATTGCATTTCCAGGTTACGTTCAGTGGCCAATTTGGACCTTATTCCTTAATTATAATGTGGACACAGATCTAAAACGACATCAACATCTACAAATACAAATATAATAAGAGATAATAAAGTTAGGTCCCTACCTGGAACAAAAATATGTTGGTATAATTGTTTGTTGAAATGAATGATTCATATTATTTTGATTTTAGTATTTTTTTTAAAATTAATTTTCCTATTTTAGCCTCTATTATATTATTTACTTTTCTTAAATTTCCCTACATTCCGTAAGTGTAAACTTTAGTAACGGAATATTCTGTTAACTATTTATTATTTTTAACTTACTCATTGATTTTCATAAGGTCTTTATGTTCGAACTCATCCCAATCAACATTGACATAATTCATAAACATATACTATGAATATGTTAGTGTATTAAAAAAAAAATACAATACAAAATTTAACATGAACTTTGGTCAATTAATTAGAATCACGCATCTGACATTGATGAAACGATACACCTAATTTATAGTATATATTCAACACAGATGAGAAACTATGCCTATTGTCTTTTTGGGAAAGGATGAATTGGTTCTGTTTTTAAAGGTGCACTAGTATTTGTCCCGTGCGATGCACGGTATAAAATTTAAGTATTTTTATTGTTGATAAAATTCAAACCCCAATCACTAAAATTAATTATGAAATGTTACTTTTTTTTTTTTATATAATACTAAATTGGTTGTTATATTAAAACATTACAACATACTATTAGCATATATTATAAAGCATTGTGTTATTAGATATCACATGATATTTTAAAATTTTACATTTAAATAATATATATATATATATATATATATATATATATATATAACATAATTCAAAATTAATAAATTAAACTATATACAGTAAATAAATGATTCTTTATTTTTTCCCAAGACATTTAAAACTCATTGTGATTAATAACCACAATTAATCTAGCAATTAAGGTTATACCATGGAATGATGCCATTTCATTTAGGCGGGAAAATGACATGGCAAAAACATTTTGCTATTATATAGAGTAAGATTGCATCAAGATACTAAAATTGCAGTGAATCAGAAGAAAAATTATAATGAGATCCCCAACATGTATCACCAGGACATTGGGGATACATGTTAGGGATCTCATTATAAAAAAAATGATTAAAATTAAAATAAATTATAAAATTGGAAAAATATATATTTTAGGAAAATAATATTGGAGTTATTAGATTCAACTAAAAAAAATGGAAGTACTGAAATTAAACAATTTTATATACCAATTTGGTACTTTCGCCGTAGTCGATGGACCAAAACAGTAATTAACTCTTTTTAAAATTACAAATACAATTTTGATACATTTTGAGAGAGCTTTAAGAGAGAGAAATGTATTTTTTTAGTACTACTCCATAATATAGTATTTGTTCACATAATACTTTCTCAACCTGTTGAAGCACAAAGAGTCAATATTGCTCCCACTGAGGCTGTTGAAGCACAAAGAGTCAATATTGCTCCCACTGAAGCTCAAACATATGACCTCTCATTTGGAGAATCACTTCATGCCATTTGAAATATGAAAATATCTCTAAAAGTTTTTGTGCACCGCGAGGAAAATGGCCACAAATTATTTTGTTGATCCGGGTCTACCTTGCAAGGTGGACCCGAATCCAAATGTTTACAATTTATATATTAAATGTTCATAATTTATCTTTAAAATTTCATAATTTGTATACTACGAACACACAATGTTAACATATATGTAATTTATTACTTTGTTTTGTATTCATAAGTTCCTTTCAAATACTGCAGTCTACTGTCACATTTGATGACCGTATTGTATTCACAAATTCCCTTCTACAGTTGTTATGTCTTTTAACTTAGAAACACAATTTATATTCTAGAATTTCACAATTCCAATAGTAAAAACATACAATTTATACGTCGTTTAAGACCATAGTTCACATTGCAAGGTGGACTCTACTCTATGGTTTAACAACTCGAAGATGGCAAGCTTGGCTAGATTGGGGAATATGGATTGCGGGTCAATAATATGGGTCAAAGTACGTATTGGGTTGTTGGCTATTGCATTGCTTCGAAAATGCAATCGTAATGTCATAGAAATGCACTAATACAGACATACAGTCATCACTCATCATTCATCAAATATCAAAATAAATAATCAAATGCTTTATGCTTTGATTAGAAATTCAGTGCATAATAAGGAGTGTTCCTTGCTGCAAGAATAAGAACTTTTTCATCATTATGTCCAACACCCCAAAATGCAACACAATCAAGTAAAATCAGTGAAATTATGCAGCAAATTAAAGTATCAAATCTGTTGTACAAGGAGCTCGATTTTTATGCGTCTTCAAGCTTCACTCTCATTGCCCTCACCATGTTGGCCACATAATGAATCAATTTCATCTATGAAAATAATGGAAGGATCGGAGCACAAGTGTTTTAGTAAAAAATTGACACAAGTGACAATCTAACTATTTGATTCATTCTCTCGAAATATTCAAAGCATATTTTTAAATGTTCATCAGATACTACTTTAATCATTTGCCCGTGCACCCACTTATACTGGAACTTAAGTAACGTTCTTTTTTTTTTAACTGCGGCCTTCTCCTCAAGACTGCAGCTTTCAATCTCTTCATGCCTAGAACAAACATTTTGATCTTCAAAATTTCACCCATATGTTCAACTTTGATAACCCACGGCATCATCGTAGGTTGGACTTTGATAAGCAACGTGTTGCTAACCAGATTTCCCACAATGGAAACGCCGGAGAAGCGGCCGGAGTAGTAGGCGGGGGAAGCAGTCATCCCCGCCGCATCTGTCCTTCCCAAATCCGCCGGCATAATGTTCTCCTCCGCCGATGGCAATGCATCATCGTTATCGTTATTATCATTATACATGATGACTAAGTTTTCTGGAAATTCACGGCGGATGACTGTATTTATACAAGAAGAATAACCTCCCTTAACAAACTTCTAGTGCTGGACGAATTCTGGTAAAAGTAGAGTCCTAGTTTATTAAGAGTACTAAAGTTAAAGAAGATCAGAGTTGCAATTAAATTATGGCCTTGTTTGGTAAAAAATTGGCCTATAGGTCAATTTTGACTTATTTAACTATTATTAATTATTAATTGTTTTTTTTTTTTTTGAAAAATTTTATGATACTTCATTAAAAGTAGGCCGAAATAATATCCGGTGGGAGCAGATCCCAATACATAGTTGCAGTCTGCTGATAAGCCGTAGTAGCTAAAGCATGAGCTAAATGGTTCTCTACTCTAGGAATAAAATGAAACGAACAAGACTGAAACGAAGATGCAATAAGCCTGCAAGTGTCAATGGCATAGCCTAGATATGTGCGCAGCACAATAGTTGGTGTAGTAAGATAGCGATGTAGTGTCAGGCAGTCCGTATAAACCTGAACATTCTGCTCACCCCGATCCTTCAACCATGATAGAGCTTCTTTACATGCGAGCACCTCTGCCATAAGTGGAGAGGAGCATCCTTGTAGTGGTCCACTGAATGCCGAAACATATCCCCCATCCGTGTCTAGTAAGAGCACCCCCAAAGCAGCTTGTCCTGTCTCCTGCAAATATCCCCCGTCTACACGGCATATGCGCCTTGGCGGTCCAGGCGGCTCGGCAGCGGAGGGTTCTGGCGCATGGGGGTTGGCGTTCCCTTGGAACGGATTTGGCGTGGTTGTGAGCGTGGTGGGCGGTACTGTGGGCTGCTGCGGGTGCGCCCGAGTCCAAGCCAGCTTGGCAGCAGCGGCTATTTTGAGGACCACCTCCGGTCGTGGTAATGTTGCTTCCCATACGGCCTTGTTCCTTGCTCTCCATATATTGTAAAGTATTGCTACTGCATAGAATATCCCATAAAAGTCTAGAACATTTAGAAGTTCATCAAACCAAACATAAAAAATATTTGTGATTATATTTGGAATTGTGAGGTTAGATTTATCCCAAATGTTCCTTGCAAAATCACACAACACCAAAGCATGCATTGTGTCTTCTTGAGATAATCCACACATGGCACATCGTGGATCCACATCCACCCTCTTTATAAGCAAGTTTGTAGTAGTGGGCAATATATCACTAATGGCTCTCCATAGAAACATTCTCCATTTTGGGGGGATTTTTAATTTCCATAGGGATAACCATTTTGTAAATACCCCATCCGTGTGTTGATAATTTCCCATTACTAGCCTATATCCACTTTTAACAGTATACTCTCCTCTTAAGTCCCCATGCTAGTACCAAGTATCATTATATTCCGGGGAGATGGGTATTTTCACAATTTCCGCCACATCACTAGGTTGAAATAAATCAATTAAGATTGAGGGATCCCAGACACCAGTTTGCTGATCTATCAAACCTGCCACCTTGGCTTCCTTCAACTGTATTGGTATTTCTGTTTGTATCATTGGGTCGTGGTCCCTTCGTAGCCATGGGTGGGTCCATATGAATGTAGACTCCCCATTACCAATTCTGCGCCTGACCCCACCACAAATAATACTCTTTGCTGCCATGATACTCCGCCAGTAGAAACTGAGATTATTTCCCACCTGTGCATCAAAGAACGATCCTCTCGGAAAATACCGGGCCTTATACACACGTGCCACAAGAGAGTCAGACTTAGTCAACATTCTCCACGCCTGCTTTCCTAGCATTGCTAGATTAAATGCTCGCAAATCTTTAAATCCTAGCCCACCATATTTCTTTGGTACACATAAATTATCCCATGCCTTCCAGTGTATTCGCCTGTCAGTTCCAGAATCCCACCAGTAGCGATTCATCGTCATTTCTATCGTCGTACACACTGATACAGGTAACAAGAAAACACTCATTGAAAACGTAGGCATAGATTGTGCTACAGTTTTCAAAAGAATTTCCTTCCCTGCCTGTGATAGCAGTTTTTTATTCCATGATCCAATCCTTTGACGGATTTTATCCTCCACATACGCAAAAACTGCTTTCTTGTGCCTTCCAATAAAAGAGGGGAGTCCCAAATATTTGCCATAATTCGGTGCATGTGCCACACCCAAAATCTGAGCCACAATTTGTCTATCCTCATCACTAGTATTTCTGCTATAACATATATTTGATTTGTGATAATTTACTGCCTGCCCGGATAAATTCTCATAAATAGATAGACACCTTTTAACCTCAGTTGCTTCCTCCGCCTTGGCCTTAAAAAACAGTAGACTATCATCTGCAAATAATAAGTGAGAAATCGGGGGGGGGGGGGGGAGGGGGGGGGGGCTCCTCTTGCTACCCTGCAACCATGTATTGATCCCACATTATGTGCCTGCTGCAACATCAAAGACAGACCCTCTGCACAAATAATAAATAAATATGGGGACAAAGGATCCCCTTGCCTTATTCCACGAGTGGGTATAATAGGATCACATCTTAATCCATTCACCTGAATATTATATGAGACAGAGGTCACACACTTCATAATCAACTCCACCCAACCAGCATGAAATCCCAGCGCCAACATCATCCTTCGTAAGAAGGGCCATTCTACCCGATCATATGCTTTCGCCATGTCTAGTTTAAGGACACTCCATCCCCCCACTCCACATTGTTTCCTATTCAGAAAATGCCCCACCTCTGCAGCTAATAGTATATTATCCGTTATTAATCTATCCGGGATAAATGCGCTTTGTGACTCAGATATTACTCCTTCCATTAACGGCTTCATTCTATTAGCCAGCATTTTTGCCATAACTCTATAGACCACATTACTGAGGGCTATAGGCCGCAAATCAGTGACATACTCCGGGGTTTTCTTCTTAGGGATTAGAAAAATATTAGTCTCAGTCAACCCAGGCGGGAAATCACAGGACTCAACACAATTAATTATAAAGCTCGCCACATCACCCCCAACCACATCCCAAATATGTTGGTAAAAACCTGAATTCATTCCATCCGGACCTGGTGCCTTGTCCGGGAACATCGCAAACAGTGCACTCTTAACCTCATCCAGCTCAAATGGACGTAACAAAAACTCATTCTGTGCCTGCGTGATTCGCGGGACAATTCCCTCAAAGAAATCCTCCTCAGTTCCCGGGGTTCCAGCAGAGAAAAAACACTTATAATATTGTAGGATAATATTTTTCATAAGTTCGAGGTCGTGTGCGTCAACATCTACGGGCACGAATATCATCCGGAAATTGGCAGGTTTTGAGGGTCAAGTTACACCAATTTTCGGTACTGTGTTCGGCACCTACGGGCACGAATGTTAAGCACCTTTTCTTCTCAAAATTCTGCTCCTACTCCTTTCTTGCTATTGTGTTCTGCCCGTGCTCTTGTTCGCCGGGTTCGTTCGTTTGGGTGCTCAAACGTCGAACCGTTCTACGTTTTATCATGGGAAACCTAGGCCACAACGCTCCTAGGACTTTTGGGAGGTGGCAAATAAGGTTTTAGGGAAAGAAAGGCACCTCGCCTAACTCGTACTTTCTTCTTTCTTCCTTCTCCTTCTTTCTTGTTTTGGATTATACTCTAAGAAAAAATCCTTTCTACTTTCTTGTTGTTTGGAGTTATAATCTTAGGATTATAACTCCATTTTGGTTGATATATATTGGTATATCTTTTCATAGATATATATGTATATATAACTTTGGATCCGTTTTATATATATTTGTATGTATATATATATATATATATATATATATATATATATATATATATTTCGGATATTATATCCAATAATATTTTATATATATTTTCGAGTGTATATATAAATATTATTTTTGGGATATTAAATCGATTTTGGTTCATTATCACCAACAGTGAGCACGTGCGCACATTGCAAGGTTGACACGGTTCAATATCCAAAATTTTTATATTATAGATTCATAATTTCTGTACTGTAGATCCATAATTTCTATATTGTAGATTCATAAAATTTATACTTTAGATTCATAATTTCTAAACCGTAGATTCATAATTTAAATACAGTAGATTCTAAACCTTACATCTCATTCTAATTGTGTTATGATTCGATTTATAATGTCCATCTAATTACATTGTATCTTGAATTAATTATAAATATGGCCCTGTTTGGTAAATGGTTGTTAGTTGATTATGTCAATTAGATGGTATAAATATTTGATAACATTAGTTGTTGTAGAAATATGTTTATAAATTAGCTGTTAGTTGATAGCTGCTAAGGGTGTCAAAGTGGGTCGAAGCCCGCGGGTTAGCCCGCATCCGCCCCGTGGTGCTATCGTTATATCCTACACCACGGCGCACATAGCACTGTGCGCCGGGCGCCTCCCAAAACGACGTCGTTTTGGGGTCGTGTTGGGAGGCGCGATAGGAAGTTGCTGGGATTATGTGTATTTGTTCACAACGTTATGTGTATTTGTTTACAACGTTATGTGTATTGGTTCATACAGTTATGTGTATTTTTTTATACAATTATGTACATTCTTTTTATACAATTATGTACATCCGAATCAGAAAATTTGTGTGTATTATGTTAAGAGTTGATGTGTATTATGTTAAAAGTTTATGTTTATTATGTATTATGTTAGATTATGTGTATTATCTTTTAAAAAGAGTATGTATATTTTGTTATATAATTATGTACATTCTTGAATAGCGGGTTTTTTTTAAAGAAAAAACTACTGTCATTCACTGGGGCGGGAAATTTCAAAAAAAAAATAAATTAAAACGACGTCGTTTTGCATCTGGGCGCATAGTGCAACGCGCGCCGAGGTGTAGGATATAAATTGCCCCCGTGGTGGGGCGGGTTAGGACCGTAGGAAATTAGGCCCGTGAAAATGCGGGCCAAACGGGTCTGGCCCGCGGATGGCTAAAGCCCGCGCGGGCCAGGCCATATTTTAAAAAAATAAAAATTATATATATATATATATATATATATATATATATATATATATATAATATCTTCATTCATAGGCAGTGTGTAGATCTGACCCATCTAAGAGTGCGCAGAAGGGAGAATTCCAATTAATTCAATAATCCTTCGCCAATTCTTAATTCAATAATTCTTAGAGTACGCAGTTCTCCGGTTCTCCCGTCCTCGTCTCGCCTCCAACTCTAGGAAACAATTACGAATTACCAAAACTAAATCATCAATTCATACATATTTATGAATTGCTAAATCGCTTCCAACTCCAGCAAACATAATATTTATATATGTATTATACATAGCTGGGGGCTGTAGAGGGAAAACCTGAAGCCGAGAGAGAAATAGAGTGTGTCGTTGAACCCTAGCTTTGATCACCCTTCCGCAATTCTACTTAACGCGCGGTATCGATTGGTGAGATTTGGGCGAGGTTGATGGATTTTATTGAAGTTTTCGGTGCATTGAGGTGTATCATACACCGTGAGGATGCGAAAAAACAACCAATAAATAGCGACATATTTCAAGCGGTTTTAACATGTTTATATGTTATTTACTGTTTTATTTTTAAATTGAACTGATGACCCGCGGGCCAGCCCTTGAGACCCGCAAGGCCGCATGGGACGGGCTTGGACTGTGTAGTTCCAAGCCCGCCAAATTAAAAGCCCGCGATGGGGCGGGTCGACCCGCATTGACACCCCTAATAGCTGTTTAGTATAATTTTTTTTCTGAAAAAGTTTCTTAGAGTAGCTTTTTAAATTTTAGCATTTTAAGGTTGCAAAAAGCTAATTAACCAAACACTTATATTGATATTTTAACTAAATCAAACAATTAATAATAGTTAATTTAATTTTATTTATTTATTAACTTCTCTCTGCCTAGGGTTTCTAGGTTCTCCGGTCGTTTCTTCGACGTTTCTTCACGGACGAGTTCCGATTGCGACAACGACAGCCAGCGACGTTCATCCCTGCATGCTAGATGGTTTCGACGACAACTGAACCGGATGTGGCTGGCCTGACGGCCAAGTGGGCTGATATCGTGCTCCAGGAGGAAGCCACGGCGTTTCTGCCGGATGAAGGGGACGGTGCCAAGGAGGGGGGCGGCGAGGTGGAGGAGAGTTTGGGGGGTGGTGGGAAAGTTCTTGACACGAAAGCTAGTCAGGTTGGAATTTATGAGTCAGGTCCTGGCATCGGTGTGGCAGCCGGTGAGCTGGGTTGAGGCAACGGAGGTTGAGCCTGGTCATTTCCTGTTTGTTTTTCATCATGTAACGGACATAGAACGAGTTCTGAACGAGGGGCCCTGGTCTTTTGATAACAGTACGCTCGTGTGTAAATAGGTCCCTGATGGAGTTATGCCGGTTGATGTAGTGTTAGATACGGTGGATTTATGGGTCCAACTGCATGGACTGCCGAATGGATATTCGTCTAGTCGGATTCTGGAACAAATTGGAAATTTCTTGGGTACGTTTGTGAAATTTGATGATCGCTTCGACAATGCCCCGTGGAAGATGTATCACCGTATTAGGGTTTCGCTGCCTGTTGACAAGCCCTTGAAAAGACGAATGAATTTTATAAAACGTGATAAGACGAGTTGCTGGGTCACGTTCAAGTACGAACGCCTTCATACTTATTGCTATTTCTGCGGGATGCTAGGGCACCCGTATCAGTTTTTTCGTGGGGCAAGGGACTCGAAGATGCCGGTAGAGGAGTATTTGTATGGCCCGGAGCTACGGGCAGGAGGGAGCCGTGGCCCTAGGCCGGTGGGGGGCAGCTGGTTTTTTCCGACGGGTCGGCAGGCCGTGGGGCAGAAACCGCAGGTGGATCGGCCGGATGTAGGGCGGTCTTCGGGGGGTGGGAACCGGACCGAGGGGGTGGTTGAGGGGGAGGTGGTGGCGGTTGCCAAACGGCGCCGGGGGGAGACGGATGGTGAGGGACGAAGGTGCGAGGGAGGAGATATTGTCATGGCCGAAATTCCAAAAAACTTGTAGCAGGCGGGTTCTGGTTCCCAGACCCGCCCGAATCAATGAGTACTCTAAGTTGGAACTGCCGTGGCTTGGGTAATCCACGGACAGTTCGGGAGATTGTGGACATGGTGTCCCGGAAGCAGCCCAACTTTGTATTTCTAATGGAGACTAAAGTGGCACGCGATCATGCAGAACGATTACGTGTTAAGATTGGCTATGAAGGACTGTTTTATGTTGATAGTGATGGGTTAAGTGGTGGTATAGCTTTATTGTGGAAAAGGAATAGTATGACACGACTAATCAGTTACTCAACGAACTATGTTGATGTTGGAGTAACTATTGCAGGCTCTCCTGAATGGCGAATGACGGGTTATTATGGGTTTTCTGAATGAACAAGATGCGCTGAGTCATGGGATCTTTTGAGAACACTTTCGGGTAGGTCGAATCTCCCGTGGATTGTTATTGGAGATTTCAATGATTTGTTATATCAGAATGAGAAGAGAGGGGGAAATCCGCATCCGAATAGCCTCCTACGCGGTTTTGGGGAAGCTATTGAGGACTGTGGGCTTGCTCAGTTGCCTATGGTTGGTTATCCGTACACATGGGAAAAGGGGAAGGGGACAGTAAACTGGATGGAGGAGAGGCTCGATAAAGTTCTAGTGACAGATGAGTGACGGAGTATGGTGATGGGGGCTAAGGTGATGAATCTGAGAACCCGTAAGTCTGATCACTCGGCTCTCTTTCTGGGGATTCAAGACTCCGCTGGGGGTGTTGGGCCTCGTAGGAGGGGTTTTCGTTTTGAGATGGCCTGGTTGCACGATGAGGGGTGCAGGAATGTGGTAGAGCAGTCCTGGCAGGAGGGGAGGGGCCAGGGATTACAGAACTGTATTCAGTACTGTGGGACCCGGTTAACACGATGCGGTGGAGACCGGTATCATAAGTACGGAAAACGGATCAATGAACTGACAAGAGAGCAGCAGCGACTGAGGGGGCGTACTGACCCGGCTTCCCTTGCTGAGTTCCAGCGCCTAGAACAGTTGTTAAGCTGTACTGAGGCTCAGTAGGATGCCTACTGGAGGCAGAGAGCCAAGCAACACTGGCTTAAGGGGGCAGACGCTAATATGAAGTTTTTTCACCGAAAAAAGAAGAATACTATTTCTAGACTGATGAATGGTAATGGGGATTGGGTTGAGGGGGAGATGTTCCTTCGTCCTTGATTCCGAATCCTTGCTCATCCTTCGCTTTGGAAAATTCTCATAGCTTGGTAACATTTTAAATGTTGCTGTCATTGAGCTCAAGTATCCGTAGTAATTTGGCTTGGCCCCTTTTATGTTGAATGGTGACTAGTGATGTATATGATTTCACTTCTATCCTTAACTCACTACTACTACAGGAAAAGGACACTAGGACGTGAATTATAATTTTTATTTTATTTTATATTTATTTGATACAAATTCCAGTTTTTATCTTGTACAAAAAATATTATTCACATCCTGTACATGCAGTCATAGTCAAACTTCAAAGCTTTCAACTAATTAACTTCAATACATACTAAATTAAACTTCAATACATTCAATTCATAACATACTTCAACACTTCAAAGTTTTTAACACATATGTAAACTAAACTTCAACACCTTAATCCATACATTCACAACAATATCAATATGCACTTGAAAGTTCTCAACATTTCAAATTAAAGTTCGCAACATATACATGTAATAAGCTAGCTAAGTACCAACAATACATCATTAAAATTAACTAAATAAGAGTTCAAAAATTTATATACATTCTTCAACAAAATATTTAGACCAAACCTCACGAATCTCATCAATTTGCTATTGTGAGTAAGGCTATCCATCAAATGCCTACAAAAATTTAAAATAATCAAATAATTAGTTTTAACATTAATAAAGTGTAATTTAAAACTATTTAGTTTTAATAAATTTTACATACCTTGTTTAAATGTTCAAAACCAAAATATAGAGTGCATATTTTATTAATGTATCTCATCACATAATACCCGCACTCCACAGAACTAGGAGTGCAGATTTCATATACATGTATCTCATCACATAATACCCACACTCCACAGAACTGGGTTGTTGAGGACACTACAAAATATGAATTTTTATGTATATATATTATTAAGTTAAACAATAAAAACATTAGTAATAAAATTGTTTTTTTTTTTTTTTTTTGAAAAAGAAAACTTAATTCATTCGATGAATAGAAACAAGATAATGGGGTGGTGAATCCAACCACTCCCCACGACCTGACACAGAAACGACATCCCGTGCTATAGCATGAGCTGCACGATTCGCAGATCGCCTAACACAACTGAAGTTAACCCCGTTAATCATAGAGGCAACTTGTTTTACATCATCAACTAGAAAGCCAAAAGCAGAATAAAAAGACTCTGTGCACAAAGCATAATAACATAATTGTGAGTCTGTCTCAACATCTACCTCTCCCATGCCAGTGTTTTGCATCCAAACCAGTGCTTCCCGGATACAATAAATCTCAGCTTCCGCAACTGTAAACTGCCCTTGCACCCGTATACTCTTAGCAGCCATAAAATGCCCGTCATCATCACGCAAGACCCAGCCTAACCCCATGATATTATGGGCCGAATCCATTGCCGCATCAGTATTCAATTTCAATCTACCCGCCACCGGCCGTATCCACGTGTTCACCCCTATTTGTTGTTCCTGCTCATGCACCCCATCAACCCTTGCGGCACTCCAACTCTCCCAGAAAGTTAAAGAACAGCGCAAAACAGCCCCTTTATTGAAATGCACCCCACGCCAAACAACATCATTCCTACTCCCCCATATCCCCCAACAAAGCATCACATATTTGCATTGTAAATCGCCCGTTAGAGCAGATAAATGAGCAAAGAACCACTCCTGTATATTACCGTGATCAGTCCCCAAAGGCGGCAGATTCATATCACCCCATATCGCGCAGGCCCACACACAATCGCGGAACAAGTGCCGAGCCGTCTCCTCAACCGCACCACACATCACTGAACAGTGCGCGCCACACGCTTAGTAAGCAAGGCATCCCGAGTTGGCAAGATCGCCATTGCTAACTTCCATGCAAAGACACGAACCTTCGGAGGAACCTGTAGATTCCAAATCAAACGCCAAGGTTTATCAGCATGCAACTCACCGGACAGCATCCTATAACAGGATTTAACAGTATAAAGGCCCTTAGAATCCCCCTTCCAAACCCATGCATCGCTAGGACTGCGTGAACTTACCGGCAATGTTGTTTTTAGGGCTTCTCCCTTCTAAAGTTGCAATCGATCGAAATGCCATATAATATACACTCATAAATAATTTATGGGGAAATTGCATCTTTGGTCTCTGAGTTATACACAAGTTCTGACTCAGTCTCTAAGTTATGATCGTATCCATTTTTAGTCCCTCAGTTATGAACGAAGTGGCGCATTTGGTCCCCGACCGTTAAAACTGACGGAAAAATTAAAAAAAATATTTAAAATTTGAGGGGTAAAGTAGAAAATTCACATTTTATTCTCCTTCTTATATCAAAACCACTCTCAAAATATTAATTTTCACTTCTCAACTCTTATTTCATGATTGTTTAATTCTAAAAACATTTCAAAAACTTTAGTATAACTTGTTAGGAACCTGGCTATCGTATAACAAACTTAAGACTTAGCACAAACAAACAAACAATTGATCATTGGTTTCAGACGTTTGAAACACACTATCCTATCAATTTTCAATTTTCTTTACTAAGCAACAAAGGTAATCAAATCAGAACTTTTGAGATACAAAATGATGTCAAATTTCTCAGGTTGCTTTTATGAGAAATTCACCAACGGAATAACTTGATATTTTTAGTATGTAAATTTTTTTTCATATGCAGTAGTTTAGTCAATAATCATTTTTAGAAGTTACAAAAGTTTTTAGAATTTTCATAACTCGAAACTCGAAAAAGGGTATGGCTCATCCCAAAAGTAGAATCTCATCTCGGCTCTTAACTTTCTTCTCTTATGAACATCAAGATAATTTGGTAGGACTCCACCCACTACAAAGTTTTAATATCGGCATACCATGGGGTAACGGCTATCCCAAACAACTTCTCCTCCTGAAAGAATTCCTCTATTTCACTCACGCCATCTTGGTTTTTGTCATTCTCCAGTTGGGATAGCTGGTCCGCGGCATTGTTCTCGGTGCCCTTCCTATCAACGATGGTCGCACTGAACTCTTGGAGAAGAAGAATCCACCGGATTAACCGTGGTTTTGCTTCCGATTTTGTCATCAAATATCAAATCGCCGCATGGTTCGTGTGAATAATGACCTTAGACATCAAAAGATATGATCTAAACTTGTCTAGTGCGAACACAATGGAAAGGAGTTCATTTTCAGTCATGGTGTATGCTTGCTAGGGTTTCGTAAGCGTTCGGCTATCATAGGCAATGGGTTAGAACATCTTTTCCGTTCTTTGTCCTAGCACTGCTCCTATGGCGTAGTTACTTGAGTCGCACATGAGCTCAAAAGGTTTACCCCAATCTGGTCCAACTAGGATAGGTTCACTTGTCATAGCCTCCTTCAACTTGTTGAAAGCTTCTATACTCTCACCGGTAATTTCAAATGTGGCATCTTTTTCCAATAGCTTCGTGAGGGGTCTTGCAATCTTAGAGAAATCCTTAATGAACCGTCGGTAGAATCCTACATGACCTAGGAAGCTTCGCAATGACATGACATTGTGCGGTAGTGGTAAGGTTTTGATAACAGATGTCTTTTCCCTATCCACTTCAATACCCCTTTGGACACCTTGTGTCCTAACACTATCCCTTCTTTGGCCATGTAGTAGCATTTCTCCCAAGAGAGTGCAAGGTTCACCTTTTGGCATCATTTCAACACTTGTTCCAAGTTGTGTAGGCATTCTTCAAATGTGTTTCTAAAGATTGTGAAGTCGTCCGTGAATACCTCCAGGCTCCATAAAATCTCCAATAAAGTCTTCAAAGATTGCTATCATGCACCTCATGAAGGTTGCCGGTGCATTGCATAGTCCAAACGGCATTCTCCAGTAAGCAAACGTTCTAAACGGACACGTGAATGTTGTTTTCTCTTGATCTTCTAACGCTACGGGTATTTGAAAATACCCGCTCATGCCGTCTAGAAAACAATAAATCCATAACCGGACACTCTTTAAATCGCTTGGTTTAATTCTTATACTCTCTTGATTATTTTATAAACTCTTAATTATTGATATGTATTGCATATTAGCCATGCGTGGCTAATTTACTCTAGAGATTCTTGGGTGATGGTATTTATGAACTTATGTGCCTAGTTCTTCAATTCTTTAATATATTGCACGCACAATTGCACCTAACTGTTGTACCTTGGGAGAGGATAATTTTGTTAGGGGATTTAATTCTTGATTATTGCACATCAGGAGATGGTAGTAGTTAGGGATTTAATTTATTGTGAATCCATGTTCTTATTTTATTAGGTGTTTATACCACGGGAGTGGATATTCACTAGTGTTAGGGACTACGGGATCGGAGTAGCTCTATACCACCTTGTCCTTAAGTTTGGCGTTAGGTGATTAAATACTTGAATCCCAGGAATCTAATCTTCTCTCTATTGATTTCAAAACCTGAATCTTGCTTTTACATTAGTTTTATTTTTAATCAATCATCCATGTCTTTCGTTAGGATTAGCTTCATAAGAGTAAATTAGTAGCTACTGCTTAATACACACACTTCCCTGCGGATCGATAACTCGTTACTCCGAGAAAATATTTGTTTGAAAATTATACTGCAATCACAAGACATCAAAGATGTAAGTATTATTATTATTATTATTATTATTATTATTATTATTATTATTATTATTATTATTATTATTATTATTATTACTATTATTATTATTATTATTATTATTGTTGTTGTTGTTGTTGTTGTTATTGTTACTGCCGCTGTTGTTGTTGTTGTTGTTGTTGTTGTTGTTGTTGTTGTTGCTTTAGTCTGCAAATATCATGGTCATTATCATGCATGATTAATGTGGTTCCTCCAAACAACCTACAGAAAACATGCTTACGTTACATATTAAGAAATATTAATATATATATATATATATTCCTTATTTTTTGTGAATTACGAGTTGATTATATGCATAATATAATAATATATAATAAAAGGAGTCGGTTGAAAATTAAAAATAATGTAATATAATTAGTATTTTTTTTATATTGTAATATCTGTTCAAACATACTTCTATATAAAAAAAAAAAAAAATTACTACATGTCATCTGAGCACAAAGTGTTTGGTATGTAATGAGTTAATTACATAATAAAAGGAGATAATAAAAAGAGTCGGATGAAAAAGTAATTTAATGTAATTAATAAGGAATATGGTAATAAGTTGTAATAGTGTCCAGTACGTTTCTTTTTTCTTTTTGCTTTTTTAAATGATAAGGTAAGTTTAAGAGGAGAGTGGTGCAACATAACAAGGAGTTACAGACTTGTTTGATTTTGGTGAGGTGTTTGAGGTGTACGATGCTGTGTTTGGACTAGGGTTGGATGAAATCCCGATGAGTCTACTTGTCAAGAAAAAATTTTAGCGGGATATCATCTATCGAATGAGTCATTTTGAGGCAAGTCAACTTCTCATAATTGATAGCTATTATTGTTTGTTTTTATTTCGAGACATAATTCAACTTAAGTTTGAGAGTGAAATCCATTTTTGGTCCTATTGTTATATGAGCTTTTCCAATTTTAGTCCACCATAATTATTTTTGTCACATTGCGTCCACTATTATTAAAAGTGTTTCAATTTTAGTCCACTTTAAGATTTTTCGTGGACTAAAATTGGAACACTTTTAATAATAGTGGACACAATGTGGCAAAAATAATTATGGTGAACTAAAATTGGAATGACCCCTATAACAGTAGGACCAAAAATGGAATTCACTCTAAGTTTGATTAAAATAGGATTCGACGTTGGCTGCAATGTTACTTCGACCCGTGCCAATCAAGGCGTTGCTAAATGCTCGTTTTCAAGAGGGGGAGGATAATATGGAAATAGTGCCTCGGATATATATTAAAGCGATGCGTGATAATGTAGTTAAGCCGGCGCAACAAGATGTGATGATTAAGAGGTGGCCGCCGGCGTTGTACACTTTGGAATGTGACCATAGCCCATTTTCTCAGCTCCGTTCATGCTTTCCGGCCTGCTTCTCAGAGCTGCTACCTCTCTAGGATAGACATGCTAAAATACTAAGATATAATGCATACATTTGAGTCTTTCAGTTATGCTTATGAATAAACTAATCTAGTTTATCTGATTTCCTTGTGGTCATTTTTTCTGACTAGGGTCATAAGGTGAAGTTTACTAATTACACACCATTAAATAATAATTGCGAATTTTTCTCATCGAAAAAAAAAAAGACAGCATACTAGATAGAACAAAAATTGAGACAAGGATATGTCATGTTTGATAGAAAAAACACTTAACAAGTTTTGAAATTGATAGTTCAGGATGAAACATGACTCCCATACTTAAAATTCATAATTTCATTCTTATCAAAACAGTTGTCAAAATTCAAACAAAGCATGATCTCCGAAATTTATGTTATTTTATCTTTTATTTCAAATAGACCTTTGTAACACATCCTACGTTCAAATTTTTAAAATTACAAATACAATTTTGATACATTTTGAGAGAGCTTTAAGAGAGAAATATATTTGAAATATGAAAATATTTCTCTAATGGCATGTTTGGTTCACGGAATAGGCCGGGAATGGCATAGCATTCTCAGTAATAGGCATATTCCTTTGTTTGGTAACCGTTTCTATTACCGGGAGAATAATATACCCGGTAATACCCCATTCCCCCAGATAATTAAGGTAATAGCTATTACCAGGGCCTCACCTGGTATTAGGCTATTGCTGAGTTATCAGGAATAACCTAAAATTTCTACTTCCTATTTTACCCCCCGTCACCACCACCAGCACCACCACCCCACCACCCCCACCGCCACCAGCACCAGCACCGCCGCCGCCACCACCACCACCAAAATCGCCACCACCACCGTCGTCACCACCATCGCTACCAGCATTGCCGCCACCACCAGCACCAACACCACCACCAGCACCGCTACCACCCGCCGCTACCACCACCATCGCCGTCACCACCACCACCACCACCACCACCGGCACCACTGCCGCTACCACCACCACCGTCGTCGTCGCCGCCACTACCACCATCAGCAACACCGCCACCATCGACACCACCACATATTTTTATAAGGGTATTTATGTCTTTTAAAACATATTTCATTTCTATTCCTTAAACCAGCCAAACACGTTAATATAATTCCTAAAGTCTATTCTTTCCGTGAACCAAACAATAGAATATAATTCCTATTCTATTCCTTGCCGATTCCATTCCTTATGGAATAGCATTTCTATTACCTCAAAATTCATTCCGTGAACCAAACGTGCTGTAAAAGTTTTCGTGGCAAGGAAGCCGACAACAAATTATTCTTTATACCCAGGTCTACCTTGTAAGATGGACCCGAGTCTAAATATATACAATTTACATATTAATGTTCACAATTTATCTTTTAAAAATTTACAATTTGTATATACATGATGTTAACATATATGTAATTGATTACCTTGTTTTGTATTCACAAGTTCCTTTCAAATATTGCACTCACACAATATTAACAGATTATTATTTGATGACCTTGTATTGTTTTCACAAATTCTCGTCCGCAGATCAGATGTTATGCGTTTTGACTTAAAAACACAATTTATGTTCTAGAAATTCATAATTTCAATACTAAAAACACATAATTTATATGCCGTTTAAGATCAAGATGGACCCTGATCTATGGTATAACAACTCGAAGATGGCAAGCTTCGCTGGATTGGGGAATATTGCCTACGGGTAATAAATTTGGTCAAAGTACATATTGGGCTGTGTTGTTGGCTATTGCAGACTTGCAGTGCTTCGAAAATACAATCCTTATACCATGGACCACGGTTCAAAGTGCACGGTAGACTATGGTGTATGTATATATGCTTTATGTTGTGAGTTTTTTTAAAAAAGATCGTGAATCTTGAATGCAAGTGATTACCTAAATGGTTCCTACTATATTTTAATTCAATTATATATTAATCTGGATTAGCTATGGAATACGCCAGGGACATTAATAAACAAAGAGAGTGAAAGATAAAAGGAACCAGACACCCAGAAATGTTCACGCAGTTCGAAGCCACAGTCTGCGGGGACAACTCACATTAGCCCAATCCATTAGATGATCAACAAAGGAGTACAAAGAGAGCACACTACACACTACAGTATACATAACAGCTGCTCCAGCTAATCCTTTATCATCTCACTTAACTAGATGGGCATGCCGATTTCATCAGTAGACAAGCTTACCAGGATGTCTTCAACACCTTGAATAGCCACTGTTAATATAACCAAGATAAACCATAAGAGACCCGCATGGGCACTTCAACTGGTTATAGAGGTGAAACTTTGGAAGAATGATCAGGGATCGAGTCTCACCAGCGGCAATGTGGGAGCTACCTCCCAAAGTGAGGGGGTTCCTTGTGTGCAGTGAGCAAAGGTCTAGCCTCTGTGGTTCATGTTCAGTTAAGTTATCATGATTTACATCCTCCCAAATGCTCTGTCGGGTCGGAGGTGAAATAACAATATAATTGAATAAGTTTCGCCTATTCTGGAGTTGCATCTAGACTGCTACGTGGTAGAACCTGAACTTGATCCATGTGTAACAATTTGACACTCGGATTTTTTTTTATGTTTTGTGTTATGCAATTTTGTATCATAAAGTATGAATTCTGTACTTGAAACAAATTATTAATTGTGTCTTATTTTATGAATTTATGTGTCTTATGTTGTAAAATTCCAATCATTATTGTGTGGACCATGGTCCACACAAGTTGTGTGGACCATATTTTGTCTATTATAAAATAATGTACATTCAGTACAAAAATAATGTATATTGTATACAGGGGATATACATTATTTTTGTTCTGAGTGTACATTATATTGCATAATGTACATTCAGTACAAAAATAATGTACATTTAGTATATTAAAAATGTACTTTTTGTTATGGTCCATACAATAATTTGCTGTAAAATTCTATGTGTTATAAATCTTTATTTATGGACATTATTATGGCATTGATTACTTGATTTGTAACTGTTATAACAGTCATTTTGTATAGATTATATATATGATGTATAAGGATATAATGAGAGATGATGAATAAGAGATTCCCCTTTTCTCTCTTTTCTCTCCATTCTGTTTTTATTTTAACACGTTATCAGCCCGTGCTCTAGCCAACTGTGGTTTCGATCGACGACACGTCAATTCTTTTTTCGACACCGATGACCACCTTTTTCCGGCGATTTGTTCGGCTCAAAGGTTCCGCCTCATTGAGACGGTTATGGAAAGGGGTCGATTGCTTTCAGACTCGATCGAACAAGACTTGGATCATGTTCGCGACATCCTTGCAGACTTGAGTCGTAGAGGCGTCCGTTTATCTCCATCGCGATCCGTCGGCTTCAGGCTGGCGATGAAGGTCCGGCAACATCCAACAACATCATCGCAATCATCAGTTCCCCGATTGCCATCAGTTTGCGATCTCTCAAATCGCGATCCAGGGTTCGGCTATTGAAGCTTCGTCAACGGCAAGTTGGTTTTTGCAGATGAAGATTGATGATGATCGTTCCCTCCACCCGCTTCAGGCCACCGGCGAACAGAGAGACCTGACAGAGAAAGGGATGGTAGTGATGCCGGTGGGCCTTGTGATGTTGCTCAATTTACAGTGGCAGGAAACAACCCGTCGTCAGCCTTAGTCGTGACACCACGTGAGCCCTCTGTTTTGGCCGTCATGGTTGACGGGAGATTACCCGTTCCTTGATTACCCTTCTCCCTAGGCTCGCTGTTGTCTTAATCGCCTAGAGACGACAGAGTCAGCATTCGGCGGTCGTAGACGGGAGTAGGCAGAGTGGCAGCTCGTAATAGGCTCGCCGTTCGCGTTCGTGTTTGGACTATGACTTTGGAGGATGAAGCTAAGTATCTTATATCTTTAGTACTTCAGTTCTTCCATCATGAATGTGCATATTTCCATAAAAAGTATATTTGTAGATATGAATATCTGCTTGAGTATATATATGCACCTATCAGTATGTGATCATTTGCTGCTACTTTCTCTTGAAGAGGATGCTAATTAAACAGGGATCTTAACTAGAACTTGAGTGTGTTGTATATATACCATTAATCTATGTGTTGAACCATGGATAAATTTTTTTAATTAGACATGCATTACAGTGTATGTTGTTGAATTCTCCTCTCAATTGCCATTCTGATGTCAATTTTGGAAGAATGACCATATTTTTACAATTATATGAGGGCCCCTTTTGCAAGTTTTTTAATGGGGTTTTGTGCCTCTGGTTATCCCTCTTCTGTTTCTAACCAGCATGGTTATGGTAATTTGGCTGCAAAATGTGGCCATGACTATACCCGTGTGCCAATTGAAATTGATTCTTCTTACCATCTTGTGGATGAAATCCCTGTCATGATGTCAAATGGCGAACTATTTTTCAAATTAGTGGAATTTGAAGTGCTTCCCTGGTTATGTACTAATTGTTTTAGCCAAGAGCACTACATGGAGGAATGCACTAAGACCAATTTGGTGAAAGGGAAGCAACCTGTTTCGCCTAAGGCAAATAACACCCCTGTAGATGCTATGGTCGCTAATATTTTGCAGGTGGATTACTATGTGCATGTGACACCATATTTTCTTGAACACATGTCTTTATCGACTATTAATTGTTAAAAACTGTCAATTATTTGATATGTGTCATGCATATTGAGATGTATCTCACACTTTATACATGAAGCTATATGCTGTTTTCAAATATAGCTTTGCCCGGAAGGCAAACCCTTAGTACTAATTATACGATAATTGTACTATGATAATTTACATAATCCGAGTTCAAAAGTCTATTTATTGTGTTGATACTCGGTTATGCTGATTATTTGTCATGAGTCTAGATCATTGAAGATCTCAAATCTTTGTATTTAGACAAAATAATAGTGTCAAATTTTTAATTTAGTGTTGCCCAGAAGGTAAACCAAGAGCAATTATACTAAGTGTTTTGAATATCATTGTTTTTTTATAAGAAACAAAAACAACTTAGATTTTTTTTGGAATAAACTCTCTGAGTTTTAAATCTTCCATACATGACAATATTTTTGGCCATGATTGGACTATTTTCTAATAAGGTCTGGAAGACCTCAAATGGGATTGATCTTTAAGGTGCCTTGGCTCATGAATGAAGTTTGCATTTTCTATTTCTAATGCTATGATTTTCTCCAAAAGTCAAAATTGACTCACATCATGTTGATTTGCCTGAAGCAAACAAATTGTGATTTTTTTTTACACAAATCACTGCCTGAAAATTCTGATCGGCGCAGTTTGAAAATTAAATTCGTGAAAAATACTTCTTGAGCTCCTTTTGGCATGAAATTTTTTCTGGAGAATCTAGACTCATGGTATTTGATGTATGCAAAAATATTTTGTTAAAAATATGCTTTGGTGATTCCAGAAAAAAAATTAAAGTTTTGGCAGTGTGCTGTCAATTATTTTTCTGCCTGGAGCAATGTTGGAAAAAATTTCGGGAAAAATACTTTTAGACCTTGGATTGGCATGAAAATTTTCGTGTACGTTCTATACTTGATGAACTACATATCTGTAAAATTTTGTGCCAAAATGTGTTACCATTTTCCCCCAAGAAAATTCTGAAATCCAGGTCACAATTCTGAAAATTTTTGCCGTTTTCAGCTTGTATATCTTGCTATTTTGTGATGTTTTCATGCTTGTATGAAACTATGAGATAAAATGAGAGTTTGCTTGGAAAAGTACTGTTTTTGACTCCCAAAATAGGAATGAATGGGCCTGGCAGCAAACATGTGCTCATTATTCTTCAGCGAACGGTACTTCTCTCATTTTTCTAATTTATGAATTAATAAGAATATCTCTTGTCATGTCATGCCTTGTGTGTACCAAATATGATGTGCATGACTAAATAGAGTTTTTGGTGTCCAAGACGTAAGGGACAAATATATCACATATTGCATGTGCTTCTCTTTAATTGACATCATTTAGCATATAATCTCTTGATTATGTTTATATAAGAGATTTTGTTATTTCTCTTGTTGGAATTTTATGATGTGCTATAGGCCATAGCTATTGAGATTTATCACCCAACTTATAAGTGGGAAAATAGCATGAATTCTCAATATGGTTAGGTTGCACCTGTCGTTGCTAAACCTTAACTTGCATGTGGTAACAATTAAAGACTATGACATGTTTACAGTGCTAGTTTCTGCTATAGAAACTCTTTGACATGAGTTTTGGGCATATGATATTTAAATTTATAGCCCTCATTTTTTTTTATTTGCCCAGAAGGTAGATTAAGGACTTTAATTCTCTAAGTCACCATTTAGGATGGACCTTGACGATAAATTCATGACAAATAATGGTCCACCTATCCCATCAATCCCCGAAGGATTGCTATGACGTTACTATGAGTCAAGTTCTTTTTACCCAAGTCTAACTCAATGCATATCACAAATCAATCCCTCAAGGATTGCTATACCCCCTTTTTCACCTAGTACGTGGTTTCAGAAGTAACATTTCCCTATCTGCATTATTTTATTTGCGCAGTCTATTTTATATCACCACCACAACGTACCTCTAAAAGGGCTATCAAAGAAACCCCCGTCTATTGATTAAGTACCGAAAGCCCATGATAGGGGATCAATACATATAATTGGGTACGTTGACTGCATTCCTAATGAAGATTGTTTCTCGGCATTAGGGGGAGATAATATACTACTCCGTAGCTTTTTGGAATGCCAAGAAATTTCATAAGAATAAAAACATCTTCATTATTTAAATCCATGTACTAGTTAGATTGAACTGGAAGTTCAAAAGATAATCTATTTGCGATTTTAGCAAATAATCTGCCAAATACATCTATTGATCATAATGATTATAAAAGAAGTGACTAGGTCCTATATCCTTGGACCAAACATATCTATTGATACTCCTTGACACTAGAAGTGTAGGAGATCTATCGGTGAAAGAGATATGGATCATAATACTAGATCTAGTAAAGAAATATTGTCACTCTTGAAATAGCTTGAATAATTATGTCCTGCAGACGTTCGTTCAGATGACGAAAAACCCTGGTAAGACTTATAGGTGCACCAAACAAACGTAATACTAGGGGTGCGGAATGACCAGATCAAAATATCTTTGGGAAATGTTTAGAATCTGGTTGTTTTAGAAATTGCCATTACTTTTACAAATATGGGAGTTTTACAAAAAGGTTATAGTTGTCGACAACACAATTGCCATTACAAATTGCTTGTTATATAATCTGGATCCAGTGTTAGGCACCAGAAGTGCCATGACTATTTAATATATAAAGGAGCAATTAAGGCATAGCTTGACTCGCTAAAATGAATAAATTCTCTTTATAACAATACACCATTTGAGCGTTAACCCTGAAGGTTACAAATGGGTGTGTGCATGAAAGAGAAATAAGAATAATGAGGTGATGAAGCGAGTTTGTAGCCTATGGGTTCACGCAGAGACCCTTAATTGATTTTCATCAAATATACTCTCCCACGGTAAATGGCATTAAGTTCCGCTACATAATACAATTGGCAGAATAATAAATTCAGATATGCAGTTAAATTTATCTTGAGAAATCCCTGATGGATTCATAATTCTCGAAATGAGGATTTTTAAGTATTATTATGTGTCATTATTTACTCTTTAAAGGGTTGCAAATGGAGTTAATATCCTCATTGAAGGAATAATATGTACCATTGTGTGCTCGATAAAGGGTTGATAATGAACTTATTATCTCAGTCAAGATTGATGGTGTAAACATCAATGAAATATATAAAGAACTCGATAATGTCAGTTCATGTTTAAAGACTGAGACTTTTGAAATAAAAAGCTTGTGAAAGCTATAAGTATTATATCGACTTGAAGATCGAGTTTTCTTTGAAGATTTTTTTTATATATATACCAGTCAGCCTACATCTAAAAATGTTTTTTCACATGTCTATATGCATATAAGTGTCATGTTTTTATCAAACTAAAGGTTGCCTAATAATCTCTTGAAGCAGATAAGGAACCTTTTTGGACTCGAAGTCCCTTACTTCATTATCGTTGGAGCACCATTATAGAACCAGAAGTTCTATAACCGCAACATATTTGCGATAAAATTGCTAGCAAAATCTAGTGCTCCCCCTACAAATGAAGTACTTGAATAATGATTAGCATATCTTTTGGTATCTTTGAGATACAAAGACATGACATTTATGTAAGAAACCATGATACGGTTTTAATAGGCTACTTGGGTACTGGCTGTTTTGCTTGATCCCCGCAATGCCAAGTCCAAACTGGTTATACAATGAACTTCTCTAAATGTTCAAAATGAGGACAATAATACTTGTGTTGCACAAATGTTATATGAGCTCTAGAAGAGCCATAAGATTATTAGATATTTACTATAGTGACAATCTAGAAGATTTGTCCAATCCATCTCTTCAAATTTTGAAATATATGTAGAACTTGAAGATTGTTATCTTCAGGGGGAGACGGGAAGTACATTTACTCGAATCAATCCGAAAGATTGAACGTAAAATCCTGAAAATTAAGTCATAAAAGACTAACAGTTCCGCACTATTTGCAACACAACGGGAAGTACATTACTTGAAACAATCCGGAAGATTGAACGTAAAATCCTGAAGATTAAGTCATAAAAGACTAACAATTGCGCACTATTTGCAACACAAATACATAAATATCATGTACTCTTTTCCTCACTAGTTTTCTCCCATTGGGTTTTCTAGTGTGGTTTTTAACGAGGCATGATTATGATATAGTAATGACAATGGGGAAAAGTTGCAAAATAATTGCTTAAATGGACAAACCCTAAAATCTCGAAGATTATGTAGTTTGCGCCCTGAAGGCTTATGGTTGTACTCTTTTTCCCTTAACTAAGCTTTTCCCACAGGGTTTTCTTAAGTTAAGGTTTTTAATGAGGCGACCAAATACAATATATGTTTTTACATATATCATGTACTCTTTTCTTCAACTAGGTTTTTCCCACGTGGTTTTCCTAGTGAAGTTTTTAATGAGGCATGAATGTATGCTATCCATATACCTTGTACTCTTTTCTTGTTTAGGTTTTTCCCACAGGGTTTTCCTAGCAAGTTTTTAATGAGGCAAGATCGTGGTGTTATAATGTCCAAGGGGGAGTGTTATAAATCTTTATTTATGGACATTATTATGGCATTGATTACTTGATTTGTAACTGTTATAACAGTCATTTTGTATAGATTATATATATGATGTATAAGGATATAATGAGAGATGATGAATAAGAGATTCCCCTTTTCTCTCTTTTCTCTCCATTCTGTTTTTATTTTAACACTATGCCTATAAACACAAATTTTGTACCTAAATCAGATTTGAAAAATAAATAAATATATAACATGTGTATTTGTCTTGTATTGTGCTTTTTTGTGTCTTGACTTATGAAATTCTGTAATTCGCGAGTATAAATTATGAATCTTGTCGTTTTGATACATGGTCTACAATGCTATGTGGACCATGGTCCATGATATAAATGGCCTATTTGTGTATGTAAAATACATTTTTTGAAAATACATTAGTTGAGTACTGAAAGTACATTATTTTATATATACTATCAAATAATGTTCATTTAACTTCAATACACAAATAATGTACTTTTAGTATATTAAAAATGTACCTGATATTCATGGTGTACACAGCTATGTGGACCATGGTCCACACAATAACTTGCCTATTTGAAAGGTTTGGGGCAGATTAAAAACGACACTTTCATAAAATTTAAATAGTTTTAAATATAAATAAATTTATTTACATATTAAATTTTTTATAGGTTTGTTTTCAATATAGAGAATGACCTCGGGGTTTGAGTCCTTAAAACAAGAAGCATGGTTGACCAACCACCAATCATTATATCGTGGACCAGGGTCCATAGTGAACTGTAGATCATGGTCCAATACATAGAATTTATATTCATAGTCATAGAATTCATATCCATATTCATAATACACATATACATAAATACGATATAATGAACATGAATTTTTAAAAAAGAACATAAATTTTGTGCATTATGAACATGAATTCTGTACATTATATAGCTGACGACACATAAACACTTAACATAATACACATAATTCATGTTCAAAATGCACAAAATTCGTGTTCATTATATCGTATTTATGTGTCTATATATTATTATGAACATGAATTTTGTGCATTATAAAATCAAACTAGTCGAGGGCACGCGCTTTGCGCTAAGCGTCATGCCCAACAATCAATTATTATGTTCTAATTTTTTATTTTTTATTTTTAAAACGAGTATATTCTAATTTTTAAATAATAATATATATAATTTTTAATAATTGTTATATGACAAAATAAGGGTGAATCAACGATTTGGTCCCTCACTTATTCGCGACTTGTCAATGTTGCCCCCGAATCACGTATTCATCGATTTAGTCCTCGAAAATAATTGTTTTTCGTCAAATCAGTCCCTATGACCGTATTCTGTCAAGTCTTAGGCGAGAGCTCCGATTTGCCCTGGGCATTTTGGTCTTTTCACGCCTTCTTCTTCATTAACTCTGACCAAACTTCGCCGGAGAAGCTCAAGCTCGGCGGAGGGAGCTTCATCTCTTCCGCTGGCAAGCCAAGTCGACGCCGGAAATGCAGTGATGCTTCTCAAATCAATGCTCGAAACCACACTAACTTTCTTGATACATAACTACACTTAGGGTCCGTTTGGAAACCAGGAAAATGACTTCTGGAAAATGAGTCATTTTCCGGAAAACATTTTCCTTTCCGGTGTTTGGTTGCATTCTGGAAAACTGTTTTTGTGTGTTTGGTTCATTTTCTGGAAAATGAGTAGAATTGTATAATTAAAAATTTTAATTATTTTTTTTAGAATATTACAACATGTATAATAATATATAATAATATAATATTAATTTTAAATATAATAAAAAATAGCTAAGTTTTTCAACAAAAAAAAAAAAACTAATAATATATCAAAAATATTATGGTGGTGGTGGTGGTGTAGTGGTAGTGGTGTTATTCGTTATATAATAATAATAATAATAATAATAATAATAATAATAATAATAATAATTGGTGGTGGTATGACGGTGGTGGTGTGGTGGCGGTGGTATGGTGGTGGTGGTGGTGTCGGTGGTTGCGGTGGTATGGTCGTGGCGGCGGCGACGGTGGTTGCGGTAGTATGGTGGTGGTGGCGGCGACGGCGGTAGTGGTGTTGGTGTGATGGTGGTGGTAGTATGACGATGGTGTGGTGGTGGCGGCGACGGTGGTATGGTGGTGGCGGCGGCGGCGGTGTGATGACGGTGGTGTGGTGGCGGCGGCGGTGGTATGGTGGTAGTGGTGGCGGCGACGGTGGTTGCGGTGGTATGGTGGTGGTAGTGGTGGTGGTGGTTGCGGTGGTATGGTGGTGGTGGTGACGGTGGCGGCGGTGGTGTGGTAGTGGTGGCGGTGGTATGGTGGTGGTGGCGGCGGCGGTGGTATGACGGTAGTGCTGGCGGCGACGGTGGTTGCGGTGGTATGGTGGTGGTGGCGGCGGCGATGGTTGCGGTGGTATGGTGGTGGTGGTGGCGGTGGCGGTAGTGTGGTGGTGGCGGCAGTGGTATGGTGGTGGTGGCGGCGGCGGTGGTTGTGGTGGTATGGTGGTGGTGGTGGCGGTGGTGGCGGTGGCGGTGGTGTGGTGGTGGCGGCGGTGGTATGGTGGTGGTGGCGGCGGCGGTGGTATGACGGTAGTGGTGGCGGCGACGGTGGTTGCGGTGGTATGGTGGTGGTGGCGGCGGCGGTGGTTGCGATGGTATAGTGGTGGTGGGGGCGGTGGTATGGTGGTGATGGCGGCGACGGTGGTTGCGGTGGTATGGTGGTAGTAGCGGCGACGGTAGTGGTGGCGACGGTGGTTGCGGTGGTATGGTGGTAGTGGCGACGGCGGCGAAGGTGGTGTGATGGTGGTGGTGTGGCAACGGTGGTATGGTGGTGGTGGTGGCGGTGGTATGGTGGTGATGGCGGCGATGGTGGTATGTTGGTAGTGGTGGTGGTGGTGGTATGGTGTTGATGATGTTGGTGTAAAAGTTGGAAAATGACTTCCCCCAAAAAAAAGGGGAAGTCATTTTCCATAAAATTGTCTTCCTTTTCCATTGACTTCCACCCCATTTTCCTTTGACCAGTCATTTTCCAATGTAACCAAACACCAAAAACCCGGAAAATGACTTCCAAAAGTCATTTTCCGGGTTTCCAAACACACCCTTAATGTTATTTAAGTCCTAACTACCACTTAATAGAATACAACTCTCAAACAGCAGCTTACACAAACGCCAAGGTCACCGGAAAACTCCATTGCCGGCTTGCTGCTTCGCCGGGAGGGATCAACTGCCAGGGACCCACCATTGCCGTCTCTGCTCGTCGGGAAAAGGGGAGGTCGCCGCCACCATCTCTTGAGCAAGGGTCGCCGGAAAAACGAAGCAAAGCTTGCCACGCCGCCGCCGATCTATTTGCTTCGTTGGAAAAGAAGGAGGGGCGGAGGTCGTTGCTCCGATCTGCTGCTTCCGCCTCTTCGTGATTCCACCAGAGAGAGGGAGGGGAGATGTAGGTCCATGGACCTTGTCTCGCCGTCGGATGTTGTTGAAGCCGTACGTGAGTTAGCAGAGAGAAGAAGGGAGAGACGAGAGATAGATAAGGATTTGTTTGGTTGTTGCTCAGCTTTTACCGAGAGAGAAGAGAGACGGAGCTAGCCGCCGCCTGTCGCCGCAATCTGCCGGGGGATCGCCGGCGCTCGCCGTTGGAGGAGAGGAACGAGAGAGAGAGCTAATATGGAGAGATACGGCAGTAAAGGGTTGTTTGCTGAGATTCTCAAATTGCATGTTAAGGAATGGAAGAATTCTCCTTGTTTACCATTGGATTTGATTCATAACACCATAGGTGTTAATTAGGCAAGCCATCGGAGGTGAAGCTGATGTCGGCGGAAGAGATGAAGCTCCCTCCGGCGAGCTTGAGCTTCTCCGGCGAAGTTTGGTCAGAGTTAATGAAGAAGTAGGCGTGAAAAGACCAAAATTCCTCGGGCAAATCGGAGCTCTCGCCTAAGACTTGACGGAATACGGCTATAGGGACTGATTTGACGAAAAACAATTATTTTCGGGGACTAAATCGATGAATACGTGATTCAGGGGAAACATTGACAAGTCGCGAATAAGTGAGGGACCAAATCGTTGATTCACCCGACAAAATAAATAAGAATACATAAATAAGTTATTTAGATACCAACATGATATACAAGAATTGAATTAGGAACATGTGGGAGGACATTAGATTTGGTTTTGAGGGAGAGAATGGAGATGTTAGCTAGAATAATGTAGTGGTTTTCTAAAAAATATGTCAAGAAAAAAAAAATAAAAAATGGAGTGTTGGAATGATGGAGAAAAAAGAAAAAGAAAAGACAAAATCACATCAAGACAAAGATGAAGAAGACAAAAAAATAATGGTAAAGTTGTTATTTCTTTAAAAATTGAGGGCAATTAAAATGAAAAAATAAATTAAAAATTAGATAACAAAATTTCATCCATTAAATGTGAAATCAATAGTGAGCAAGGGGTGTCATTTTTGAGGGGTAAATGGCAACTCCCAAATATAAGTATAGGGGAGATTGTGTGTATTGTACTCTGGACCTGGTCCACAATATAATTTGCCACCAACCACCTATGAGGTAAAATTTAAAAATATATATAATATCAAACTTTTGTACATACAAATTAATTTTTTTAAAATAAATCAACCCATAAAATTATTTTTAAATAAAATGTATTAAAAATTAAAATATCTATTATTCTAAAATAAACTCTTAAAAAATATTCTATATACATAAAATCATGTTTAAACACTATCCATTTATCCCCACCAAACAAATACATAAATCAAAAGAGTTAAATTATTTTTAGTGTTGAATATAATTGTTTTCAAAATCTTGTTGCACATCTCAATGGTTTGTTCTTCACTATTTCTTTGAGAATTAGATCAAAATACAATGATAAAATTGTAAATATGATTGAAACTAGATTTTTCCAAACTAAATCAAAATTGAAAATTAGATTAAAATACAATGATAAAATTGTAAATAAAGTTTAAAGATGTCATTGAATGTTAGAGAACAATAAGGCTATTTATTGCTATAACGTATAGAGAATATTACCAAATCCCTTCAGTACTAGAAGTCTAGTTTGTTAAAGGGAGCTGAGGTTATTCTCATTGTATAAATAAACAGATCTATCTGCTATGAACTTCTAAACAGAAAACTTGGTGATGATGGATAATGGTAATAAAGACGGTGTTGATGCCACGCTCCCTATGGCTAACTACTCCGGCAGCGGTGGCGTTTTCACGGCGAGTGGTCCGGTGGAGAGACTGCTTCGTCTTCACATGGCTTACTTATCCCCTCCTGGTGGCATGAGGAATCGTCCCGCCACTCCTATCTACCACGCTGGTGGCATGCCGCGGCCGATAATTCCTGCCTCCACGGTTGATGAGGCGGCGGCAGGTATCAAAGTCGTCGAACCTCCGATGATTCCTGCCTCCACCGTTGATGATGATGATGATGCGAGTCTGTGGGTGATCAAAGTTGAATATATGGGTGACATTTTGAAGGTTCATCTGGCTCTTCCACACCTGAAGAAATTGAAAGCTGCATTCTTGAGCAGAAGGCCGCAGTTAAAAAGAAATATGTTGCTTAAGTTCCGGTATAAAGATAAGGAGGGGGACATGGTTTTAATAGCATGTGATGAAGACTTAAAAATGTGTTTTGAATATTTCAAGACACTTAATCGAATAGTTAGACTGTCACTTAGGCAATTTTTTGTTACTAAAAACTCTATTAGAAATAGAAAAATTGGGGAAAAAAATATATTAAAAAATAATTCATGAATGCGATGGACAATAATGTTTCAAAGTTTACTTAGAATTAATCAGTCATTTGATTTTGGTGAATGTTGCAATTTACTTACGGGTTGGATTAGCATCAATTTGGTCTATAATTTGATTTATTTGCTGATAAAATGTTTGGAGAATACTTTTACATATTTTGAGTACGAGTGTTAAATATGGCAGAGCTAATCTTTGGATTGAGTTTGCCTCTAAGTCATGAAACTTTGCATCTTTGGAAGGTAGATTTGTTTTCAAATAGAGGTAATAAGGTAATGTGAATGCTCAATACATTTATGTTCAATTGCATACAAAAGCAAAACTACAGGTCCAGATTGGGCTCAACTATACTCAAGAACAAGAATAGTATGAAAGGTTATGGATATATTATACCCACGACCCGATCCGGGGTAGCAACGCGCACCACGGTGGAGCCCAAGAGCAACGCGGACCCGGGACACCAAATTGGAGCCCAAGAGCAACACGGACCCGGGGCATGCACAACATTGGAGCCCAAGAGCAACGCGGACTCGGAGCACCACGTTGGAGCCCAAAAGCATCCGTGGAGGTGCCCCGAACCGACCCGCGTGGGACTCGGTCCTCCCCGAGCTCGGCACCACCCGGGCTCGGGACCCGACCCGACCCGGTCCACCGGGCCCGGTTAAAGTGGTGATCTAACCCCCCCCCCCCCCCGATTTAGGGCGAGGCGGTTGGGGGGTTTGGCTTGTATAAAAACCCTCCTCCTTGTCCTAAAAAAGGGCATTCTATTCTACGTTCTACGATTATTACACACTTTGTACTGTAATAGCCAATTCACGACATTTAATACAATATAAGGTCTCACGGCCTTACGACATCGTTTCGTTTATTTATTTATTTATTTATCTTACGTTGATTCGGGTCCACCCCGGGTTAATTAAATCCATCATTGGTGCTCTTGTTGAGAGCTGTTGTACCAGCTCAAGCGTGTTCTATATCCAGTGGTTTACCGCGACCAGCTACTATGACGAGATCGAGATCCAACTCTCGCCACACCAACGGTTCTTGTGGTACCCAGCTCGTCGTCACCGGGAACGGCCCCAACGGGGTCCCTAGCCTTCAACCAGCCACCTCTGCCAGGTCGGGGGGTAGACATGAGGGGTCGCCTCACCAACCACCGTAGCAGCGGCGCGCCACCTCCCGCTGCCCCTGTTCCGCCTTTAGCCCTTGTTCGCGAAGGGATGGAAGTCTTCGACCAAGCCTCCACGGCGCTAGCCCGGGTCATGCGGGGCCTCCGAGCAAGTATGCCTACCAACCCCGGCGTCAACCAAGGGCTGCCGACACCTCCTCCACCTCCCCCCACCCGGGGGCACAACGGTCCAAGCACCCGGCCACCCCAGGCACCCATCACTCAGGGGGAGGTCAATTCGCCCTGCCAGACGAACACACGAGGAGGAGGGGACTCACGGCGTGACCAACATCATGAGGATGATGGAGGGAGGTCAAACCAAACGAGGCCCGCCATGGAGAGGCTGGGCAGCCAGGTACCAGCCCGAGAGAGGTTGGGCCCAAGGACTACCGCCAACGGGCCTCCACCAGCAAAATCATGCTTGCGCATCCCGCAGGCAAGCACGACGACAATCAGCTACCCGGAGGTCGCCAAACCACTGACCCCGAGCCCGGCCGCGACAAGAGGCGGGCTCGCGAAGGTCACCGGGTCGGGGGACCCAAGCCCCACCATGGCGTGAGCAGGCCTCCAGGGTCGAACGATCAGGTGAAACGAATGGTAGAGCTCCGAGCTCCCATCGGGAAGAGGTCGAGCAGCTGCGGAGGAAGATGGACGAGCTCCAGAAGAAGATCGATGAGAGGGACGGGTCTCCGGAGCCCTAGGATCTGTTGTCTTCCCCATTCGCAAACACCATCATGGAGAAGCCCTTACATCGAGATTTTCGCTTTCCCACCATTAATGCGTACTCGGGGCCATGGACCCTCGGTCACACCTCACCAAGTACAGGGCCGCCATAATGATCACCGGGGCTACTGACGCCATCTTGTGCAGGGGGTTCTTCGCCACCCTAGATGGGCAGGCGCATGACTGGTTCGGATCCCTCCCGGAGGGGTCCATCTACACCTTTGCGGACCTCACCCGGCAGTTCCTGTCCCATTTCGCCACCAGCATGCAGCGAAAGAAGCAAATCGCCGACCTATGCGATCTAAAGCAGGGGAGCTCGGAGTCATTTGCCGAGTACCTCAGCATGTGGAAGAAGGGGGCCATGAGGGTCGCCAACTTTGATGAGAAGTCGGCCATGCCAATTTTTCGAAACAACTTGAGGTCGGACGCTTTTCACCAAGACCTCATCAGGTACCCCCGCAGGACCTATACCGACCTGATGGATAGGGCAGCCAGGTACGGTGACGCCGAGGCTGCCGAGAAGAGGAAGAAGGAGCAGGAGGAAGAGAGAGGTCAGAATGACAAGGCACCCCAGGAGGAGCGCAAGGCGCCACAGCCACACCGACATGAATACCCTGAGGGGCCTAGGCTGAGCCCCACACGCTATCTCACCCCGCTGACACAGCCTGTGGGTACCATCTTGGAGCACGCGGAGGACCAGGGAATTGTGGTATTCCCAAAGGAGGAGTGCATGAAGATATCGGCGAGGAGGGACCCCAACAAGTATTGCAGGTTCCACCGGCAGAAGGGACACGATACAGACGAATGCATCCTCTTAAAGAGACAGATCGATGAGCTCATCCAAATGGGTTACCTCGGCAAGTTCGTTAATGTATGGAGGAAGGGGGGGGGGGGTGGCCAGGCGCCATCCACCTCGGCTCCCCGTAAGAGGGACCACGACCACAGCTCCGAGGAGGAGGAGAAGACAACGGAGGACTCCCACACCAGATTTTCATAGAGGAGGCCGATGAGGAGAAGACAACCTTCATCACACTAGAAGGGGTCTATTGCTACAAGGTCATGGCTTTTGGGCTGAAAAATTCAGGTGCCACCTACACCCGAATGGTGGCTAAGGTATTCAAGCAGGTCCTCGGCTGCAACCTGCAAGCCTACATCGACGACATGATTGTTAAGAGCACCGACGCCGACCTCCACACGGACGACCTTACCGAGGTATTTTCAATTATGCAGCGTTTCAATTTACTGTTGAACCCTAAAAAGTGTACCTTCGGGGTGCACCGGCTAAAATTTTTGGGGTACATGGTGTCGAAGAGGGGAATTGAGCCCAACCTCGACAAGGTCAATGCCATCCTGGATATGAAACCTCCGAGGTCCCTCCGGGAGATCCAGCGCCTCAACAGACGGTTGGCAGCCCTGGGCCGTTTCCTTTCGTGGTCGGTCAAGAAATCTTTGCCGTTCTTTGGAGTCCTCAAAAAGACTAAGGGCTTCGAGTGGTCCGAAGAGTGCCAGAAGGCGTTTGAAGACCTCAAGACGTACCTGATGTCGCTCCCCCTTAGCCAAACCCGTTAAGGGGGAGGTCCTATATCTGTACCTGGGCATCTCGCAGGCCGCGGTCAGCTTCGTGCTGGTCCGGGATGACGAGGGGGTCCAACGAACAGTATATTACACGAGCCGAGCTCTACGGGGAGCGGAGATCAGGTACACAGTCGTGGAAAATGCCATTTTCGCGGTAGATGTGACGGCAAAGAAGCTGAACCACTACTTCCAGGCCCACCCCGTGTAGGTCCTCACCAACCAGCCACTAGACGCAGTACTGAGGGCCTCGGGGTCGACCAGCAGGTTGGTTAGGTGGGCCATGCGGTTGAGCCAGTTCGACATCCAAATCAAGCCCCGACCCGCCATCAAGGGGCAGACGCTGGCTACTTTATAGTCGAGTGCACTGCCCAGGAGGCCACAGAGCGGGTCCGGGATGAAGACGAGGAGTGGTGGACCCTCTCAACGGATGGGTCCTCCAGTACTAAAAACTACAGGGGTGGAGTTGTCCACATAACATCGGAGGGGTTTCGGGCCTACTACGCCCTCCGCTTCGCGTTCAAATTATCCAACAACGAAGCCGAGTATGAGGCACTCCTGGGGGGGCTCCGCCTCGCACTAAATATGAGGGTGGAGAAGCTCAAAATCCGATGTGAATCTAGACTCGTGGTGGAACAGGTCACAAGTGAATTTGAAGCAAGTGATGAAAGAATGAGGAGATACCATGACGTGGTGCTCCAGCTATTGGGGCAGCTGATCAATTACGAGGTCTTACAGGTGCCCAAAGACCAGAACACAGATACTGACATGTTATCTAAGCTCGCCCAAGGGGCCCCGGAACATATTTCAAAAATAGCCCGAATTGAAGATTTCAAGAGGTCGAGCCTGGACGCCTACCCAGTCCTACTTGTGCAGACCCGACCTCCCTGCTGGTTGGACCACCTCAAGGAGTACAAGAAGACAGGTGCACTACCTCCCGACGAGGTTGACGCCAAGTTGGTGAAGCGACGAGCCCCTACGTACGTGATTATGGGGGACACACTTTACAAGAGGTCCTACAAAAACGGCGCCTTACTGCGCTACCTATACCCAGACGAGGCCAGGTAAGTCATGGAGGAAATCCACGAGGGGACCTGCTCAGCCCACTAGGGGGCCTTCTCCATGTCCCGGAGGGCCATCTTACAGGGGTACTTTTGGCTCAAATATGGCCAAGGAGTGCGCCGACTACGCTAGAAATTGCGAGACCTGCCAGCACTTCCAGGTCACCCCCGGCCGACCAGCCACGAGCTACACCCCCATCAGCTCGGTCATCCCCTTCTCCAGGTGGGGAGTGGACCTAGTGGGAGCTCTACCCATGGGGTAAGGAAAAAGGAAGTACCTCATAGTTGCAGTGGACTACTTCACCAAGTGGGTAGAGGCGAAGCCGCTGGCAACCATAACAAGTGCTCGTTGCAAGCACTTCGTGTACAAAAACATTTTGTGTCGTTTTGGGGTCCCGATGCAACTCATCACCGACAACGGACACCAATTCGAGGGGCAAGAGTTCGAAGGGTTCTGTGCAGAATGGCACATTACTCACAGCCGGGTGGCCGTGTGTTACCCTCAAGCAAATGGGAAGGTGAAAAATGTCAACCGCACCATAGTGGGCGGCCTGAAAAAGAAACTGGAATCCACGGAGGGGGGGGGGGGGAGACGTGGGTGGAGGAGCTCGACGCCATCCTGTGGGCCTATCGCACCACCCCCCGGAGGGCCACTGGGGAGACACATTTTTCCTTGGCCTATGGTTTCGAAGCCCGAGCTCCAGCGGAGGTGGTCATACCTTCCCGTCGGGAGGAGGAATATGAACCCGACACGAACGAGGAGCACCATAGAATTGACCTCCACCTGATTGATGACAGGCGCGAAGCGGCTGCGATCCGAGCTGAAAACTACCTGAGGCAAACCAAAGCATACCATGATAGGCGGGTCCGACCCCTCTATTTTCAAGTGGGTGACTATGTGCTCAGGAGGAGGGAGGCGAGCCAACCCCAAACCGGAGGAAAATTTGCTGCCAATTAGGAGGACCCGTTGTAGCAGCTGTGGTCCGCCCGGGAAGCTACAAGCTCAAAACTCCCAAAGGAAAGATGATAGCTAGGGTCTGAAACTCGAAACACCTGCTAAAATTCTACCAGTAGACCCGCCCGTGAGAGGTGGATATTGACATTGCTATTCTAGGAGGAGGACCATTTCCCTCCCCCAATAATTTCTTAATGAACAGCAATAAGCGGAATAAAGTTTCATGTTACGAAATACGTTGTGAGGAGGACCCTTGTTACGAAGTTGGTTCTCATTCATTTTTCCTCCCTTAAAAAAAAACCATCATCCAAAGGGGAATGAGTGCTCACTCATGTCTCCCCCCCGCGGACCCTAAGAGGGCACGAGGTCCGACCTCGCGTACCAACCCCGACGGAAGAGCCCGGTAGCACAGTCCGAAAGGACTTGGCCTGAGCAGCTAACGCGCACCCTAACGGGGCACGAGGTCTAACCTCGCGTACCAACCCCGACAGAGGAACCCGGTGGCTTGGTCCGACAGGACTTGGCCCAAGCGGTTAGGCGGACCCTAAGGGGGCACGATGTCCGACCTCGCCTACCAACCCCGACGGAAGAGCCCGGTGGCGTAGTCCGGAAGGACTTAGCACGAGCGGCTGACGTACCAAGGGGGCACGAGGTCCGACCTCGCGTACCAACCCCGACGGGAAAGCCCGATGACATAGTCTCGTAGGGCTATATTGAAGAGGCTAACACATGGCCAAAAAAAAAAAAAAAAGGTCCTAACGCACCACGGCACAACACCGGGGTGCACCATGCTCGCACCTCGGCACGTTGCCGAGGTGCACTATGGCACCACCTCGGCAGGGTACCAAGGTCCATCCATGCCACACCTCGGCACGCGGCCGAGGTCCACCTCGGCAACTCGCCGAGGCTTGGAACCTCGGCTGGTGCCGAGGTCTCGCACCTCGGCACGACCTAAGTTCGAGCACCTCGGCGCTAGCCGGGGGGACCCAAAAAAAAAACACAAGTGACTAAAAGTGATATAATAGCAGGTAAATGGTGGCAACCATCACGTCACCAAAGCAAAGGAGGCAATTGTTCATACAATATTCAAAATAACAAGTCTAGCACATCACCGAGGGAGAACAAGGTCGACGCACGGATACTCTCATTTGTTGACTTCCACTCGCAACGAAAAGAGTGGGGGACTCATGATGGATATATTATACCCATGACCCGACCCAGGGTAGCAACGCAGACCCGGCGCACCACGATGGAACCCAAGAGCAACGCGGACCCGGGGCACCACATTGGATCCCAAGAGCAACACGGACCCGGGGCACCACATTGGAGCCCAAGAGAAACGCGGACTAGGAGCACCACGTTGGAGCCCAAAAGCACCCGACCTACAGCACCATGGAGGTGCCCCGACCCGAGCCGACCTACGTGGGGCTCGGGTCGGGGAGCTCGGTCCTACCCGAGCTCGGCACCACCCGAGCTCGGTCCACCCGGGCCCGGTCAAAGTGGTGATCCAACCACCCCCCCACCCCCGATTTAAGAGGAGGCGGTTGGGGGGTTTGGCTTGTATAAAAACCCCCACTCCTTGTCCTAACAAAGGGCATTCTATTCTACATTCTACGATTATTACACACTTTGTCCTAAGAAATAATTGTAATAGCCAATTCACGTCATTTAATACAATATACGGTCTCATGGCCTTACGACATTGTTTCGTTTATTTATTTATTTATCTTACGTTCTTATCCGGATTTATTGATTCGGGTCCACCCCGGGTTAATTAAATCCATCAAAAGGTATACACCAATTTTCTTTAGTTCTGTAAGGCACAATCCACTCCAAAATTACAATTTCAAAGGGATTGTGGCAAGGTTCATAGCGAAATCTATCGTCACTATTCAAGGGTGTGCACTGGTGTGCGTTAAAAATACTGACAATGTCTACAGGTGCGCGTTAAAAATACTGGCAACTTAATGTCTTACTGAAATGTTATGGTTTTCTGATGCAGCTTTACCCAATCATTATATTGTGGAACTGTATTCATCTTGCAAGGTGGACACAATTATATGTTCATAATTACTGAATTATATGTTCATAATTATAAAGCTATATATTCATAAGTTTTTAACTTTATATTCATAATTATTGAACTCTATATTCACAATTATTACGGAACTCTATGTTCATAATTACTTAACTATATATTCATAATTTTTGAACTTCATATTCACATTAATTGAATTTATATAGTCACAATTACATAACTATATGTTCATAATTATAGAATTATATGTTCATAATTTTTGAACTATATATTCATAATTATGAACAGTTTTAAAGCTGCGTCTACCTTCCACAACATAATTTGCCAGCTTTACCTGGTTGAGCTCTTTCAAGTGTCCCAAGAAACCTTCTAAATAAATTTGTAAGTTAGTTTTTATTATCTTACATTTATATACTTTGTATTACTGATTTAAATATCTCCTATTTAATTTTGTTGGACAATATTTATTGTTTTTAGTACTACTAACTCTATTACAATGCAATATCTGTACATAACTACTTTTTTTGACCAATTGAAGTATCTGTCTATAACTATTTTTTCGACCAATTGAAGTACAAAGAATCAGTACCACCTCCACTGACACTCGAATACATAATCTCCCATATGAGAGTTTAACTTGATGCCACTAGACCACAAGGTCCTTGGCAAAAGTAAACATAAGTTGAAAAAAAATAGAATTTAATTTAATATACTTTAATTGATGGGTTACAAGTTTAGATGTCGGGTTAGCGTGGCAATTTATATCGTGCACCAGGGCGCGCATTGCATTGTGCGCCCTGATGCAAAACGACGTCATTTCACATAACTGTATAAAAAAAATATACATAATTGTATAAATAAATACATATAATTGTATAAACAAACACACATAACTGTATAAAAAAATACACATAATTGTATGAACAAATACACATAATTGTATAAACAAATACACATAATCACGTCAACTCCCTACTGCGCCTCCCAAAACGACATCGTTTTGGGATGCGCGGGGCGCACAGTGCTATGTGCGCCGTGGTGCAGGGTACAACGATTGGGTCGGCTCCATGACATCGATTGACTGGGCCGAATCAGTTATTTGGTTTTGGTTTTGGTGACGATAGAAAAATATAGTTCTATATTATATTGTTGAGAGTCTTAGTAGAAAGTTTCAGAGTGTGTCCCCCTCTTGCTACATGGGGTCACCCCTTATGCTATAAATTTGTAACGGTCACAATTAATGATAGCAACGACCTCCCAATAAGTGATACTGCTATCCATAACTCTTATGTTTGATGAGTCGTGCTCTTAATGTGTGAAATCTTCGTGCTCTTATGTGTGGACTCTTGTAACCGTTCCACCTCTTCTCGACTTGATGATTATTTGATTGTCGGGTCGGATCTAGTATTTTATCCAAATATCCTGTCAAAGTGCAATTTGCTGAATTTGAGGTACCCGTAATAAGTTGAAACTTTAATGTCTTGATTTAGGCATCTGATTTATTTTGCTATTGGGTTTGTTGAGGAAGGTGGAATTGTCTTTTCTATTGACGTCCTCTTTATTCAACACATTTTTTGTAATGCTTAGCATATCATACCAGAATCTGTTCAGCATTAGAATTTAGAAGTTTGTTAAGTGAGTCACCTTGTATAAATAAACAGTCATTCAGAACATGGCGTTGGTCAATCAGGCCCAGAGTAAACGCTCCACCGAAACCAATAAGATCAAACGACTTCCGGAATGACGCCATTGAAGGGCGACCTTTCGTAAACTTGCCAATTAGCGCAAACTTGAAGCGAAGAACAAATTGGTGAATATCTTCATCTGAGAATGAGACCGCTGGCATGCCCTTGTATCTACCCGGAGGTCGGACAGGCGCTTCATCTGAGCCAGAAGAGAGTACGTCCGCGAAAGAGCGCGGTGGTATGGGAGGGGGCACGGCGGCCCCCAGCGCCGCCGCCATTGCAGAGATCGTCAGTAAGCAGGAATATCGAAGATAATTAACTAACAGCTGTCGAAATTAATCGAAAATCGATTCGGTATCACAGCTGTTAGTTATACATATACATATAAACAAAATAAGTTTAAATGATGGTTATTTCCTTGATTTTTGTCCATTTTTTAACTGCTTAATTTCTTGTACATTTTGTTTTCAATGTTGTACAATACATTTTTATTGACAAAAATATCCAATATATTCTGTTACTGTTAAGATAACTAAAAGAACTGTTGAGTATAATACAAAATGTGTGCATCGAAAATTTAAATAATGCTATTGGGCCGTAGTGGATGTTTAATTATTAAATTAATTACTTTAATTAGGTTAATTGGACTAATATTTATTTAATTGTGTTAATTAAATGACCCATTGAATAATTAATTAGTTTAATTACTTAATTAAATGTAATTGAATGTTGGATTGTTTGACCCAAGTTGGTGAAATATTTAATTGTGTTGGACCAGGCTGCTTGGGTGAATTGAGTTGCCTAATTAGCGGGTTTGACTCGGTCTTGGCCCATCAAAATTATATGTGGATTATATAATTTTGTTGAATTTGGATAATTTGATATTTGATGAAATGATGAACCTGGATGCAATGGTGTCTCGATACGTTCCTTATTAAATTCGGAATTAAGAGTTGATTGGAGATTTTCCCTCACCCTCACCACTATAAGTAGTGGTTTCATTTCCAATGAAGGAGCTCTGAAAATCTGCATACCGAAGCTCTGCCGAAATCTCGCCAGGATATCGTTTGGAACACGCAACTGCATATACTGTGCTGAGGAGCACGCCGTTTGAACACCGGAAGTCCTTCTTTGAACATCAAGTTGCATATTAGCCCTTCATTGAGGAAAAAGCTACTAACTCCGGAGGCCCTTCAGCAAGGAACTACTTCCAGTTCGGCATACTCCTGAACTCGGCATACTTCCCGTTCGGCACACTCCCGAACTTGGCATACTTCAGTTCGGCACACTCCCGAACTCAGCATACTTCCAGTTCGGCATACTCCCGAAGTCAACATACTTCCAACAATGAACTCCTTCAAGTTCAGCATACTCTGAACTCGGCACACTTCCAATTCGGCATATTCTGGATTTGGCACACTTCTAACAGGCATACTTCTAGTAGAGAATCAGAGGACTTCTCCTATACAGAGATTGTACCCCTTCCCGTTTGATATATACTTGATACTACTTGTAACCGATACTTTGAATTTTGAATATATACAAATTCAAGTTTTTCGCATTTACAAAAAAAAAAAAAAAAAAAAAAAAAAAAAAAAAAGCCAAAATCATATCCATTTTTGTCCACACATTTTGCTTCCCTATTTCCTCTAATTCATCAATTTATCGCTTTATCTTATTTACCCGGATCTGCAATCAACGATCACAATAATCTTCCACTCATTTTCCTCCGCATATTCCTCCCATCCTTCATCCGCTCATCTGCAATAAGTGAAATCCTCTTCATTACCTTCTCAACAGTTGGAAGAAAAACTACAACAAACGACATTATTGAATGGGTATGAACATGAATTGCGCCTCAATATTTAAGTGGAATAACTACTGCCTTCTTCCTTCCAAATTTAATCCAAGGTAAATTAATTAATATTTTTGTTAATTTCAATATTGATAGGGATTATACCCCGCGTATACCGGTCATCTAGCCCGGTCAACGACGCGCCTTAGCTTTTGCCCGGTTGCCCGGTCGTCTTCCTTGTACCCGCAGACTGCGGTGGTAACCAATGACCGGGAGGGGTGACCATGAAGACACGCGACCTGCCTCATCCGGGTTCATGGGCACATCTGTCGTCGAAACTCGTAGACCACGTGCATGACTGCATGCTCGCCTTCTCAAGACCCGGTGCATGAGTGCCACATGCTTGCCATGCCGAAAAGCCGAGTGCAGGTCCCTAGGCCTTCTATAAATACATCATTTATTGCCTTAGAGATGGACTTTCATCAACTAGAAACTTTGTATTTAAGAGGTTTCCGGTCACGTTATTCAATCGGTCAACCTACTCTTACTCTGTACAAACCTATGGTGATTTAATCCACATCATTTGGCACCGTCTGTGGGGACCGGTACGAAAGGTCCGTACACCCCTACGGATCCTCAAACCATGTACCCCTTTATGGATTTCCTCAACAACGGTAAAGACGCCGACAACGCCCGACCGAACCTGCGATTGCACCTAAACGCCCGGGTGGACCTCAACCAACCACCAGAAGGAGCATTCCAACAGCCCGAGCCGGTCAACGTTGGATAACCGGAACCAGCATACAGGGACATACCAGTGCATCCCACATATCAAGCCCCTGGAGCATACCCGAGGATGGTAGATCCGGCTTACCTGTGGTGGGCCGGTGCTCCGCGGTTTTACGCACCGGCGTATCCACATCCACCAGTACTAGGAATGTACCTGCCACAGATGTACAGCCTAGTACACAACTACCGGGTCGCCACCCCCGCCTTCGGCCTGGGTTTAAGCGAACCGAGAAACGGTCCAGCACAATTGGCGCAGGGGCCGTCAATCGCCCCCCCCCCCCCACCCCGGGGACGCAAGCGCCTCCACGTCGCCCTACCAGGTCTCGCCTGAGCTCGAACGACCGCATCGAAGAGCATGCACCCCACACGAGCGCCTTCGACCGGCTCCATCCAATGGTTTCCCCTCGGCGGGGCCGACATAACAACCGAAGAATGTCCCTCGACCGGTCGGTGTCCAGCCGCAGAGGGGATTCAGACGAGGTCAGCTCGTCTCGGAGTAATCATCGCCGTGAAAACCGGCAGGGCGCCGGGGCCGGTATCCCCCCCGGGATCATGGAGTAGGCCCGTCAAGAATTCAACTAATGGAAGCAAGAACAAACATCGAAGGCCCCCAGCCTCGACGCCTCATTGTTGCGCACCCCTTTCTCCGCCGAGATCATGCAGCAACAGTACCCAATTGACCTTCGCGTCCCGGGAGCGAAGGACTTCTCTGGGAAGACAAACCCGGAAAAGCATGATAATTCCTTCTACGGAAATATGATAATGATGGGAGTGTCTGACGCCGTGATGTGCCGAGCGTTCTTCTCCACCCTGTCCGGACGAGCGGCCGAGTGGTTCTAATCCCTGGTGTAACACCCCTAAAAATTAAAGTCTTTTAATCTTATAATAGGGAATAATTCTATTAATCAATCCCAAAACAGAGCATACTAATCACAAATGTTTAGGGTGTTATGCCATATCTGAGCTGGAGAACTCAGATGCATAGGCTACACTAACTAAATATCCTCAAAGCAATGTCAATACATCATCAAGGCACGCATGCCGAAAGGAAAGCTATCTAACTAGGCCACGGGTCCTCTAGCGCGCTCCGATTGCTAATCATCTGTGCCTAAAAGCCAAATATATCTGTTCAACGAATAATGCTGGTAACCCACTCCAACGCGTTAAAATACAATATATATATATATATACATATATATATATATATATATATATATATATACATATATATATATATATATATATATATATATATATGTATATATATATATGTATCTATATATATATATATGTATCTATATATATATATATATATCTATATATATATACATATATATATATAGATACATATATATATATATAGATACATATATATATATACATATATATATATATATACATATATATATATATATACATATATATATATATATACATATATATATATATATACATATATATATATACATATATATATATATATATATATATATATATATATGTATATATATATATATATATATATATATATATATATATATATATATATATATAGAGGAAAACCATTTTGAAGCAGGAACATATATACTTAGGAGACTCTAGCTTTAAAACCAAGAATAGACTCGACAAGTAGGGACAAACACATTCAGGAGTTATAATCAAGCATATAAAACACTAGCATATATCCTAAGGTCACAAGTTTATTTCACATCATTCATATCATCATTAAATTACTATCTTATCACATAAGCACACTTTGGTGGCGCCACAGGACCAATCGCATACCCATACATGAGGGTCAGCGCATATAGCGCTAACACGGCCCCGCAGCACCCTGCCTCATACCGCAGCATGAAGGGGTTGACCCCAACTAACAGATGAACCGAAGCTCTTGAAAAAGTTTGACCATAGCCAAACGGTGGACCGCATCCCAAAAGTGTATCACTGACCGCAGCCAGGATTGTGAACCGCAGCTCATGTAAAACGTTTGATCGCAACCAAACAGTGGACCGCAGCCCAAAAGTGTATTTCTGACCGCAGCTAGCTTATGAACCGCAGCTCATGTATAACTAATTTGACCACAGCCAAATTGGGGTATCATGCACACATAACACATAGCAAACACATGCAACCCACATTAACACATTGGGAAAGGGGAGAAAACGTATAATGAAACCTATGCGTGGTCATCCACATACTAGGAATAATCCTAAGGGGTGCATACTTCTTTTACCTAGGCCAATGGGGTACCAATTCAACTAGAATGCAATATACAAGACTCTTTTATCCTACGAATGGTACCCAAAACACCAAACTAGACTTTAGGCACGATAAACGGAGTCCGTTGGGACACCTCGAGGGTCAGGGAAACATCAAACGGGGAAACTACCATCCCGAAGTGGGAAAAACCAGCGGGTGGCCGGCGGGTGGGCGGGTAGAGGACCACCCGCTGGCTGCCGGCCGGCGGCGAGAAGCTGGGCAGCGGGTGCCCGGTAGGCAGTCGCCTGCCCGCCGGCAGCGGGACGCCCGATTTGAGGCATCGGGTAGGTGGCGGGTTCCCTTACCCCCCACTGACTCTTTTTCAATACTTTGGTTCCGGGATCTTTTGTGGAACCAGAAATCGTGTTTAGACACTTTTAAACACAAACGACGACACCACGTAGTCAAATAATGGATCAAAACCAAGAATCATATTGAACACATCCTAACATGACCTCTAAACATAATTAACACCCGAACATGCGAAATCCCACCCAAATATATCATGAATATCACAATACGAAATTCCCAATTTTACCATACGGCTCTAATCATATTTAAATCATCAAAATCATAGTTTAACTTTAAAATCGAGAACATCAAGATTTATCAAGAACATCACACAATTATCAAGATCCTTTTATAATCATCAAGATTATCAAGATCAACACATAAGATCATCTCATCAATATCAAGATCATATCATAACCATCATAAAAGATTTATCAAGACACAAGCATATAGAAGGAGCCAAAGAAGAAGATTATAGCAAGGAAAATAGGTTTTGTTGAGACATGGATTACCTCTTAGCCTTAATTAGATTCCTTGGCTATTAAGGTTCTTTCTCTAAGATCTCCTTTTCTTGATTTCTCCTACGTTGGTGATAGGGGAATTGTTGGGAATTCTTGTGTGGTGATATCTATTGTGGTGTGACTTCTAGGTGCCTCCTATGTCCCTATTTATATACCTAAGAGTCCTAATTAGGGTCTGAATGGTATGGGTTTGCTAATTCTATTTCTTATAGGACTAAGAGATTGGTTTAGGGATAAGGGTCTATGGTCTACGGTGGACCCTTTTTTATTAATTAATGGAATTTAATTCTCTTTTTAAGGTAAGTAATTAAATAATTAGTTTGGGTTAGAGGCCGTAACACGGGGTGTTACACCTGGAACCAGGATTAATAAAATGTTTCGCTAACCTGGCGACCAAGTTCGTGCGGCGCTTTGCAATGTCCCGGACCGTCGGGAAACATTTCACGCATCTGGAAGCAACCAAACAACTGGAGGGGGAGTCCTTGACTGAATTCCTTGCAAAGTGGAAGAATACCATAGGAGAAGTCGAGTCAATGGATGATAGAACAACGATCAACGTGCTGCATTACTCCATCTGGGCCAGTGCTCTATACCAGGACTTCATAGTGCACCCACCTTAGACGTACGACGAGGCCATCCGTCGAGTCACTAATTATGCCAATTCAATGGAGGCAAACTCCGCAAAGAGACGTCAAGAGTCCGGTTCCGGTCGCCGGGACAACCACCCCGACCAGAAACGTGGCGACCGTTAGCAGGGGCCCCGGGACAGGCCGGGTGACCTGTCTAAAAGGTAATGTAGTTACAAGTAGGCACAAGGTAGACAGTTTCTCAAGCTTAATCTAAAGAATTTCATATTAGCTAAGTATATCAAATCTTCAAGGGAATACAACTGCAAAGTCCAAATTGTGATATAGGGGAATACTTACAAGGGAATATGATGTCAACTACTTTTGCTAAAGATAATTTGTTTTCAGTTGAAGTTCAAATTTTTAAATACCCAAGTTTTCCTACAAAAATCCGTTACAGTAAGTTATACACTGGCTCAAAAAGATTATCTATGCTAAAGTGGATTTCAGTGTAATTAAAATTCAATTAAGTAACCAATTTACACTAACAGAGCTTTCTTACCAGTTATAGTGTTGATCATGCAATAACAAACAGAATTGTTAGGAAAATTATGTGTACCAATGGTTTAGGGTATAACAGAATGTAGTCTGTTGGAAAATTAAAGATGAAGTTTGGAAAATATGCTTAACATTTGTGTGGCTAGTGTTGTAGATTGTACAGCGCCTATTGCGCTCTTCTTGTGGACATCGCATATGGCGCTTAGTTGTGGACGATGCACGTCCCTTCCATTTTTGTGGAAGGGATGGAGGGCCTGCTTACTATAAATAGCAGATCCCAACATCGTTTCAAAACACACCTTTAATTCGAGTCATTTATTATATTCTCCTTCTCCCTCCCTCCGTCTGAGAAATAGTGAGGTTCGCCTACGTGATTTCTAGTGCAAGTTATCCGTAGTAGGTCTGTGTAGCCTGTTGAAAGCGTTCCAGGGTTCTAACTGCATCATTACCGGGCAAATAACGCTTTTAAGGTAGTGTTATTGTAACACAGCACAGATTTCCTTTTAACCATACACCAATAATGTCCGTGCTTTTTAAAAGGCTTCCAAATCGCACGTTGACGTTGCGATTTTCCCCAGCAGTTAAAAGCGTTATTTGTGCAATAGTCAACCTTTAGCATTATGGCACTTCCTGTCATACCGAATCTATTAAAAATCACCTCGCTTGATCGGAAAAATTACAGTAGGTGAAGAATCGAAAGAAAGCAGTCCTGAAATAGATTACATTCTGGGTCAAGAACCGGGTGTAACTCTGATGCAGTTTAGAAATGACAATGCGGCAGCTAGAGGATACCTTCTGTCACAAAAATGAATGACAATTTGTTCGACATCTATGTCAAACAAGACTCGGCAAAAGTCATTTGGGAATCACTGTCAGAAAAGTACAGTGCCAATGAAACTGAAAATCAAAGTGTCAGTACTGTCTACAACAAAAGGAGTAGAAAAATCAAGAAGTTCAAAAGAAGGTGTTTTGCATGCAAAAAGCAAGGACACCGAACACACCAGTGCTCCCATCACAAGGGCAAAACTAGCAAAAGTCAATCTGACAGAACAAGATGAGTATTGAGTCTCTTTAAATAAGTAGTTATTTTTTGAGTAACTATATTTGCTCTAGTTCTAAGGGTTCGCATGAATTATGATTGTCTTAGTACTGAATTCTAGTTGAGTTGTCTAGATTTTGATTACTTAGTAATGCTTACTTCTTTAGTATGTTGAATACTAATGACTTTGATTGATTTAATGAGAATATGGAAAAGCCATCACTCTTGAATACTTTGTCTAGGAAGGTGGTTTTTAAGTAAACTTTGGTTTCACCACTCGACCTGGGAGTACTTAAGAAGTAGGGCGTTGATCCTGTAGGCTAGTTAGAGCGCCACTTGATCTTCACTTGAAATGAGGTTGACTTTCATATGTTGTTAAACAATCAAAGCCTTGCAATAGAAATTGTTGAAGTACTGCAATAATAATATTGATCTGCATCCTATGAATGCTTTATATGAGTTTTAATTTCCTCAAGGGAATTAAAAATTGTGCAAGTGGCAACTCTGAAGTCTCATTGTTGAGAGATATTTCTGAATAAATATGAGCTCGAACATATTCCTTGTGTATGAGATTAATTTCTTATAAGAATATGATGTCAAATTTGTGACTATGTTGTTCAACTTGATGTAGCATCTGGACAACATTATTTCTATGGCTTACTAACAATGAGCATTTGTATATATATTATTTAATTCTTAGTTGAGTCATATTGAAATACCTATAATTCCTAGTTAAAGGGTATTTGTAATCAATTGAGATAACCAAGTTTGTTGAAATATATTCAACTGGTGAGCATGTATCAGGCGGAGTGTGAAGCTTCTATAATGCTCCACAAAGCAAATCGGCAAAACTCAGTCTACAAAGGAGCTAATGTTGGGAAGCAAAGATCAGTCTGGGTAAGAGATCAAATACATTTGACAAAAATACTTGTAAGTGTTGCATTGTGGGGGTAATAAACTCCTTATATTTTCATCAAAGTTTCTCTGTGGTATTGAGAATAATGATGAAAGAAAATGTTTCATGTTAAACATGAAAATCTCAAGGGATTATTTATGAGTAAACGAAGTACTCGTCAAAGTGCATGTAAGTTTGGTCAAGAGAATCAACTTACGTGATGACTAATTATGAGGATTAGTCACTGACTCATTGGAAGGACTTAAAGTCCAAGTGGTAATGAATTCGTGGTGGATCCCACTTCCGTGGTCAAACGAAGCCATGAAAAGAGTTACAAAATAGTACACTAGTTGGTCATTTCGACAGTGTGTGTACTTATGAGGTTGAGCTACAACTCTTAATGAATTCATAACTCTTTGAGAAAGGGTGGTTTTTTTTAGACAACCCTAATGAAGTCACCGCATAATGACATGAGTACTAAGTGCTCTTGGTGACTTATACTCAATTGGGATGGTCTATGTTGAGGTAGACCTAAAGAGCTCCCTAACTTTTGTATAAAAGGGCTAACCACCTCTTATGAAAGATAATGGGGTTATCCCAAGAAGCTGAGTGGCTAAGAAACATGGTGATAACCATGCAGTAGTGGGGGTGTCCAACACCTTCACCACATTGTGATTCACAAACTATCGTTTGTGTTACAAATAATAGTGCCTATGATAGAAAGAAAAGACTTACAACGGATTTATGTCTTCAACTACTCTATAAGCCTATAATGGTAGTCTATACTAAGATAGACTTGATAGAGTTAAAAGTCTATATTGATATAGACTTGATAAGACATAAAAAAAAATCTGTAATGCGGTAAGACTTGTCATAGTTCAAAGTCTATGTTGTGATAGACTTTGACAGGGTAGAAGTCTATATTTGAGACAGAGGTAACATTCTTTAATACTAAGGGTGTTCATAAGAAGTCAAAGAGTTTGACTTTTGTAGGACTTGTTTTTTGAGTTGGTGTGTGCATTCAAGTTCAAAATTTATCTAACCGGTGAGTTCAAGATTCATATCACTCTCGGGAAGAAAATTACTCAGTGTCACTGCGTGTCAGTTCAAGTTCGCAAACACTGACATTAAGATCAACTCATTTGTATTGCTCAGACCTTATCCTTTTCCTTTCCTCTTTAAATTTGTGGGGGATTGTTGGAAAATTAAAGATGAAGTTTGGAGAATATGCTTAACATTTGTGTGGCTAGTGTTGTAGGTTGTACAGTGCCTATTGCACTCTTCTTGTGGACAGTGCATATGGCGCTTAGTTGTGGACGATGCACGTCCCTTCCATTTTTGTGGAAGGGATGGAGGGGCTGCTTACTATAAATAGTAGCTCCCAACATCATTTCAAAACACACCTTTAATTCGAGTCATTTATTATATTCTCCTTCTCCCTCCCTTCGTCTGAGCAATAGTGAGGTTTGCCTACGTGATTGCTAGTGCAAGTTATCCGTAGTAGGTCTGTGTAGCCTGTCGAAAGCGTGCCAGGGTTCTAACTGCACCGGGCAAATAACACTTTTAAGGTAGTGTTATTGTAACACGGCACAGATTTCCTTTTAACCATACACCAATAGTGTCCGTGCTTCTTAAAAGGCTTCCAGATCGTGCATTGACGTTGCGATTTTCCCCAACATAGTCTACCAAAACATATTAAAATATATTAACCAGAAAAATGTATATCAGGATTTGTTCTTGGTGTAAACTATTTATGACTAACCACAAGATATTTTGTTAATAATGGAAAACATTAGCAGCACACATATGCCTTTTAACTTCTCTATGTACTTGATAACATGAATAATTAAGTCCATCATATGTGTTTTTCAAGACAAGCCAAAGAAATGACTCAATAAATACCACAACCATAACAACAGTATTGAATTTACACATATTATTGTTCTGAAGACAAAGAACTCATTCTACCAAAACCACAGACCATGAGGAAGATTACATCTTCATACACCATTGGAGCAAAGAGGAAGCATGGTCATCAAAACAAAGGTATTTCTCAATTCAAAATACTTAAATACACTTATTACATTTGAGTTTAGGCATATAATAAATCATCTGATAGCATTTACTAGCCTTTTAGGATTAGAAACAACTTGGTGCAAAATTTGTCTTGAATCAGACAACATTTTGTGTAAAGAACAGTGGCCTCCAATTTTCTTAAACTGCAATAACAACAAGAAAAACGATATCAACACTAACCCTAAACCCTATGATTTGTATTTAAATATGAGAATAATCGGCGCAATCGATACAAATTTGTATAGAACACTAAAAAATGAAGTAGTTTGAATACTTAGCTCAAAATTTGGTGAAAAAGTGAGCTGATTTGAGATCAAATCGATGATTTCCTCTTCTACCTTGGTTATCGCCAGGTTTTGATAGATCTCGGTCAAGAATCGGACCTCGGCGAAAGGATTCGCTATAACCCCACACTTAGATTCAATTTGCGATATCAGAGTATTGCATGTCGCAAATATGTGTTCAAAACTGGGTCATCTTCACTGTGAATGTGTTTCTAGCGAATCCCAACAAAAGATGAAAGCAAGAACCTAACAAATGTTTTTTTTGAAATGAAATAACCAAAAAATGTAATGAAATTACCAGAAATTACACTCAGAGTCCTAGATTGCCTCTCGGATCTCTAAGCTTTCTATAGAGAGATATAGGGTTTCTTCACAGTGCCATGGTGTAGAGAGAGAGAGAGTGATAATGCAGAGAGTGAGAGAGGCTAACCAATCACCGGTCAAATTTGGAGAAAAATCACTGGTGAAGCTTCTGGAGTACCGAGAAAGAGAGGTAGCCCTCTGATTAGAAAGTGGTCAACAACGCAGAATATGCAACCATAGTAAACGCAAAATTGTTAATCTATTATCTATTATTATATTATATTTCTAAATTCTAAATTAATTATACACAATAAATTATTTATGGATAATAGCTATAATTTTGAATATTTATAATTTATAATATAATAATAGTAAACTACTTCTTACTAACATCAGTATAGAATATGAGTTTGTAATTTTAAGGTGTTTTCCTTAATTAAATTAACAATCATATTCGTCGATATTATATGAATTTAATTACACACGCTTTCCTTAATATTCTTATTTTTTGGAGTATTACTATTATCATTGTTAAATCTAAAAACATAATAAGTCTCAATAAAAGTTATATCCCTCATTTATGTCCATATTTTTAATGCTAGCTATTTTGTACATTGTGCTTCTAGAGTTGTACTATACAATTTTTTGGACAAAAATACCCTTACCGTTATAACTTCCGTTATCTTTTCCGTTACTTACCATGCACATGCATCTACCATATTTTTTCTTATATTATTTAATTATAACAAAATATTTGTAAAGCATTATATATTCATTATATATTAGACTAATATAATAAATAATTTTATTTCACTTTGATTTTAATTAGTAAAAATTTGTTAGTTATTTTTAAAAATATAAATATTGGGTATATGTTTTTGCGCATCGCGCATAAAAAAGACTAGTAATAATAATATATCAGAAATTAGTATAATAAATGTCTCTTTTTTTCGGTTCATTTTAAAATTTGTTATTTTTTTTATGTATTATGCAAATTAAACTTTTAATTTCCTATGTGCTTTTTGTAACATTCATGGTATTACATGCAGAAAATGAAGATATAATATGTAATGAAAATGCTGGATTATCGTCAAAAAATACATTTGGTCATACGTTAAATCATACACAATTATTCGGTGTATTTCAGAATTCACTTGAAACTCCTTTAAGTGTTGTTACAAATGGTGAGCAAGTCTTTTTGGTTTCAATTAATATTTTTATAATTCATTTATCAAAATTATTATAATGTTGATATTTTGTTGAACATGGTCGATAACATGGAGAAACAACAGTGTCTAACACCTTGGATCAACCAAGCACTTACGATAACCTTTAAGCAATATAGCAAATTGTTAGTATAGTACTAAGAATTGTAAACAATTCTTTTAACACACCACCCAACATTATTTACTATTGCTGGTGTAATAACTAATATTTACATGTGCGATGTTCAAGGCAATTGCGATGAAGTTATTTATGTAATGGATAATTCACTTCCAAACAAGCGTCGTGTTCATTCATTTGACTTAAATTTGACACCAAATTTAAATGAGGATATGAATGGTAATTATATAGTACTAATATTAATACATTATATTGTCGAGTAAAATAGATTATTTTAATATTATTTTATGTTATTAAAATAGATTATTATTATTATGTTATTAAAATCGATTATTTAACCTCTGTATATTAATTTCAATTTGTAATATTTCTTTTTATCATAATAATTGGTGTCGATAAGAATTGTTGTATTACAACAGAGGATGACCAACGCCCGTCAAAACACAATTATGACCAACCTCTACAACACGTTAGAAATCTGATTTCAGAATTTGAAGAGGTTGTTGAACCTATAAATTTGGAAACCGTGGCAAACATTTGTCCGTTGACAGACATCCAATGAGTAACTTTCTTTTTATTAAAATGTACGCAAACTAAATTCAGTTATATTAATATTTTGAAATTAATGTTTTGGTACAGTTGAGTACTTAGACTTTGGTGATCCAGAATATGCATGTGAGTACTGTAATGCAATTTTTTGGGGAACTGAACGGTCAACTGCATCAAAATCGAATACTGCCCCAAAGTACTCAAGTTACTGTGTCAATGGAAAAATAAAGTTATTGTTGATGATAAAGCCACCTAATAAGTTACATGATTTGTTTTTTTATATCCAACGAGAAAAACAAATGTTTCTTGCAAAATATACGGTACTGTAATAACATGTTTTGTTTCACATCTATGGGTGGAAAAGTGGATAGATCAATTAATAATGGCACAGCGCCACCAATATTCCGTATAAATGGTTAGAACAAATGGAGTTCAGCCAAAGTTTGCGCAACTTTATATTCACGATACACAAAATGAAATAGAAAATCATATTTGATATGTTAGGTATGTACTTCTAAGAAATAATAGTTCTTTATTAACCAATAATCACCATCAAAACAATTTTTATATTCTCTAAAAATAATTTTAATTGTTGATCGGTATAATTTTTGTAGGGGTGATAGCGACTATGTGGATCTACATGTAAAAGTTGTTCATGACATTAAAGAGGTGTTAGATAATAATAATGTGTTCGTGAAATCATTCTGTATGGCTAAGAACTTTCTTGATTATAATCCCTCATCTGAGATTAAAATGCGACTAATAGGTAGGAGGGCTACAAATGCACATAATTATACATTACCAACTGCATCTGAAGAACGGGACATTTTAGTAAAGTTTAAGACCGGAGGATTGAAAAGAATAAGTGAATTAAATCCAGCATATTTGTCATTGAAATACCCAATTTTATTCCCTTATGGTGAGGATGGATTTAGGGAGGACATTCAATTTTCAACAACAGTTAGGAATCAGAATTGGTCAAGAAAAAGTGTCTCCCAAAGGGAGTATTTTGCATTCCGTGTTCATGAAAGGTTAATTGAGATATCAACTTTACTATACTAGGAGGTTACTTCAACAATTCTTAGTGGATGCGTATATAATGGTTGAATCTTCTAGGTTGTGTTATATAAGGGCAAATAAAAAAGCTTTGAGATGCGAAGTATACAAAGGTCTCTCAGATGCATTGACACGAAGTGAGGTTGAACCCAAGAGTCAAGGGAAAAGAATAATATTACCATCAAGTTTACCGACGGTGCAAGGTACATGATACAAAACTATCAAGATGCTATGACAATTTGTCAGTTTATAGGTTATCCAAACTTATTCATTACATTTACATCAATCCTAAATGGCCTGAGATACAACGATTCCTAGAGAAAAGGAACTTGAAGGTAGAAGATAGGCCAGATATAGTTTGGCGTGTGTTCAAGATGAAATTGGACGCAATGATCAAAGAGATTAAAAAGAGGAAATTATTTGGCCGCTTCAAAGCTGGTATAAATTCTTTAACATTCTAATATTTTTATTTAGGTTATACAATTTTGTTTGCAGTCATTTACACTATCGAATCCCAAAAGAGGGGTTTACCACATACCCACATATTTTTATTCCTTCAAAAGCATGATGTTTTCTATATATATCCCAACACTCATGGATTCGATCATTTCAGCTGAGATTCCAGATAAGCGTATCGACTTGCCATTTTATAAAGCAGTTGAGGAATTCATGGTCCATGGACCGTGCGGTCATGCTAAAAGAAATTCACTGTGTATGGTTAATGATAAGTGTTCTAAACATTTTTCTAAGAGATTCATTGATGCATCCCAGTTTGACAAAGATGGCTACCCGTTGTACCGAAGGAAAACTGACAATATGATGGTCAAAAAGAGTGGTATAGAGCTGGATAACAGGTATATTGTACCTCAAAATCAATATTTGCTATTGAAGTACAAAGCTCAAATTAATGTTGAATGGTGCAACCAATCAAGGTCAATTAAGTATTTGTTCAAGTACGTCAACAAAGGTAATGACCGTGTCAAAGTTGAGTTTTATAAGACCACGATGGATGATATCAGTAATGAAGTTGTAGATGAAATAAACATGTACTATAATTGTCGATACATTTCACCTTGTGAAGCGATGTGGCGCTTATTTAGTTTCGAGGTACAATATAGAACCCCACCGGTTGAGAGGCTAAGTTTTCACCTATCGGATTGCCAATCAATTGTTTTCCAAGACGATGATAGCATTGATCGTGTTTTAAATAGAGAAACTGTTTCATAAAGTATGTTCAATGCCTGGTTTGTAGCAAATCAAAAATATCCATAAGCCAGCGGGTTAAGTTACATTGAGATGCCTACAAAATTTGTTTGAAAAAAAGACATTCGTGAATGGCATCCAAGAAATAAGGGTTTCTCCATTGGTCGCATATTCTATGTTCCACCAGCATCAGATGAATTGTATTATTTAAGGTGCTGATTGAACATAGTGTGTTGTCCTTCAAGTTTTAAAGATATTAGCTAAGACACATAATGGAGTTGAGTATAGTACATTTAGGGATGCATGTAATGCTCATGGTCTGTTGGATGATGATAAAGAATACATTGATGCTATAGTAGAAGCAAGTTTTTGGTCTACTGCTCATTCAATGAGGAAGTTGTTTGTAGTGCTATTAACTTCGAGTTCCATGATTAGACCGGAATATGTTTGGAATGAGGTGTGACAACATTTGTGTGAGGATGTTCAATATTCTCAAAGAAGAATACTACAAAAACCAGGTTTGAACTATTATACATATACTCTTATCCAATTATTATAAATAATGTGGGTGATTCAACTGTGACTTTTTTTTTTATGAAATTACAACAGATTTGTGTCTAACTGACGAAGAGAAGAAAAACTTTGGGCTAATTGAGTTGGAGAAATTGTTGGAACAACAAAATAGATCTTTAAAGGACTACCACCCGATGCCCATTCCAGATATGGTTAACTCTAGATTGGTTTAGAACCGATTGCTGTTTGAAGAGTTATCTTATGATCGTGAGTTTTTACAACAAGAAGCTCAAGAGTTGTGTGATAAATTGACGGATGAGCATAGATCTATTTATGACACTGTTTTAGAAGATATTTCAAGCAAGCTGGGTGGATTATTTTTTGTATATAGCCATTGTGGCATTGGAAAAACATTCATGTGGCGAGCGTTGTCATCTACACTACGATCTAAAGGGAAAATTGTTTTAAATGTCACATCAAGTGGTATAGCTTCGTTGTTGTTGCCTGGTGGATGAGTTGCACACTCAAGGTTCTCAATACCAATAGCAATAAACGAAGACTCAACATGTAACATTAAACAAGTGAGCCAGTTAGTTGATTTATTGATACAAACAAGTTTAATAATTTGGGATGAAGCCCCGATGATATGATGCACAAGTGTTGCTTTGAAGCTCTAGATCGGACCATGAGGGATTTGTTGCAATTTGTAGATCCTAACAGTTCTAACAAGACTATTGGAGGTAAAACAGTAGTACTAGGTGGGGACTTCCGTCAAATTCTACCCGTAGTCCCCAAAGGTACTAGACAAGATATAATTTCTGCAGCTATCAATTCTTCCTATTTGTGGAACAGTTGCAAGGTAATGAAGCTCATAAAGAACCTTCGCTTGAATGCTGTAAAAGACTCTGTAGAACAACAATCTTCCCAACAGTTTGCAAATTGGATAGCTTCAACTGGCGATGGCAAAATTGGTGGACCTAATGATGGTTATGCAGAAGTAGAAATACCCAGTACTATGTTACTACCGTCCGATGGTGACCATATTGAAACCATTGTTAAGAGTACATTTCCTATGTTTGCTAATGGTAATTCTAATGCAAGTTATCTTGAAGGGCGTGCTATTCTAGCACCTACTCTCGAGGTAGTGAAATCGATCAGTGAATAACTATATGAGTGAATTGCATACGGCTGAAGGCAGAACATATTTTAGTTGCGACACAATATACAAAGTTGATGCAGACGCTGGGATACTTGGTGATGTTCACACACCTAAATTTTTGAACGGCATTAGAGCTTCAGGTCTTCCAAACCATGCATTAACTCTAAAAATTGGCTCACTAGTCATGCTATTAAGGAATATTGATCACTCAGTTGGTTTGTGTAAAGGCACGCGGTTGATAATCACCAAGTTAGCAGACCGTGTAATTGAAGATGAGTTAATGGATGGTGCTAACAAAGGAACAAAAGTCTTGATACCCAGATTGTCAATGTCACCGCCGATACCAGGTTGCCATTCAAGTTTCAACGAAGACAATTCCCGTTGATGTTATCATATGCAATGACTATTAACAAAAGTCAAGGTCAAACATTGTCACATGTAGGTTTATTGCTTACAAAACTAGTTTTTGTGCATGGTCAATTGTACATGGCTGCATTCGAGTTAACAACCCAAATGGTCTTAAAATATTGATTGTCAACGACTCGAGAACAAATGCTACATCAACAACGAACGTGGTATACCACGAGATCTTCAATAATTTGTAATTTTGTGACACTTATTTTTGTATATTGTATATTAAACTAATTTCATTATTTTTACTATTTTGCCTTTACATTTTTTTTTTTAAAGATCCACTTTATAATTTGAAATGTTTAATATAGTAATATATTAATTTTTTTACACAATTAATCCTGAACAATATCCATTTCGTGCATCGGATAAGTTACTAGTTAATAGTGCATCTAATTGAGAACAATTAATAATATATCTAATTGGGAACACATTAAAGTTAAAGTACTCAATCGGCAAGCATGGTATCCTCATCCCAGACAATGAGTTTCTCCGTCTTATGGCTCAACGGATCAAAGATGGGGTGCCATTCCTTCACCATTAAGTAGTGATCAAGAATCATCTAACTTGGCATAGTCATAATCCTCTTTGGACGCAAATCGAACCAGAAAGTATTCGTTCTCGAGTGCGACGGGATCCATAGTGGCGGACGGCTTCCACATACTTTGCAGTTTTCGAGATTTAGAGATTATTATTGATGCTTTCAAAAAAAAAGATTATTATTGATTGTGCCAATTTAATTATTAATAATTAGGGAGAAATGTAACAGCTGTTGTTTTATAGATTTTTTTTTTTTTAATGCTACTGGTTATATTACATTGTAGTATCTGTTCAACCTACTGAAACACAAAGAACCAATAACGCCTCCACTGAGGCTCGAACTCACAATCTTCCAAATGGAAGTCCAACCCGGGTACCATTAGACCACATAGTCCTGGTAGCTATTGTTTTATACATTTCTCTCTAATTAGTAATAATTAATTGATTGTGGCAAATTTAATTATTACTAATTAAAGAAAAGACATCGTTTAAGCTCGTATTTTATTTGTTCATAATAAATTAAAATTATCAAATGAAACTGTAATTGAATTGAAATGGTACTTTAGTTGTGTTTAAATGAAACTGCAATAGGTATAAAATGAAACTGTATTTCGGGTAATAAGTTTGGTGCCATAGAGAAACCTGAGACCAGATCAAAACAAAAATTCTAGGATTATCATTGACAAGAATAGAAAAAGAGGACCAGGAATCGAGTCTCACCAACGGCAGTGTGTGAGCAACCTCTCAAAGTGAGGGGTTTCTTGTGCGCAGTGAGCACCGGTCTAGCCTCTGGTTCATGTTCAGTTGAGTCACCATGATTTACATTCTCCCAAATGCTCTGTCGGACGGGATGTGAAGGCCCTTAAAGTTGGGGTTCAACCTTTTGAAAGAAGAATAGAAAAAGAGTCCTACTCTAACACAAATATAGAGTCCTAATATACCATGCTAACCCTCTATAGATTTTATCATCCTCTCAATGCCGTAACTCTATTTTAACCAAATCTGCTATTAACTTCTAAACAGAAAACTTGGTGATGATGGATAATGATAAAGACGGTGTTGATGCCACGCCGACGCCCCCTATCAGCGGTGGCTTTTCCACTGTGGGGAATCTGGTTCGTCCGATTACTGCCGGCGGCATAGGGAATCGTCTAATTATGCCTCCGAGATCAGCAGTGGGTCCGAGCAACAAGGTTAACAAAGTCGAACCTCCGAGGATTCCTGCCTTCATTGTCGATAAATCGGGTCCAAGCAACAAGGTTATCATAAACGTAAAGATGGGTGGAATTTTTTCGGTCGAACTGGATCTTCCGGTCCTGAAGAAATTGAAAGATGCAGTCTGGAGTCAAAGGTCGTACTCGAAAAGAACGGTCCTAAAGTTCACGTATAAGGACGAGGAAGGGGACATGATTCTAATAGCATGTGATGAAGACTTAAAATTCTGCTTCCAATATTTTAAGTCACTCAATACTACTGTTAGATTGTCCCTTGTGGTAATTTATCCTTAAAGCTCAGTTATTCTTGTAATGACAATTAATGAGTTATTTGGTTTTGGTGAATAGTAATTTGGTCTCCATCATTGCACTGCCACTTGTATGCTTATTTTGTGAACGTTTGTAGATACTGATGATCTCTTAGGTTTATGTGTTTTGAAATTTAGTAATATATAGTTTGAGTAGTATGAGTGTTAAAAATATGGCAGAGCTAATCTTTAGGTTTAGTTTTTCATTTGGATTGAGTTTGCTTCTAAGTTCTAAGTCATGAATTTTTGCAACTTTGGAATTGAAGGTAGATTTGTATTCAAATAGAGGTAATGAGGTTGGAATATACACATTCTTTTCCAAGTTAATAATCAGACTATGCCCTAATTACTAATTTGGTCATCAACTTTTACCCTATTTAGTCTTCTGTTGACTATTAAAAATGAGGATAAAATTGTAATTTTTTCTCATGAGGATAAAATTGCAATTTTTTTTCATGAAGATAAAATTGCAATTTTTTCTCGCGGGGATAAAATTGTAATTTTTTCTCCTTCCACCTCCCCAATCGGTTTTGCTGGAAATCAAATCCTTGGGCTCTCCCATGCACCATCGCTGGAAGGTGCTAACTTTGAGCAGTATGGTTATGATGGAAAGAGGTTATGGCGAAAGGTAAATATATAGTAGACGGAAGAATTTCTGTTTTTAATATAATATATGCATAAATGTGAATAATACATGCATGCAGGTACAGTCTGCTAATGCACCATACCAGGAGGAGTTGATGATCGAAGTTCGGATTAACCAACAAAATGCTAATTGATCAAGAATATAATGGTAAAGATCGATGATGTCCCGACTCAAACCAAGACCAGCCAATAGGCTACTCCTAGTGAGTGGGAATCGAACTTGTAACTTTGTGGTGGCTGGGAATCGAACTTGTAACCTTGTTGTGATCAAGCCAACAGGCTAGGGGTTGCCTCCTAGATAAGTCCTACCTTCATTCATTAACTAGATGCGAATGTTTTTGCATTAGTTTCTAATGAATAATTCCTACTGAACCAGTGAACTAAGCATGCGCAGGCTAGTTGAATAAATTCTTACTATAACAGAAACCCGTCATAACACTAATGGATGGTGTTAATGTGTTATTGCCTTGAAAATATGAACATCATCAAATACACTTAAAAAATTGTTGAGTTGCAGGTTGCATATTCCCAACAAAAGGCTTTGGTTTTGCCCTTACGGGCCGTCTTCATGGTAATGCAGTTCATGTCAATATCTAGCCTCAATGTTACTAGTTAATTACTGTAAAATTTATAGTCATGTGTAGATGATACCAAAAGGAAGGGGGAAAAGACCAATTATTCTTCTATTTGACAGCCAAGTAATAGTAAGAGTTTCTAGTCACATGTTAATAACAACACTAATTTCACTGACATGTAAATCTCAAGTCACAATGCGCATTTGGCGAAGCTGCTCGGGCTCACTATTCCGCCTCCAGAACGCCCTTCTCCACCAAATCTCAAATCCCCTCTGAATATTTAGGTAAGAAGGATAGTCAATGACCAAATTGATAATTACGGTATAGTCCAGAGACATTTTGATTATTAACTCTTCTTTTCCTATTTTGTAGTTATTGAATACTAGTATTTGTCCCGTGCGATGCACGGTATAAATTTTAAGTATTTTTTATTGTTGATAAAATTCAAACATCAATCATTAAAATTAATTATGAAAGGTTACTTTTTTTTTTTATAATACTAAATTGGTTGTTATATTAAAACATCACAACATACTATTAGCATATATTATAAAGCATTGTGTTATTAGATATCACATGATATTTTAAAATTAATAAATTAAACTATATATAGTAAATAAATGATTCTTTATTTTTTCTTAGGACATTTAAAACTCATTGTGATTAATAACCACAATTAACCTACAATTAATCTAGCAATTAAGGTTATACCATGGAATGATGTCATTTCATTTAGGCAGGAAAATGACATGACAAAAATATTTTGCTATTATATAGAGTAAGATGTTTTCAAGTTCACATGGACATTGTAGCATTAGATGGTATGTACTACAATTTTCACTTCAGCTTAAAAAATTGCTTTACTCTATGATTGAAATTATTTGTTTCAATTATGACCTTTTGCCATTATTTGGGGTGTTCCTTAATCTTTTCAAGTCACCAGCTTGCAATGAAGCATATGTTCTGAAATTGTGATATATTTTTTTCTTGGTTTTTTAATGAACTAGTATGATACCTATGCGATGCATGGGATGAATATTGTTCATCTTATTGTGTAATTAATTGTGTGAAAAATTTAAGAGATGATGTAATATATAAAAAGTTGGAACGGAAATATAAAATGGAAAATAGAAACAATAAAGAAATTACTTTAACATACAATATAGAAAAATAAGAGTGACAAAATTACAAATTATTGAAAATTTCGTGGTATATACCATGTTGGTTGTTGATGTATAGATCTATTATAATTTTATGAGTACTTAGTTGAATATACGTAGACGTAGCAGCCTGGTTATCCCGGAACATATCGTTTATGGTTGTGCATGTTGGTGTTGATGTAATTTTTCTAAATCTTATTACAGTTTCCTAACATTTCAGGCGACTATTGGGTTAATACAAAAGAGAAAACATAGGCGAACCACCATTTTCACCAAAAGATTAGTGGTTTTTAGTGCTAACAGTTTAATTAATAAAAAGACATAGATCATTGACTACATGATAACTACAAAATATGTTCTACTATATTTATGTTTTTGAAATGAGAATGAAATACCTTTGTTTTGATGATAATGTTTCATCTTTGACCGAATGGTGCATGAAGATGTAATCTTCCTCATGGTCTGTAATCGCAATGCTTACCCTTTATGTTTTGTGATGGAATGTTCTTAGTGTCTTCTGCCACCCTTTTGTTTGTAACTTCAATCTTAAGTTTGAGAAAAGAGTCATTAATGGCTAACCATAATTATTCCCATAAACATAAACATTTTATGGGAAAACAAATATGCCTACTGGAGTAATTGATTTTGATTGGCTTAAAAAGCACTAAAATAGATAGAAACCAAATAAATCCTCACGAACTTTCAAAAAAAAAAAATAAATCCTCACGAATATTGTGTGTTTTTTAGCCTAGTAATTATCAATGGTAAATGATTAATGGAAATAAAATATGGAAAGTATTAATATACTAAAATTATGTTGAATATTATATATATATATATATATATATATATATATATATATATATATATATATATATATAATATTAAGCTACTGTAATTTTTGTTCGATAAATAAATTAAGTTTAACGAACTAAATTTGAAAATATTGCAAGCTATGTACCTAATAATTATTATATATTTTGTTTAATTTTGCAATGAAATTAGAGATATATATAGACTAAAAGATAATCTATATATATCTATACTAAAAGTAACGAATATACCTTAGAAACATGAAACACACACTCCAAAGTATGAGAATTGTAGGTGTTATTATTGAATGTTGACTCGTACATTCGGATTAGGCGAACTTGTATTGCACAATTCGTGGAGGTAGCAGTGATTTGGTTAAGTAGATTGAAGGTGGGAGCCATATTGAAAAGTTGAAAAAGTTTAGCGTATGAAAATTGAAAAGTATAGGAAGAGGATTGCAAATGAATGAGAAGCATGACCAATGAGGTATTTATAACTATGAATTTGTGCAAATGAATTATAAATGAATAATTTGCGTTCCAAATTATATAATCAGGGGTGCAAATTAAGGATGATTTAATTTAATTATGAAATACTAAATACTAATACTAATAGCTATTGCATGATTTTCGTGCATAGTAACAAATGAATAATAATCATGCATACTAAATACCATGAATTACACGTGCATACTAATTATAGTAATAATAATTCGTTAAGGCTAATAGGATGCATGATTCCGCGTTTCTGTATGTGAATAATTTGTATTATATTATTATTATTATTATATAAATAAATAAATAAATATCATGCCTTTTAATAGCATGCCCTTTAATAGACTATTTTTATATATGGTAATTAATTTCATAATTACTATTAGCCAGTTAGAGTCTATAGCTTACAGTTAGAGTCTACTAGTTAGTTTCCTATTATTTAGTTCAGCTTCGTGTATATATAGCCTTGTAAACTCATTAATAAACACACCACAAATATTGCGTATTCATCTGGCATCAGGCTTAAACGATCCTAAAATGGCCACTCCATCTGAAAATCCCATTCCCTCTCCCACCACCGAAGTACCTACTGACTCCTCCGTTCCACCGGCGGTGACCACTTCTACGGTCGATCACCGGAGCATGTTGCAGCAAGCTCATCATTATGTTTCCATTAAGTTGACAGCCTCAAATTACCTATTCTGGAGAACGCAACTGGTACCGTTCTTGCGTGGACAAAACTTGTTTGGGTTCGTTGATGGCACGAAGGCGTGCCCGTCGGAGTTCCTTCCTGCCTCTTCGTCGACGGCGGCTTCGACACCGAATCCTCTCCACGACACATGGGTCCAACAGGACCAATCAATTTTAAGCATGCTGATTTCATCTCTTACGGAGGAGGTTCTGTATCTTGCCATCGGTCACCCGTCATCTCGATCCGTCTGGGTAGCGCTTGAGACGGCGCTTGGCTCTACCTCCCGTGCGCGGTCCCTTAGCTTACTATCGCAACTTCAAAGTTTGCGGCAAGGTGACTAGTCGCCGGCAAAATATTTAGGTAGAGCTCAGGTTTTGGTCGAACAGCTTGTCCAAGCTGGCCGTCCTATTGGACTCGACGAACAGAACCTTCACATCTTTAGGGGTCTTCGACCAGAGTACCGCTCCTTAGTTGCGTCGCTTACCACCAAGAGTGCTCCCCTCACCATCCCAGAGGTGGCAGATCTACTCTCAACACATCAACGTCGGCGACGGTTCAAGTTTGTCAATTAAACACACAGGTTCTTTATCAATTCCCTCTTAGTCCCGGTCACTGTTTCTAAATAGAATTCTGCATGTACCTGAGTTGTGTGCGTCTTTGTTGCCCGTGCACAAATTTACACGTGACAACAACGTTTATTTCGAATTTCACCCTTATTATTTTCTTGTGAAGGACCGTACCACCAACCAAATCCTGCTTAGAGATCCTAGCGTAGGAGGGATGTACTCACTCGCTACGTCACCTCCAGTTGCTTTCGTATCTGCTGCTACGTCTCCAGTAACTTGGCATAATCGCCTGGGCCACCCGCATATTTGGGTTCTGCATCATTAAATAAGTTATGTACTACTTGTCAAATGGGCAAATCAGCGCGATTCCCGCTTTCACGGGTTGACCGCTCTAGTAAGTCAGCTTTAGAGTTAATTTTCACAGACATATGGAGCCCGTCTCCGGTTCCATCCGTTGAGGGTCATAAATATTTTGTATTATTTGTTGACGATTTCTCTAGGTTCATATGGTTCTATCCAATGAAATTAAAAACGGATATTTATTTCATATTTCATAACTTCCGTACCAATGTTGAAAAATTATTCGGTTGTCAAATTAAGTGTATCCAGTCCGATATGGGCGGTGAATACCGTAGACTTCACACGGCCTTCACCGCTGCGGGAATATCGCATAAGCAGTCCTGCCCCCACACACACGAACAAAATGGGCGTGTGGAGCGTCGACACCGTCATGTCGTTGAAACTGGGTTAGCACTATTGGCACAGGGTCAAGTACCTAATAAATATTGGGTCTATGCTTTTGAATCAGCGGTACATTTAATTAATCGCATGTCGTCACAAGTTTCTCAAAATGTCAGTCTGTATACCCTCCTATTTAATAAATCACCTGACTATAAATTACTTCGGGTTTTCGGATGCGAATGTTTCCCATGTCTACGACCCTATAATACTCACAAAATGGACTACCACTCTCTGTCGTGTGTTTTTTTGGGATACCCGGACTCCGTTGTTGGTTACAGGTGTCTTGACAGACTCTCCGGCCGTGTGTATCTAGCAAGGCACGTTCGCTTCAACGAGAATGTTTTTCCCTTTGCTAATATAACATGTGATTGCTCTCAGACACACTCGCCCGACACCACCACGACGCCATGGGCCAATGCCCGACTTCAGTTACCTACGGCGAACTCAGACTCACCGGCTGCTCCTGTGCCTCAACTACAGCCGGTGATCCAGGTCGCTCCTGCTCAGCCGGTTACCACATCGGCGTCTTCAACAGGTGCGGCGTCCTCATCCACTCAGCCGTCGACCTCGACGACAACAACAGGTAGGCGACGTCCGGTGAGGCCTCTGGTTCGAACACATACAATGAGAATGCGGACAACCACAGGTGCTCAACGATGTGTGCCCACGGCTCTAGTTGCGTCTGTCGATGATATTGAACCCACGTGCCATTCTCAGGCGGTTAAATACCTCCATTGGCGCGCGGATATGGATGCTGAAGTCAACGCTCTTCTTCACAACCAAACCTGGCGTTTAGTTCCGGCAACACATAACATGAACGTCATCGGGTGTAAATGGGTATTTCGGGTCAAACGCAAGTCTGATGGCACCGTAGACCGCTACAAAGCTCGGTTGGTAGCCAAGGGGTTTAACTAAATCCCCGGCAAAGACTATGATGAAACTTATAGTCCCGTTGTCAAACCGGCGACTATACGACTACTTATAGCCTAAGCGGTCTCACATCAATGGGTAATGCGCCAATTGGACGTGCACAACGCATTCCTAAATGGTTATCTTACCGAAGACATATACATGCGGCAACCTCCGGGATATGCCGATCCAAACCAACCCAACCACGTTTGTAAGTTGCAACGGTCGTTGTATGGGCTGAAGCAAGCCCCGCGGGCGTGGTTTACACGGCTGCACGATTTTTTGCTGCAAATTGGGTTTAATCTGTCAAAAAAAGATGTCTCATTGTTCATTTTTAATAAGGGCATATATTTTAGTCTATGTGGACGATATATTACTGTTAGTTAACAATTCTGTTATGATCAATGATGTACTTGCACAGCCACTGCTTTCAAAATTCGGGACTTGGGCAAGCCACGTTTTTTTTTTAGGCATTGAAGTTGTTTACGATGGTGACTATCATTTTGTCCCAACAACGCTATATGATCGAACTTCTTCGCAAAGCAGGGATGGAGTCTTGCAAACCTTTGATGGGCAAGCAATTATGTTTGTAAAAGGAGCATTGCTCCTCTTATATAGAGGAGTTCAAGAGCTCATTTTCTAAACATTTTCAATGTGAGATCAAATGATCCAACATCATTTACAAAGGTGAGTCCGTGTGGCACCCTTTTGTCGTCTTCTTATTTATTTTAGTTTTAATTTTATTTTGTATATTGTTTTGTTTGGATTACTATTATTATTATTATATTATATTATATTATATATTTTTTATTTGATTGTTGATAAATTCGCCAAAATTTTAACAAATTTGTCATTTTAACATTTTAACTTCAATCAAAACCCCCCAAAAAATTATATAGTAACTCAGTAATTTGCTTCAAATGGCTAAAAACTAATACAACACATACATTTTGTGTTAATCTTTCACAACCCCCATTAATAATAAATAAATAAATAAAATTAAAATAAGAAGACAAAGTTGAGATTTCTTAAATAAGAACCTTTTGACATCTCAATACTTGTCCACATTGATGGGCAAGAAATAATGTATGTAAGGGGGATCATTGCTCATCTTATATAAATGAGCTCTCTCTTTTCAAACATTTTCAATGTGGAATAAAAATGATCTCAAAATCATTTACAAAGGGAGCCCGTGACTCCACTTTGTTTTTTTTTTTTTTTTTTTTTTTTTTTTTTGGTTTTTAATTTTAATTTTATTTTGTATATAGTTTTGTTTGGATTATTATTGTTGTTGTTGTTGTTGATGTTGATGTTGTTGTTGTTATTGTAATTTGATTATTTGGCAAATTCGTCAAAATTTTAAGAAATTCGTCTGTTTAAAATTTCATATTTTATCAATACATCAAAAATATTATTTAATAACTTAACAATTTGCTCGAAATTGCTAAAAACTAAAACAACTCATATACATTTTTTTTTTTAAATAAGAGCCATTTGACACGTTGGGTTTTAGGTTGTGGAACCGTGTCCACCTTGCAGTTCTATGTTCATAAATATTGAACTATAAGTTCATTATTATAAAGCTATATATTCATAATCTTTAAACTTCATATTCATAATTATTAAACTCTATATTCATAATTACAGAACTCTATGTTCATAGTTACTGAATTATATGTTCATAATTATAAGATATATATTCATAATTTATGAACTTCATATTCACAATTATTGAATCTCTATATTCATAATTAGATAACTATGTGTTCATAATTATGTTCGCAACACTCTGTTCATAATTATAGAACTATATGTTCATAATTTTTGAACTATATATTGATTATTATATTCATAATTATGAACTATTTTTGAACCATGTCTACCTTGCAAGGTGGACACAGTTCCACAGCATAATTTGCCGGCTCAATAGTACTATAAAAAGTTTTTGGACTTCTCAATACTTGCCCATATTAATGGGCAAGCAATTGTATGGTTATATAGAGGAGATCAAGAGCTACTCTTTCCAAACATTTTCAATGTGGGATCAAAATGATCCCACATCATTTACTAAAGGGAGCCACCTTTGTCTTCTTCTTCTTTTTTTTTTTTTTTTTTTTTTTATTTTATTTTGTATATAGTTTTGTTTGGATTATTATTAATATTATTATTATTATTATTATTATTATTATTATTATTATTATTATTGTTGTTGTTATTTTAATTTTATTTTATACTTGAACAATAATATTTTTATTATACTAGAACAATAATATTATTAATTATATTATATTATAGAATATAATACCATATATAATATTACAAATTAATAGATTTTATTTAATTTCCATTTGACATTTACTTACCAAATAAGTTTTGAATCTCTATATTCATAATTACATAACTATATATTCACAATTCATAATTATGCTCACAACACTATGTTCATAATTATAGAACTATATGTTCATAATTGTTGAACTATATATTCATAATTATGAACAATTTTAGAATCATATCTACCTTGCAAGGTGGACACAATTCCACAACATAATTTATCGAGTCAATAGTACAATATTACCATATTAGGAAGTTACAATATTTAATGTATAATTGTAATACTCTTTGTATATATTTTTTTTTTTTGAATGTTACTAGCTCTATTACATTGTAGTATCTGTTCATATACTTTCTCAACCTACTGAAACACAAAGAGCTAATAACGCCTCCACTGAGGCTTGGACTCACAACCTTCCAAACGGAAGTCCAACCCGGGTACCATTAGACCACATAGTCCTGGTAATACTCTTTGTATATATTCACTCAATTGTGCAATTATAATGTTCATCTAATACAGTTTATCAAGTTCTTCCCGGTTTGGTAGAAAATTGCTCTCAAGGCAAAAAATAAAAATAAAAATGTCTGGTTTTTGTGGCTCCAACGATTCTGTGGAATCGTCGCCGGTAGAGAAAGATTCCGGCGATTCTATAAGAATCCCTCTGGGTTATCGATTCTATCCCACAGACGAAGAGCTCATAAATCACTTCTTAAGGAGAAAGATTGAGGATCCTAGCTTCTTCACAACAGACATAGAAGTGGTAGATTTGAACAGTTCGGAATCCGGTGTTCATGTGGGTGAGAGAAAACGATTTTTCTTCTGCCGGAGAGATATGATTATGAAGTACGCCACGGGGCAGATACAAGGATTCTGGGAATCCACCGGAGAAGACAGAGAGATTTTCAAGGGGAAAGCCCTAATTGGGATGAAGGAAACTATGATTTTTTACAGAGGGAGAGCACCCAGCGCTGAAAGGACAAACTGGGTAATGCATGAATACAGATTGGAGGACGACAATCTTCCTCAAAACGCTAAGGTAGGTATTATATATATAGTTTAATTTCTTCTCCTGATTTATTTTGAAAATTGACTGTTTGTTTGTTTGTTTTTCCAGAATGAATGGGTGATCCGTGAATTCTTTCTGGAAAATAAAACATATATTCCTCCTTACGTCCTACAAACTCTTGCCTGGGCCTCAAAATCAATTCTGGACCATGATGAAGGTGAAGTTGGGAAACATAATGTAAACTGCTGCTGCTGCTGCAGAAGATCTAGTCTTAAAAGGAAGGACAACAATAATGAGTATGTTGGAGGAGTGATGAGGCAGCTCAAGCCAAAACTAACAACAATGGAAGAGAATAGCATAGTGTTTAGAGTCAGATTCAACAATGATACTGTGAGGCTCCAGCCTCGTTTTGCGACTATGGATTTCTTGAAGGCAGCAATCCTAAATAGATTCAAGACGTTGGAATCTGTCAAATTTTATATCCAGTACAAAGATGGAGAGGGATATATGATCACTTTAGCTATTGATGAGGATTTGCATTATTGCTTGGAATTTTTCAAGTCCACAGGATCACCAGTCACATTGTCTCTTGCTGATGTTTTACTTGAACCTTAGTAATGGGGATGAGTCATTGAACTGATTCAAGTTTGAAGGGGATGAGTTGTTGATTTGCTGTAATTTCTGAACTTTCTAAGTTGTAATTTGGACACTAAATGATTGATTTTAATAAACTTTGATTGACTTTCATAGAGTGGTTCAAAATTTTTTAAAACTTTATAAGACTATAAAAATCTATATAAATAACATTCATTGACTTTTATCAACTTTTTATTTTAAAAAGTCTACAAAAGTCATTGAAATTCTTAACATTTTGATTCTTAACATTTATAATTTTCTTACAAAACATTTTTAATATATCATAATATTCTTCTTATTATATAGTTCTTCACCTAAATATAATATATATATATATATATATATATATATATATATATATTATTATTATTATTATACTTGATATATTGCTAGGCATCATGCAAAGAACTATTATTTGCAATAGCAATTTGAGACAACGAACAACATCAATGTGCTACTGTTTGCAACCCCAAATTGTTGTTGCGAACATACAGTAGTTCGCTATTCGTAGTAACCTGTTGTTAAAAAAATAATAAAAAATATATATTACGAATATAAACATAAAAAGAATAAAAATCAAAATATATACGTATTTATATGAATATTATGAAACATATACTAAAATTTGACGATGAAATATTTGCTTTGTTAATGTATTTAGGGAGAATTAGAGAAAGTTAGTTATAAAAAATTCATAGAAAAAATAAAAATCAATATAAACAAGCAATAATGAAGTAAAAATAATATTATTTTGAATTTTTAGAGGAAGATTGTAAAGTTTAGGAAAGAGAGAAAAATTGGTAGAGTTTAGGTATGAGGAAAATATAGGATAATGAAGAAAAAAATAATTTTATTGAATTTAGATAGGTTTATAAAGTTTAAATAAGGAGAAAATGGAGTTTAAATAGAGAGAGAAAACATTCAAAGTTGTAAGAAAGAAAATTTTGAAATCTTGGGGTTTATGGTTGGATTTCAACTATTTATATTTGAGAAGGAAAAGTCTACAAAAGTCCTAAAATTAAAAAGTCTACAAAAGTTCATAACTTTTTGAATACCACATGACTTTTAAAGACTCTTTAAAAGTCTTAATCGAATACTACATGATTTTTAAAGACTCTTTAAAAATCTTAATTGAATACCGCCTGACTTTTAAAGACTCTCTAAAAGTTTGAATTGAATACCTCCAAACTTTTAAAAATTCATAAAAGTCTTTAAAACTCTACGAAAGTCATGATTGAATACACCCCCTTATAAGTTTTAAGTTGTAATTTGGAGATTTGGGCCTTTGGAGTTTGTCAATTTGGACCTACATTTGTAAGTTGTATAATTTGAAATTGGCAGAAGGGTCAAATAGATCAATGTATTAACATTAATTGTAATCTAGCATCATGAATTAAAATATGGTCTATCTAGGCTTTTATATTCTCAATTATTTTTCATCTAGCATTTTTAGCAAGTTTCTAACAAGTAATCCATCATTTTTAGCAAGTTTCTAACAAGTAATCCATCTAATTTGCTACATGTAAAAATAAAATAAAAACAAAATGCTGACATGTTACTTTTTCATCTAACTTGCTGTTTTTGTCACTTTTTTTCGGCAGAAAAATTCAAATTTTTTATTATTATTTTTTTTTTTTACATATTTCCAGATTATGTTGATTTCATCTACGAATTTTTCAGAAAAATAGTGAATTTATTTTTCCCGTCGGCTGTCAAATAAGTATGTTACCGCTTTTGTGGTTTTTGAACCCATTTATTGGCACTGGCATTTGTTTTTATTTTGGTTTCGGATGGTGAGTTTATGAGGCTCTTCGGTACAGACCTGAGATTGAGGAGCTTGGAAAAAAGATGGTTAATAGACTAAGGGACAACGATGATCTGTATATTGCTCTTCATTTGAGGTATAATAATTAACACGACTTTTGATTTAATGTTTGAGGTGTAACTTAATTAACTGACTTCCTTTAAGTGTAGATACGAAAAGAACATGCTTGCGTACCTGCTTGCGTTTACTGGCTGCAGCTACAATCTGACTGAAGTAAAAGCTAATGAACTTCGCGTAATGAGGTATAATGTGCATCACTGGAAATAGAAAGAGATAGACAACAAAGAAAGGAGACTGCATATGTCTCCGAGGGAAGCGGTCATATTTCTGAAGGCGATGAGGTACCCCTCCACGACAAAAATATACATTTTGCAGGGCAAATTTATGGTAACAAAGGTATGGATGCATTCCGCTTAGAATACCCCTACGTGTTTTCACACTCAACACTCGCAACAGATGAGGAGTTGAAATTTTTCAAGTCATATAAGAAATCAACATAATCTAGAAATATGTAAAAATAAATTAAATTTTTCTATCGAAAAAGTGACAAAAACAGCAAATTAGATGAAAAAAAATAACATGTCGGCATTTTTTTTTATTTTATTTTTCCATGTAAGCAAATTAGATGGGTTACTTGTTAGAAACTTGCTAAAAATGCTAGATGAAAAATAATTGAGACTATAACGACCTAAATGGACCATATTTTAATTCACAGTGTACATGGATCTATTTGACCCTTCTGCCTTTGAAATTTGTTGTAATTTCTGAACTTGTAAGTTTGTAACTTGTAACATGACATATGGTCCTTGGGAGTTTGTCAATTTGAAAATTTGTAAGTTGTAATTTTTGAACTTGTAAGTTTGTAAGTTGTAACATGTAAATTACGGATCGGAGTAATAATTATGTAATTTGTAAGTTAAGTTAATAGTTTTAGTTTTTTTAATATAAATCTGAATATAATCAAAATCTAATATTAAACTGATCGAACCCGAAATATCAAAATCCAAATGGTTACATTCTAAAAATAGATGGATATGATTCAAATTATGTAATCCGAGAACCGAACGGGTGGGCAGTTCTAAAAGTATATATATTTGTAAAAAGGAATTCCAGATTCTCATAATGATTAAATTCCTAAGTTACTTAGAAATTTTTGATACAACTATTACACCCAAGCCAACTCAAACACCCCCGTACACTCGGGAGTAGGGGGCTGGTGACAGACTAACGGGACAAGCAACTCGACCCGCAACTGCCCCAAGAAAGCCAACAGTTACATAATGGTACGGGCCTTCTAGTAAGCATAGTTGTCACCTGTTAATTCATGAGGTGATCTATGTCGTTCCATTATGCAAGACTCAGTGCACAGTAAGCCGAAGAAGGTTATCCATAAAATTAGAATAAAGAACAAACACCACCGAGAGCTTGAGTTCAAGAAACAAGAGAGCCAGGTCGGTTAGACTAATATTTTAAGTCCCAGGCTCTGATACCAATTGAAAAAGCCCGTGAATTTTGAATGCAAGAAAATAACCTAAGCTTCCTACACAAATTCTTAATTCATTTATTAAACTAGACTAGCTCCAAGATCTTCTCCAGACAGAATAAAGAACTAATAATAACATCAATAAATAGAACCGTGCACCAGGAAATGTTCACGTAGTTCGGAGCCTCACTCCTACGTCTGCGGGGCCACTCACGTCAACCCAAATCCACCAGATGAACAATATGAGTACAATAGGAGAGTACATTACACTCTAAAGTATAACCTACAACTACTCCAGAGCCTATTCCAGCACCACCGTGGACTTGACGTGCAGGCTATTTTCTTCGCACCATGAACCAGTTGAGGAACATTCTTTACTCGTGTATGTTGAGAGCACAGTATGAGGAATAGATTTGATAGATTAGATTGTGAGAGTGCGCAACATGAATGCTAAACAAAGTAGCATTTTATAGAGGCATTTAGAAACCTCTTCCATCGAAAATAATGTAGCCCTTAACTCCTCAATTTCAGTTGCATCTCTTGATTTAAAATACCATGCAAATAGGGTCTTTACTGAACTAAACCTTGAATGAGCCTCACCACTTCTGACTTACTTCCTAGCGTTGATCCAGACTCAACCGCTGACCTAGTCCAGAACCTAACCACGCACTAATAATTTTGACAACTAATTTTTTTATTTTTTTGAATGCTTTGACAACTAATTTAAGCCAACTTACATGAGTTTTAACGTGTACATTTTTTTACACTTACAAGTTAAACAGAGCATTGGTTGTATTCACAGACTTTAACTTCAATAAATGAAAGATACAAATTCTTAAGAAATTAACTTACAACATGCTACAGAAGTGGGTGGAGATTAAAATTAATAAGGATGTAATGCCACTGGGTTTAATATGTTATTGTGAGATCTAAATATGATCTAACTATACACAGAATAATCTACGAGAAACTTAACTCGTAGTAGCGGAAGCGGAAGCACTATAGATCTCCAGTCATAGTTGATATCCTGTTGTATGCCTTTGAACAGTAGATCTGCATAATAGGGTTAGCCGTTTTGTCTCATACTTGACTCAGAACCCTAGATGGTGTACTAGTATTTTCTGAGCAGCATGAATACCATATAATGAATCATGTATCTTGTATCCCATCAAAACAAGCTTTATATCGGCACATTGGTGGAATAGGACTTAAACCTAAATGTCCAGTCCAACCAATTACTTAATGGGCCTAGTCCACTTGCACCACATAAGTAAGACCCATAATATATAATATATATTATTATATGGGAAAGTCTTACAGTCTCCCACTTGGTGCAACTACTAGCAAACTCTCATCAAAGAACAAAACACCCGAACCATAGTAATATGTCCTCTACTGAATAAGTGAGTAATATCTCCTATGATCACATGCATTTTTTATTCCCAAACTTGAATCATTTATGAACAAACCCAACATTTATTCTTGGTACCTTAAGGGATGTTTCTCAAAATAAAATATATATGCGCAACTTAAGAGAGAAAACCATCCAAATTGTACAAAAGAGTACACTGTATGATCTCTAAGATCCTTAAAAGCATGCCTTAAGGAGAGATCTCTTAATGTTAGCATAATGCTAACTATATTCCATGATTTCTTTATAAGTTAACATAAGCACTACCTCTAACGGCTAAGAGCTTGAAGTTGACACGTCTGTCACTTCCACTCATCAAAAATAGCCAAAAGATAGTTCAGTCATAGAAGCATTCCAACAACTTAGACAATAAACCAAAGGTCTAAGTCCATAATTTTAGAATCTTAAACATACACCATAACTTCCCAAATAATATTAAGGTCCACCTCAAAATGAACTGAACATTATGAGTCTTACTTTTATGTTTCGCAAAATTGTCTTGAGCCTTATAAATCAAAATGACCCATGATCAATTTTGAAGAAACTAAAGACACTATTAAATGCTAAAGAATTTATTAAATAACAGTGCACCACAAGTTAAATGTTTTGTGCTAATAAACTCCTTAATATTGTTACAACATTTTCATAAATATGTTGCACAACCAATATGAATTTATATGAACAAATACAAGATTAATACTTGTGGAATCTTTTGGACTTATTGTTTGACATACAATCCAATGTGGGATGTATGAAACCAATTAAATCCAAAAACTTTAGTGGAATATCTTAATGATTCTTTTTCTAAATGATCACTCCCCCTGATTAAGATATTCTTTAGTAATGATCCTTTCCTAAATGACCACTCCCACTGATTAAGATATTCTTCAGCGAAATTAATGATATACGTACTCATAATTGATTTGATCAACTAATTAATGAAGATATAATTCCCCACCATTAGTTGGGCATACTAAATAATCAATATTTGGTTCCAAGTATAGGCCAACTAAAGGAATAACTAATGATACATAATTCCCCACCATAGTTGGACATACTATAATAAAATACACTTTCCAAAACCAATTTGGAATTTGGCTCAAAAGGTACATTTTATTCTTGGAATCCAAAAAAGATATATCATATCACATAACTTACTATAGTTGATCCAAATAACCAAGTAAGCTTCATGAAACAATTAATAAAAAGTGGCTAAATTTTGGGAAGTGACTGAATACATGTTTTGCCAATGCAAACCATGAAACTTAGAATTATAATTGAACTAAATATAAATTCTAAGAAATGTGATAAAATTATTATTTAGTTGGTTGTGGGATTTATTGACATAAAACTTGCCTGTAGGCTAAAGTTTTAATTCTATTAAATCCAATTAAACCCTTTATGATAATATTTTATCTCAATTGCTAAATGGACAGAAGAATCTAGTGACATAAAACTTGCCTGTGTGCTAAAGTTTTACTCAATTAGATCCAACTGAAAATTTATGATGAAACATTTATCAAATAAGTTGAAGAAAGTGACATAAAACTTGTATGTAGGCTAAAGTTTTACTCGATAAGATTTATTAAAACTATTATGATAAATACTTAAGTAATTATGTTCCTTTCCTTAATCCCTGTGGATAAATTAAGAAATATGATTTAAAATTTACATCATAAAATTAAACTTTATGATAGAGATGAGAATTATTTACAAATAACCATAAAGTAAATAAAATTGATTTATTTCTATTCTCACTGATAAAACTACTAAACTACATTTCGATACATAATTGCCTGTTCACTAAATTATGATCGTAGTCCAGTATTTCATCCTAATTAACTATACAAATATAATGAAATTTCCTGTGGGCTAAATTTCATCATATTACATACAATTAATCACAAATGATATGTCCAAAACTGTATGTGATCAAGATAAACTGCTTAATATATAATTTTAATTGACTAAGGATGTTGTGGCTACTCCCCAACTCATTAAAATTATAAGTTCACTAGACAATTATCATTGTCATCTTTATGTAATTTAAACCTTATTCAATTTTAGTGAATTAAAGATGTTGCATGTGGCTGCTCTTTAATTAATCTAAAATTGTAATCTCTTGGCAAAATGAGAATTTAAAGCCTAAGAAACAAATTAAACGAACAGATGATAGACAATTATTAGGTATACTCCCATGAAAGTTGGTCGAGACGAAGCCCGGTTAAATACCAACTCCTTAGACAGAGTAGTGTCGCAAGGGGACTAGTAGCAACAAGGCTTTTAAGCCAGGGCCATAGAACTAGTATTCCTCCCCAAGAAACTTCCGTAAGTCATGGCGCTCTCATGTTTGAAGTAAAATAATTTGGAAGATCTAAATATTGTAGATTCACATATGGATAAGGCTTTAAATTGATGAACTAAATTAACGGACTAAACATGCTTAAATTCAGGAACTACCGCAACTAAAGTTTATGCATAAGTCCAACTTAAGTAGGAACTAATGGGAGACTGAAATTATGGTAATAATTAAATTACCATTGTTAAGCCAATATACTAACTATATTGCTTACTATATTATTAAAGGTATTAATATTATTAAGGCATGAAAACTATTGATGGATTGAAATGTAATCAACTTAAACAATAGTTGTAATTCTTAATGGACAAAATAATAATTTAAATCTTAACGGCTCAAAAATAAGCCCAAAATAATAATTATAGCACTTAATGACTCAAATTAGACTCATAAACTCAATGGTCCAAGTGAGTTATGACATGGATATAAAATGGTCTAGTACTTAAATATATCCAAACTTAATATTATTACCAACCATGAATATCATTAACAAAATATGGTGGTCAGTAATAATTAAGACTTAGTGAACATATTATGTATAATAATCAATATTATTATCATAATAATATGTTATAAGTCAAAATAAAATAGCTATAATTTTTATTAAATATTACTCAATAATGGTGGGATCCAAACTTAATGACCCAAGATAAGTCCCAAATAACTTGTTCAAAATAGGTTTTAAAGTCCTAAGTCATAAATAGGACTAAAATATGTTCAAAATTAAATGAGAAACCAAACAAGTTGTTTTAATAGACCATAATGTCAAAAATTGACCTAAGGATCCAAGGTTGAATGATATTTAATATAGACTATGAGTTAATAATATGTTAATCCAACTTTAATACATGCTTTTATGAATGTACAATTATAATAAAATAATTTATGAATATACATAGCATGCTTGGATTTTTACATATTAATATATACTAACCCATAAATCCTAAATAAATTGTAATACTTCAAGCAATTTAATATGCATCTCAATATTAAATTAAAATCCAAATAGAAAATTTAAAACTTAATATTTGCCTAAAATTGAATAATAATTTAATTTTGAACTTAATGCCAAAATTAAGAAGAAACTAAAAGGCATTAATATTTCAAAACAAGCAATTACCAAACATTTACCATTTGCCAAAATAATATACAATATAATATTAATTAAGGAAATTAACATAGTATGGCAATATTAAACTAAATTATTACCATTTACCGAAATTAATATATATAATTCTCTCAAAAAAATAATATATATAATATTAAATTAAGCAACTATTTATATGGTAAATAAATAATAAAGGTAAATTGCTTAATAAGGAATGTACCAAACAATCACAGCACTCTACCAAGCCCGGCCCTGGGTAAGTGTAGGCTGGGCCCTTGCCCAGGGCCCATGCTTGGAAGGGGCCCACCACCTTCCCCTTTTATATATACTCCGTACTATATATAGTTCCTATAATAATTTAGTATGAATTTATATTAATTGATTGAAACTTAGTTGAGTTGGTAGGGTTTGTGGTTTTTATGTGTGAGGTTAAGGGATCGAATCCCTTACTCTAATAGATGAATTTAAGGATTTTTTTTTATATATAGTACGGAGTATTAAAATCGTAATTTATGAAACTTATTTATATTTCTAATTTGAAACTTTGTGATTTTTTATCTTTTTATAATTATAGTTAGATTTATAATATAGATTGATTTGTGATTCATATAAAATTTTGAATGTATTTTTATTCGGGTAATTTACTACTTATATTTAAAATATGTGTTATTTTGTGAATTTCATAATGAGTTATGTATATGTAATATATTTTTGTAATTTAGTTATTAAATATAATTAAAAGATAGTTTAATTTTTTTATGAACTATCTAGTCAATGTAGTTTAGAAGTCCTATTGTGCGTCATCGTATTTAAATTAATCTAGAAAATTTTAAAATTGATCCAACTAAAAGAAAAAAGTATTTATAAATATGATCAATATAGAAGATGTGTGATTTATTATATCTTTTGTATTCGAACTGTTTTATCCAATTAATTATGTTTCGATCATATTGTATTATGAATATATTTTATCACGTTTAGAGGTATTTTTGATTTATTGCTCCCAATAATTAAGAGTTTCTGCTATGCTCTTATTTGTAAGTTTTGTTTTATAAATTTTTATTACAAATTAATTTATTATTTATTATAATAATAATGGGATTCTCTATAAGCTCATTTGGTTTTAAATTATTTATTCGTTTTTATAAACTATAATTCTTTATTTATGAAAGCATTAATGCGGTTATTGATTATTTTGAATTTAAGAATGCGTCTATAGGGGTGGAAATAGGCTAGGACGAGCTAGGCTTTTTAAAATTAGGCCTAGGCCTATTAGGAAAACCTAAAGCCTGAGCCTGGGCCTAGGCCTGTATGTAGGCTTTTTTTTATGCTCAAGCATGAGCCTGCAGTAGGCCTGGCCTGGCCTGAAGCCTTTTTAAAAGCCTATTTACTAAATAGGCTTTTAAAAAGGCTTCAAAATATGTTCTAAATAGGCTTTGAGCTCAAAGCCTATTTAAAGCCCTTTTAATAGATTATATATATGATTATCTATACTATATATAAAAACAAAATCCTGAAATTTTAACTTCCCGCCCAATTCCTAAAAAATCTCTCTTCCTAATAAAATACATTGATTTCAACTTTCCCATTCGTACAATAATTCTGCGTTAAAATTCTATTCTAGTATTATAAAATAGTGTAATACAATCTATACTATATATAAAAACAAAATCCTTTTCTACTTTCCCATTCGTATAATAATTCTGCGTTAAAATTCTATTCTAATATTATAAAATAGTGTAATACAATCTATACTATATATAAAAATAAAATCCTGAAATTTTAACTTCCCGCCCAATTCCTAAAAAATCTCTCTTCCTAATAAAATATATTGATTTCTACTTTCCCATTCGTACAATAATTCTGCGTTAAAATTCTATTCTAATATTATAAAATAGTGTAATACAATCTATACTCTATACTACATATAAAAATAAAATCCTGAAATTTTAACTTCCCGCCCAATTCCTAAGAAATCTCTCTTCCTAATAAAATATATTGAAAAATAGTGTAATACAATCTATATACTATATATAAAAACAAAATCCTAAAATTTTAACTTCCCGCCCAATTCCTAAAAAAATCTCTTTTCCTAATAAAATATATTGATTTCTACTTTCCCAATCGTACAATAATTTTGCGTTAAAATTCTATTCTAATATTATAAAATAGTGTAATACAATCTATACTATATATAAAAACAAAATCCTGAAATTTTAACTTCCCGCCCAATTCCTAAAAAATCTCTCTTCGTAATAGTGTAATACAATCTATACTTCTATACTATATATAAAAACAAATTCCTGAAATTTTAACTTACCGCCCAATTCCTAAAAAATCTCTCTTCCTAATAAAATATATTGATTTCTACAATAATTATGGGTTAAAATTTTATTGTAATATTATAAAATTGTGTAATACTATTCCTATTCTAATCTATATCTATTTTATATATCAGTGTTGCAAAAATCGTGTCGCTGGCCGCGGCGAGGAAGGCAGGAATCGGCCTCCTCAGCGGCCGCCTCGCCGGCTGAACCAAAAACCACTGGTGAAGGCCCCAACCTCGCCAGATCTATTGCTGCACCGCCAGATCTGGCTTACTGGTCCGTCGCCGGAAGGAGTTACTGTCTCGTATGCTCGCCGCCGTACCCACAACTCGCCAGAGAAGAACCTCGCTGCTATTCACTACAGAGGGTTACTACTTAGCCGCCAAGTCTCGCCATCTCGCCTCACAGGAGTCATAGCAGCGCTGGTCTAAACAAGATTAGAAGAATAAGACATAAAAAGATAGAAAAGCCCTTCTAATTCACGGTCAACAAACGGCTTCATTGACGGAGGATCAAAACTGTCCAACGATCGATAACAGTGTCTACTAAGTGGCAATTTTTATTATGGAGGATGAAAAGTGTCAATGCCTCAATAAGTCTAGGACCAAAAATGGCATTATCTCCGGAATACAATACAAGAATATTTAATTATGGTTATATTATTATTTTGCCTGTTAGTATAAGTTATTATTATTATTATTATTATTTCTTTTATATGTTTATATTATGTGGCTTAGATAGCTTGACTTAGTTTAGCTATTTGATAGGATTAGTTAGAGTTAGATATACTCTGTAATCCTGTTGTTACGATTGTTAACGAAATTCCTTTTCCAATCTGGTATCAGACTAGGATTTTTCGATCTCTCTAACCTCCACCGCAAATTTCCCCCTCCCTTCCCGCACTCCAATCGGCCATGTCGACCGGCTCAGATCGTACAGCCACAGACTGCGGAGCTCCGGCAGCCGGCGGTTCCCTCGCCGGGGCTCACCACTATGTCACGATGAAGCTTACGCTAAAGAATTATCTCTTTTGGCGCATGCAAATCGTGTCTTTCCTCCGAGGCCAGGAGCTCCTGGGCTTCGTCGACGGCACCCTCCCCTGTCCGCCGAAGCAGATTGCCGGCACACCGGCCTCCGATGGCGCCTCATACAGCCATGCTGTTCCGGCCACTCCAAATTCGGCCTACAAGGCCTGGGTGAAACAAGACCAGACCATCATCTCTCTCTTGGTCTCGTCAATGGCGGATGAGACACTGCACCTTGCGCTTGGACGGAATACGGCAGCTGAGATATGGTCCTCCATCACCGGCGCGCTGGGTTCTTCAAGCCAGGCGAGATGCCTCAACTTACTGTCGCAATTCCAGATGCTCCGGCAGGGGAACGCGACCACGACGGACTATCTCGGGCGCGCCGGCGTTCTCGTAGAGGCGTTGCTTCAGGCCGGCCGGCCGTTAACACTGATGGAACAGAATCTGTACATCATACGTGGGCTGCGTCCGGAACTGAAACCTCTTGCCACAGCGCTGACAGCCACCGGAAATCCGGTTTCTATATCTCATTTGTCTGACTATTTGCAGGCACATGAATTTATATTAGTTGATGACTATCCTTCCCTGGATAGTGGCGTGGCTCACACTGCATTGTACGCCGGACAGGGGCGTTGCTCAGGCAGTTCAGGAGGCGGACGAAATCAGAACCGGGACGGTGGACGGAGCTCTGGCGGCAACGGTGGCCGGAGCTCAAATCGTGGTGGCGGTCGTGGAGGCCGTGGGAATCAGCGGTGTCAAATCTGTTGCTCCCACGGTCACACGGCCGTATATTGTTTTAAGAGGTATTCTACGCAACCACCCGCTCAGGCGCATGTAGCCGTGTCCGGGGAGGCACCATCGGCCTCCGTAACGCATGCTTCGGATGGGTGGTATCCCGACACCGGGGCCACCGCGCACGCAACTCCTGATGTGTCAATGATCGGCAATTCCGAGGAATATGGTGGACCGGATGTGCTACGTGTCGGCAATGGGGAAGGTTTGGCCATCTCACGAGTCGGTCGCACGTCTATTCCGTCCAAATCTAAAACTCTCCACTTAAATGATGTGTTATATGTCCCTCGTTTGTCTGTACCTTTGTTGTCCGTTCATAAGTTTACTAATGACAACAAAGACTTTTTTGAATTTCATAACGATTCGTTTTTGTGAAGGATTCCACAACCAAGGCGGTTCTACTTAAAGGATCCACGTCTGGCGGGTTGTACAAGGTTCCAAAGTTACGGTCACAATATGCGTTCGTCAGTTCCCGTGCCACTCCCACCGTCTGGCATAACCGGCTTGGTCACCCGCACAGTCAAGTTTTAAATAAAGTATTGCAAAGCTGTCCCGTCACAATCAATAAAAACACAACTCCCGAGCAATGTGCATAGTGTCATCTAGGAAAATCGTCCCGTTTTAAACTAGATAGTGTTCCCTATTCCAGTAACAATGTACTTGATTTAATTTTCACCAATATTTGGGGACCTTCCCCGGAACTATCTAGTAGTGGTAATCGTTACTTTTGTTTATTTGTAGACGATTATTCCAGATTTTGCTGGTTTTGCCCATTAAGGGTGAAATCAGACATATATAAAGTTTTTGAGTCGTTTCGTGTCCTGGTAGAGTGGCAGTTTTCGCGCTCTATCAAGTCTATTCAGTCCGATCTAGGGGGTGAATACCGCAAACTCCATACAATATTCCAAACTCTAGGCATAAATCATCGCCAATCATGTGCCTATACACATGAACAAAATGGCAAAGTCGAACGCCGAAACCGGCATGTAGTTGAAACAGGTCTTACCCTACTTGCTGAAGGCAAAGTCCCGCAACAATATTGGGACTACGCCTTTGAAACAGCAACATGTTTAATCAACTACTTACCATCATCAGCAATTAATTTTGAAAGTCCATACACCCGTTTATTCAAAACGTCACCACCCTACAATTTCCTCCGAGTCTTTGGGGTGTCGATGCTACCCACATCTCCGTCCATATAATCGACACAAAATCGAGTACCGCTCTAGTCCTTGTGTCTTCCTAGGTTACCCACCCTCCTTTAGGGGATACAGATGTGTTGACTTGACAACTGGGAAAACCTATATCTGCCGCCATGTGCGGTTTGACGAGACTAACTTTCCTTTTGCAACAGGAAATTACACACAAGTATCTACACCTCCGGAGATACCCTGGCCGGTAGCACCCTTGTGCCTACCGGCACCAAGTAGTCACGTTTCACCGACTAATACTATACAGTCTGAAAGTGAACCATTACCACTGGCAAGGGCTCCACCTCAGTTGGCAATCACACAGACTGCTCCGGTACGGCCTCGCAAACGGCGTGCACAACCCCAAGGTCGTGATCATGTTATGCGCCTTTGTCACATGACCAAAGGCACATCGGAACCATTCCATGCCTTAGCAGCGGTTACTGATCCTACTTGTTACTCGCAAGCTGTAGGGCATCCCCACTGGCGAGAGGCCATGGATCAAGATTTCAACGCCTTATTACATAATCACACTTGGCGTCTGGTTCCCCCCGAGCACACATGAATATAATTGGGTGCAAGTGGGTATTTCGGACGAAACGTACTGCAAATGGGTCAGTGGAACGGTACAAGGCTAGGTTGGTAGCCAAAGGATTCAATCAGGTAGCGGGTGAAGACTTCTTCGACACATTCAGCCCAGTTGTAAAACCAACCACGGTCAGGCTCTTGTTTTCTCTAGCCGTAACCAACAAGTGGACTCTACGGCAACTAGATGTTCACAACGCTTTTTTGAACGGCCACTTAGCAGAAACAGTTTACATGAAGCAGCCACCGGGGTATGAGGACCCGTCCACACCAGGCCATGTATGCCATTTACAGCGGTTATTATATGGTCTTAAACAAGCTCCACGTGCTTGGTTTAAGCGTCTTCACAATTTTCTATTCTCAGCAGGGTTCAAATCGTCAAAGACAGATGTATCCTTATTTTACTATACTTCAGGCGTTGCGCGTGTCTATCTCCTTGTATATGTTGACGACATAATTATGATGGGGAACGACAGCACGCTGGTTAATACTATCCTCCAGCAGCTAGCCTCTACCTTCAAGATTCGGGATCTAGGCTCACCGGGTTTCTTCTTGGGTATTGAGACGGTTTCGTCTACTAGCGGGATGTTTCTATCACAGCGACGCTATATGACTGATCTGTTAGGGCGTTCAGATATGGTTGACTGTAAGCCTCTTACCACACCAGCAGCTGTCACGAAGACTGCTACACCTTCCACTCAACTCTATGATAATCCTACCCAGTATCGGCGTATTGTCGGGGCGTTACAGTACTTAACTATTACGAGGCCGGATTTGAGTTTTGCTGTAAACCGTCTATGTCAGTTTATGCACGCACCTACGGAGGAACACTGGGGTATGGTGAAGCGAGTATTGCGGTATATAAAGGGCACTCTGAGTTTTGGGCTTCGGATCTCTCCGTCTGCATCATCCGATATTCATGCTTATTCAGACTCTGATTGGGTTGGTTGTCCAGTAGATAGGAAAAGCACGAGCGGGTTTGCTGTCTACCTTGGTGATAATTTAATCTCCTGGCTCTCGAAGAAGCAGCGTACTGTAGCTAGGTCCTCCACTGAGGCTGAATACAAGGCCTTGGCTGATGTCTCCGCCGAGGTTACTTGGGTCGTTTCTTTGCTGCGCGAGCTTGGGTTACATTCCGGGAAGCCTGCAATGCTATGGTGTGACAATCTAGGGGCTATGTATCTATGTGCTAATCCGGTGTTCCATGCACGTACGAAACATGTGGAAATAGATTATCACTTCGTCCGTGACAAGGTTGCTTCAGGTGACTTCCTCGTCAGTTATGTTTCTACGATAGCTACCTGCTCCGCGCTTTGCTGCCATGCGTGACAAGCTCAATGTTGTTGCCCTCCAACCTTGTGCTTGAGGGGGTGTGTTAGTATAAGTTATTATTATTATTATTATTATTATTATTTCTTTTATATGTTTATATTATGTGGCTTAGATAGCTTGACTTAGTTTAGCTATTTGATAGGATTAGTTAGAGTTAGATATACTCTGTAATCATGTTGTTACGATTGTTAACGAAATTCCTTTTCCAATCGTGCCTCACAACCATTATATGCTAATAGTACTTGAAAAGAAACTAATAATAATAATATAATAATAATAATATAAGTGGTAATAATAATATCTAAAAGTAATTAAGTGTTAATAATAATAGTAAGAATATTAACGTAAGAGTTGTAACATAGAATAAATTGTAATAATTAATAACTATAGTCTAGGATTAAATTTGGAATTGTCAGGAAAGATAAACGACCTCTGGTGGAATTAACTCTTAAATAATTATATATCGATTTAAATATTCTTAATATATTACAACAATTCCATTCCGTGCATCGCACGGGTGAAAATACTAGTACTTGTAAAAAATAATCATGTTATTAAATTACAATCAACTGAATCAACCAATAATCGTAAATGACAAAATCAAGGTCATATTTTATAATAAAATGTCAAACAACACAAGTATAATAAGTAGGAATTCATAATACAAAAACCATACAAGTTTGATAACTACATGTCTACAAGTCCATAATACAAAAGTCCATCACAAATTCACAACTCATAAGTTTAACAACAACAGAAATCATAAGTCCACAATACAAACATGAAACATTAAACATAATAACAACAATCAGGGCCGGTTTTTCGATTTTTGTGGCCCCGTTCTTGTAAATGAATGAGGCCCTACCAAAAGCTTAATTTTTAAAACCAATACCGTAATTTTTTGAATAATAATAATAATAATAATAATAATAATAATAATAAAGTTGTAAAATATTGTTGTGCGCAAAGAGAAAGACAACAAACATATTATGAAATAAATTACAACAACAACAATAATAATAATAATACCAATAATAATAATAATAATAATAATAATAACAACAACAACAACAACAACAACAACAACAACAATAATAATAATAATAATAATAATAATAATAATAATAATAATAATAATAATGAGGTAAAATGGAAGGTTTTTAAAAAGATGGAAGGTGCACATAGCTACAACAAGGAGGATTCGAACCATGAATGTCTCTATATTATATTACAAAATACTTTGAGAACATGTTTCAACCATCTCTACATGTGAAATTCTTTGTGATTTAATGCAATTTTGTTGCCTTTTTAATTAATAACTAGTTAAGTAAAAAGATGGAAGGTACACATAGCTACAACCAGGAGGATTCGAACCATGGATCTCTCAATTTTAAAACACATTGGGGACGCGATTCAACCATCTCTGCATGCAAAATCCTTTGTGATTAAATGCAATTTTTTTTTTTTAATTCATAACCCGTTAAGTTAAAATTAAATTTTTAACCTCTAAAATTTGGGGCCCTGTGCTGTTGGGCTGCTTGCACAGCCCAAAATCCGACCCTGACAACAATAGTATTCAAACATAAAATGAAACAAGTCATGGCTTCAACATAATCTCCTCTTGTCCAGAATCTCCCTACACAATAAAAAAAAATTGAGAATAAATAATGAAGTCCATTACAAGTTCAAATGCTCATAAAGTCATAATTCATAAATCATAAATATTAAAGTAACAAGTAGTAATATAAAATAATATAAAAAATATTAAAGTAATAAGTAAATTCTTACCTTTTGTTTTTTCTTCAGCCCGTACTTGTTACGAAGCCAATCCCCACCACAAATAAGAGCTTCAATAGATTCCTCATTTAAGCTAGCCCGATATTCATCAATGACTCTTCCCCCCGGCACTAAATGTGGATTCAAATGCCACACTTGAAATAGGAACAGCTAGTATATTAGAAGCCATCTTTGATAAAACTTTGAACTTTGGACTATTATTTTTCCACCACGCCAAGGCACAAAAGGATGAAGTAGAAGAAGGAATAAAAAGATTTTTCTCAAGATAAGTCTCCAACTCTGATTTCGTAAGAGAAATTGATTGACTTTCGTAGACCATACTCAATAATTCTTGCATCCCTTTATCCATTTGTTGTCCACCATCAACCAGAGTGCTGCTTTCAATATTGACTTCACTATGTCCACTAGTAGAAGAAGCATCTTGACTATACAAGTTCACATGATCAAGATATAAATCTTCTAATGCCTTTTTCACCTTGTCCACGTTCTTTTCAACATCACTTGGTGTTTTACACAATAAGGGAAAAGTTATCTTAATACCATTTAATTTCATCCTTGGATCTAAAACACATGCAATACACATTAACAAATTGCACTCCCCCCAATATTTGTCAAATTTTGCTTTCATAGGTTTTGCCATCTCACTCATGAACATGTCAAAACACTCAGCTGCATTATCAATAACCTTTTTCACCCTTTGAATTTCAGCAAGATACAAGTTAGAAGTAGGGTAATCACTACCTGAGATGACATGAGTGGCATCATTAAAAACCTCCAAAAGATTACAAACCTTCTCAATCTTGTCCCAATCCTCAAATGACGGTGCATACTTATAATGTGGCTCTTTTTCATTATAATCTGAAAAAGGCATGCTTAAATTTACTTGCAGTACACAACATCAAGAATGTGGAATTCCATCTTGTTGGACAATCAAGAATAAGTTTCCTTTCTTTTAATCCTTTTAATTCAACAACTTCATGGAATGACTTTAGCCTTGCATCTGAAGAATGAATTTATAAATTTCACACTTTCACGAACATTGTGAATGACATCTTTAATAGTGTTAAGGCTATCTTGCACCAACAAATTCAGAATGTGAGCACAACATCTAACATGAAATAGTTGCCCACCAAGTACTAACTTACTACTCAATGACATGTTTTCTTTCAAACTTCTAACGCAAGAGTCATTATAAGATGCATTATCAACAGTTACCGAGAATATTTTATTCTCAATGCCCCATCATCTCAAACACATGAAAATAGCATTTGCTATATCTGTTCCTCGTCGAGGAGGAGGCACTTTCACAAAATTCAAAACTCTTTTCTGAAGGTTCCAACTTGCATCAACAAAATGACCTGTCACAACCATGTACTCAACTACTTGGTGACTTGACTTCCACATGTCTGTTGTAATGCTAATCTTACTCACATTATTCAAAATCTTTTTCAAAGTATTCTTTTCAGCTTCATACAATTGCAAACAATCACTTCTTGCTTTTTTACGAGAGACTCTTCTAAAATTTGGATTTGCATATTCAAAACCCCACATAAACATGACATCCTCTACGATGCTAAATGGTCGCTCATGCACCATGATTCCACCAGCAATAATCTCTCTCATCTTTTCATTGGAGTATTTAGCAATAGGAACAATAAAGGGATTACCACCAGTTTCACTAGGCGGGCGAAATTGTATCGTTGTTTGCTTATTTTCTCGAGAAATATGCAACTTCCGCTGCAAAAAAATCTCTGAGTGCCTTTTAAGATGGCTAGTGCTTGAACCCTTTCCACCAGTAGAGTATTTTTCCTTACAATACAAACACATTGCTTTCTTTGTACCATTAGCAAGTTCAATTTCTTCAAAATTTTGCCATACCGGAGATGTTTTTTTCCGCTTTTTTGTTATGATTGAATCATTATTATCAACCCTATTGACTTCTTCCGAATTGTTACTTTCAATTGGTTGACTTGAAGAAATTGATGGAGTTGTAATTGTAACTTGCACATTAACTTCTTCATGAATAGACTCATTTGTATTGTTACTTGTCATCCTATATAATTTTACAAATATTTAACTATTAATACACATAATCAATTACCAAACAACTAAACAGATTATTACTAAACAAATTATATTACTAATCATTGATTAGTAATATAATCTATTAATAATTATTACAAAATATTAGTTATAAAATATAATATAAAATAATTAAATATTAAATATATATTTTATATATAATATATATATAAACTGGCCAGGCCTGCAGGCTCGTAGGTCAGGCCTCCACATATAGGCCTGAGCCTATTTAACTAAATAGGCTATTAAATAGGCATAAGCCTAGCCTTTTAACTAAACAGGCCAGGTCATAGGCCCCTGTATAGGGGCCTGGCCTATTCCCACCCCTATGCGTCTATAATTGTTTTCATGTGTAAGTATACTTGTTAAAAACTTGTGAATCTTATTTCAAGTTATTTGACATTACTATTTTTTCCTTATTTCATTTAAATTTTAGTTATAAAAATATATATTAATTTAATATAGAGCCCATTTTTGTTGCTACGCCCTGGGCCTACACAATGATAGGACCGGCCCTGCACTCCACTCCTCCTTCTTCTTTCTTCTTCCAAGCATCACCAGAAGAACAGCACCACCGCCGACAGCCTTAGAAAACAAAAACAGCAACAACGCCGACAGCTTTATGGAGTGGAGAACGCGAAGATGCAGATTGAAGAGGGAGAGGGACCAGCCCACCTCCTTCGCATCTCGCCTTTGCGCAACGCCAACAACCGCCGGAAAACCGTACCCACCTTCGCCATCTTGCCTATCTTCATCGCTGGTACGCCATCGCCATGAAGGAGAAGCAACAACAGCTCGACCGGGATGCAACCATGGAAGCCAGCTTTACGCAGATTTCTGGATGACGAAGGTCCGATGGCCATTCCACAGGGTCTCATGGCGCTGCTGCTGCGCATCAGAGGTGGAGGAGACGCCACTGGAGTCTGAAGCTGCACGGTGGTGGAGCACCTCCGCAGGAACCTAGCAATTGCAGCACCCAAGCTCCTCGCTCGTAGTGCCATCCACATCCGTCGTCCACCGTCCACGACTCGCATCCTCGACAGTGACCGTAGGGGAAAATCACCAGAAAAAAATTGAGGCCCTTTTTTTTTTTTTTTTTTTTTTTTTTTTTTTAATCTCCGTCCCCGGCAAAGAAAAAAATTCAAGGAAAAAAAATTAATTAATGCTAAAAATAATAATTTTCAGCAGTCCAAAAAATCATATACAAACAAAACTTAATGTATATGAAATAAAATTATATTGTTTTTAGGAAAAACAATCAACCAGGCAGAGATTCATAAAGGCTCTGATACCAAATGTGAGATCTAAATATGATCTAACTATACACAGAATAATATACGAGAAACTTAACTCGTAGTAGCGGAAGCGGAAGCATTATAGATCTCCAGTCATAGTTGATATCATGTTGTATTGCCTTTGAACAGTAGATCTGCATAATAGGGTTCCTGCCTTTGCGTAATGATAGTCCTCCTGTCAAGCCTGGTCGCCCGTCCGGGTCCCGGGGAGTCATGCGGCTGGGGACGCACCGCCCCTCGTGATCTGGTTGCCCGTCCAAACCTCGTGAGATGTAGGATCATGGACACAGATCATCGTGGCTAGTCGCCCGACGACATCATCTCCAAGAGCCTGCCTGGGGATGTGCCGACGGGCAGGCTGGCTGCTAAGGAGCGCATCGTTGACCCTGTGGGCGTCTTGTGTCGTGGCTGGGAGGTCCCTGGAAATTTTCCTTATTTCCAGTAGTTAGCCATTAGTTCAGCTCCCTTATATGGTCTCCCGTCTAAGCGGCTAATTTGGGGTATCTATCAAGTAGTATTAAAAAAAATTAACTATCTAGGAATTAAACTAAAAGAGCAAACGGTGAACGAAGAAGAGTTCAAAACAATCATTAATAGTGATCCCTACATCATGAGATCTAGGAGCAAACAGTGAACGAAGACACGAGTTGAAAACAATCATTAATAGTGATCCCAACATGGGATCTGGGTATGACAGTGTCAGTGTCAGGTAGCAATGAAGAGCCGAACAATCAAAGCAACACCACGATCCTTTAACATGTATACTTATTTACAGTAAACTACTAACATTTTCATTCATCAAAAGCATAATCATAAATGGTATTTTCAAATTTAGGGAACTCGAGTTCCCTACATTTGCAAAATTATAAATAATTATTTTAGTGACAATCATAATCAATCTCGACTATATTAATTGCATTCATAAATTTAGAATTACACACTTAAATAAGCAAATTCAACATTTAATTATCTATGCATGAACATCCCCCATATAATTATGCATTGATATATATATATATATATATATATATATATATATATATATATATATATATATATATATTTGAATACAATTAACTCTATTATTGATATATGCTTATTTAAAAATAAATATTGGGCATTATTATTATTAGTAATTTTAATCTAGAGAAAGTGTCACTTTTACCCCCTAAGTTATATGCTTATAGCATTTTTTTCATGAGTTATTCATGTATCCACATTTGCCTCCTTAGTTATATTAAAAGTGGTAGTTTCCTCCCTTTTATGTTAGATAGACATTTTTACCCTTAAAACTAAGTATTTTATTTATTTTTCTTTTCTAACAAATTATTACTTATATGCACGGATGACCACGGTTCGGTTCGAACAATTTATTTTATTGCCAGTTCAAAATTTATTTCTTTATTTTTGTAAATTATATTTCTTATTTTTAAAATAATCTAAATTCAACAATTATTTTATTTTATTATATTTTTTTCGGTTCTGCATCATAACCAGAACTGTCCATACTATTTTGATTAAGCAATAATTAGTTGGCGAAGAAAAATAAATGAAATACTTAGTTTTAAAGGTAAAAATGTCTATCTAACATAAAAGGGGGGAAAACTGTCATTTTTAATATAACTGATGGGGCAAATGTGGATACACGAATAAATGAGGGGGAAAAGTTCTATAAACATATAATTACCTATGCATAAATATCTCCCATATAATTATACATTGATATATATATATATATATATATATATATATATATATATATATATATATATATATATATATATATATATATACTTATTTAAAATTAAACATTGGACATTATCTCATTCTCGTGAAAAACTAGTTATTATTATTAATTTATTATTATTATTATTAATTTTAATCTAGAATTGTATTAGGATTAGAAAAGTAGAATTGTATTAGGATTAGGAAAGTAGAAAAGAATATATTATATTAAGAATTGTTGATTCTCGCTTACTATATAATTTTCTATCAATCTGTGTAATGTTCATCTAATCGTTTTTAGGGCTAAAGCGAAAACGTTTAAGCCCTAGTTCCGGACTTTTCAAGTGTTTTCTTATCCAAGCCCCCAAGTTCCGCAAATTATGCCGTGGAATCGTGTTCACCGAGAATGGTGAACACAAGTCAAAACGACGTTGTTTTTAGGCAAAAAAAAAAAAAAAATCGCGAATGTGGAGTTAACGGCGCGTTACTGATCAAATTATGAATTTTCTGTTATGAGATTATGAATTTTATGAAAATTCATAATCTCATAACAGAAAATTCATAATCGCATAACAGAAAATTCATAATCACATAACAGAAAATTCATAATCTCACAACTGAAAATTCATAATCTCATAACAGAAAATTCATAATCTTATAACAGAAAATTCATAATCTCATGGTTCCAAAGTGAATGTGTAGGCATGGTTCCAAAGTGAATGTGCAGGCATGGATTCATAATTTATGAATGTCCGTGATTTCGGACGGGAATATGTAGGCATCGTTCCAAAGTGAATGTGCATGCATGAATTCATAATTTATGAATGTCCGAAACTCCGAAATTATGAATGTAATGAAAATTCATAATCTCATAACAGAAAATTCATAATCGCATAACAGAAAATTCATAATCTCATAACAGAAAATTCATAATCTCATAACAGAAAATTCATAATCTCATAACAGAAAATTCATAATCTCATGGTTCCAAAGTGAATGTGTAGGCATGGTTCCAAAGTGAATGTGTAGGCAGTCACGTAATTAATTAAAAAAAAAAAAAAAAAAAAAAAAAAGAAAAAAGAGATAACGGTGCACTAACACCGTTGGAACCGTGTTCACTATGAATGGTGAACACGGTTCCATGGCATAACGTCTCCCCAAGTTCTTCCCGGTTTGGTAGAAAAATGTCTAATTTTTGTGGCTCCAACGATTCTGCGGCGTCGCCGGTAGAGAAAGATTCCGGCGATTCTTTAAGAATTCCTCTGGGATATCGATTCTATCCCACAGACGAAGAGCTCATAAATCACTTCTTAAGGATAAAGATTGCGGATCCTAGCTTCTTCACAACAGACATAGAAGAGGCAGATTTGAACAGGGTGGAACCCGGTGTTGAGAGAAAACGATTTTTCTTCTGCCGGAGGGATATGATTATGAAGTACGCCACGGGATTCTGGAAATCCACCGGAGAAGACAGAGAGATTTTCAAGGGGAAAACCCTAATTGGGATGAAGAGAAGTCTGATTTTTTACCGAGGGAGTGAAAGGACAGACTGGGTAATGCATGAATACAGATTGGAGGGCGACAATCTTCCTCAAAACGCTAATGAATGGGTGATCGGTGAAGTCTTTCTGGAAAATAAAACATATATTCCCCCTTACGACCTACAAACTCATAAAAGGAAGGCCAACAATAATGGTGGAGTGAGGCAGCTCAAGCCAAAACTAACAACTCATAATTATACAACAATGGAAGACGGAGCGTGTGTTGAAGTCAGGTTCAACAATGATACTGTGATGTTCCAGCTTCCTTTTGCGACTGTGGATTGCTTGAAGGCAGAAATCCTAAAGAGATTCAAGACGTTCGAATCTCGCAAATATTTTATACAGTACAAAGATGAAGACGAACTTACCATCACAATATTTTCTGATCCTGAGTTGGATTATTGCTTGAAATTTTTCAAGTCCACAGGAACAACACCAGTCCCATTGTTTCTTCAATTGAGGGAATCCGTCCTGTGCCAACATTGTCTCTTCAATTGAAGGAATCCATTGCTCCTTCACTTGGACATGTTTAAATCCAAGCTACTGCTATTATGGCTATATGGATGACTTGTAATTTAGATATTTCTAACTTCTAAGTTGTAATTTGGACATTTATAACTTATAGTGTGTTGCAAAAGATTTAGCGATAGTCCGTTTTATACAACCACAGAAAACATTGACTAATATTACTTTTAGCGACGGTTTCGTAACCGTCACTTACAATTAAGTACTTTACTATTGCTTTATTGCTTTCAGTGGTGATTTTATAACCGCCACTATATGTCTGCTAAATATTTTTAATTTTTTTTTTTAAATATTAGTGACAGTTATTAAGTGCACCAGTCATATCCATCTCTATCTGTATTAATATAGCTGTGTTTTGATAAGGACAAAATATTAAATGAAGGAATCTATATTAATATAGCTGTGTTTTGATAGGGACAAAATATTATATGAAGGATTGATTAAAGATTGAAATGGTTGATATGCCCGAAGCAATTTTTTGAGGTAATTAAATAAGCAATTTTTTGAGGTAATTAAATATGATAATGCTTAGTCAGGTGCTTGGCATCTCTTCTCTAAGATGTGTAGCAAAGTATTGGTGGCTGCATTTGAGATGTCTAATAATTTCGGCTGTTGAATACTTACAAATTTCAAGGCATTTGAGATGTCTAATAATTTTGGCAATTTCAATAACTACACATTTTAAATTACAAATGATTCTTACAATCTCAAAGACTACCATTAATTGATTAAAGATAAGATGAATTTAAAATTTAAAAACAATATTTACAATTTACAATAATTTACAATGACCTCTATACCTGCTCCAACACTATAAATAAATCATCATTCCATAGCAAGTACTACATATATGTGAAGGAATCTGTAGACCGAAGACCGAAGAAAAAGAAATTCAAGAGGCATTGAGGAATCTATTTGTCATATTAGAGAGCAGCATAAACTCTTTGAGATTGCGATAAAGGGACAAGTAGGAGCTCCAACGAGACTGAACTGAAGAATGGAGTGCCATTTTCAGCTATATTAGGGGGTAAGTGACAGAATAGTGAATGAATGTATAAGCTTAGATTGTAGTCTTTCTTCTAATTCTGATGGAATAGTGAATGTAAACTTAGATTGTGCACCACTGTTTGTATAAAATAAATTTTTGCAGAAAGAGCCATTCCAATGAAAGTGATGGAGCAAACTGGTGGAGCAAACAAATTATTATGCTATATTAAAATATAGCTTTTTTAACCCAACCAAAAGAATAAACATGTCAACACATTCTAACCACATAAGGTACATTATTTTTTTGTTGCAAAATATATATATCCTTAATATTTTGAAGAAAATGTTGCCATCTTCCATTTTTTTGGAAAAAAAAATGTGAATATTATTTTGGTATAAACAACATACACAGACATTTATTACAAACAAAAGTAAGTCACATTTAGCAGGCTCAAATAGCTCAAATATCACACTTTCTACTTTTGCTCAAATATATATATATATATATATATATATATATATATATATATATATATATAGTTGCACTCGGGTGCGAATGAAGAGCCCAGCAGTAAATATGTGAATGCCTGATATCCGTCCACATGTCACGATCTAATGGATGAGAAACACTGATTTTTTTTTTTAAACGCGGTGGTATTTTTGTAAATAATTGAACATTGAAGTGCAAGTAAAATGTATTACAAGTGCATATAAAATGTATTATAGGTGCAAGTAAAATTTACACTGAGCATCAATACTAAGTGCACCTATAGTTATAAGTAGTTGCACCTATAGTTATAAGTAGGTGCACCTAGGTGCATGAATGTTTGTGGGTGGATTTCACGGGTACTAACTACTCGCATGAATGTTTGCGGGTGGTTTTCACGGGTACTAACTACCCGCTGAACTCCTCCGCAAGAATGAACTCAAATCAGTGAATGTTAACAAGGCAACATTACATGCACTTATAGGTGAAAGTAGGTGCACTTGTAAGTGATTTTACCTGCACTTTTTACTTGCATAGGTGCACCAATTATTTGCACATATAACAGATTTACATGCACCGAGGACATGTGTCACGCGCTGATTCATTTGCATATTCGTTCCTGGGCACTTATGTAACACCCTACTTTAATTTTCAAAAATCTAAATCCCCTAACTTTAAACAAGATTAAATAACTTAAACCAACCAAAACGGGTGTCACCACCACAGTCATCACCCACGGTGACTGCACAGGCTACAAAAGGATAACTAACTAGAGTCAAGGTCATTAAAACAACATTAAAAACTTGGGGAACAAACCCCAGTGTCCAAGCACCAACAACGAAACAATCAACAACATCTAACATCAAATATCTAAAGTTGAATCTAATCTAGAATCTACCACCTCAGTTCTACGCACTAATCTATATATCTCGTGCGCTCTCAAACACTGGGCCCACCTGAAAGAGGTTATAAAAACAAGTAGGAAAATAAAACCGTTAAAAAATTAATACTAAGTATAAGACCACTCAACCCTGTAACATACTATCGATATAGGTTGGAAAACATTTGGCAAGCACACGTAATCTCAAGTACTTTCAACACTTAAACCACAATCTCAAATCATACTCATAAACAACTCTATATGCTTGCAACCTATACTTCATATAATCATGTTTTCTCAAGTACTCAACTAAAACACAATTATCATGCTTTATACAGATATCTCTAAACATAGCTCAATACACAACTCATGCTCAAACTAATAGATAAAGGGATACTTAAAACTCAACAAGCAAGCTCATGTTATCATGCCAACTCATAAGCAACAACAAAGTACTGTACTTCTTATCATACTCTAATGCAATTCATGCAAATCATGCAACAAGAAAAGTCATGATGCTATAAGTATATATGTATACTCTCGCTCTTATGTAAAAAGAAATACTTTTACTGTGGAGGTTTCTATTGAGTCACATAGCCTCGCTTTTTTTTTTTTTTTTTGGTCTTGAGTCTCTTGACTCGCTTTTCTCTTCTTTACATTCTTGCTTTCTTTCTTTCTGTACTCGTGGGCGAGGTAGGAACTTCACCAATTTGTGAATGAACCTATCCGGGCTCGGCATCTAGTCGGCCTAATACTCATCTCGTCCACAGAACCACTCTCTTGGTTCTTATCTCAATCTCTGTGGAATCAGGTATCGTACTTGTCTGTGTGCACACCCCTTAACCAAGATTCCAAGCCCCGCGGGTAGTATCCAACCTAGCAACTCGGGAATATCGACAAAGTTACTTCATAAAATCTGTCGATCCTCTTTGACCGTTTCTTTCCTTTCTCAAACTTCTTTCTTTCTCTTTTCTTCCGAAAGGACATAGTCATAGCGGGCCCCCAAAACTCTATTTTTCTCACAATAGATAGTATATAGATTTATCTCATGCAACAAACTCTAACTTATGCAAGCTTTGCTATGCACATAAATCTCAACAACTTCTCTTTTTCACATTTTGGAAATCAAATATCATGCAATCTTCTCAATACGAATAGATAGTGATTTTCCAAAATAGATATCGGTCTTTGAAATATGACTTAGGCTTTACTTAGAGCCATTTATGCACTTTGCTCAATGAAATCTACTAACATGCTCTTTACTGTAAAAATGTTCTAAATATCGTTCACTGGCATGAGAAAGTGATCGTTCATTCAACAGGAAAGAAGTTACAACTGAAACACTAAAGTAGAGTAATAACCGTAAACTACTCCTATACAATAGGCTAGTCAATTATATTACCTTATTGACTAATTCTAATATAATAGGAATTAACAATAACAGTCAATTATATTACCTTATTGGTGAAAATATCTACTAGCTGATCCTTGGTTGAAACAAAGTTGACTGTCATGTCCCCTGAGGCGACCTTGTCCCGGACAAAATGGTAGTCAATTTCCACATGTTTCGTTCTGGCGTGGAAAATCGGATTGGCGCATAGATAAGTTGCCCCGAGATTATCACACCATAGTGTAGACGGCTGGGCGTCGTGCAGACCCAATTCACGAAAGAGAGACACTATCCATGTAACCTCGGTCGAGACATCCGCTAAGGCCTTGTATTCTGCTTCAGTAGAGGAGTGGGCGACGGTGCGTTGCTTCTTGGAGAGCCATGAGATGAGATTATCCCCGAGAAACACGGCATATCCAGTGGTGCTCTTCCTGTCAACCGGGCATCCGGCCCAGTCAGAATCTGAAAAGGCATGAATAGCAAACGACGTGGACACTGACAGCCGTAGACCATAGGTTAGCGTCCCCTTAATATATCGAAGCACTCGTTTCAATAATACCCAGTGATCAACGGTGGGAGAGTGCATGAATTGACATAACTGATTGACCGCGAACGATAGGTCCGGCCTTGTAATTGTTAAGTACTGAAGTGCTCCAACTATGCGACGATATTGAGTTGGATTGTCAAATGGTTCCTGTGTAGGCGAAACGGCTTGAGTAACGGCAGCGGGTGTAGCAAGTGGCTTGCAGTCAGTCATGCCGGCACGAGCCAATATGTCATTCATATAACGGCGTTGAGATAACATCATACCAGAGTCTAGCATTACCGTCTCAATGCCAAGAAAGAAGCCGGGAGTGCCAAGATCTCAAATTTTGAAAGTGTCTGATAGTCGGCTAAGCAGAGTATCTAGTACAAAAAAGGTTTTAGAGTCTCCCAAAAAACACTTTCCGAGTCACCTGTACAGGTGACTCGGATCTTGGAGACTGTGAAAGTCCTCCGCTTTCCGGGTCACCCGTAAAGAGTGACTCGGAAAGGGGAAGATGATTTTTTTTTAATTTTTTAATACGGACTTTCCGAGGCACCTGCTCCGCTGCAGGTGCCTCGGATAGTCCTTTATTATTATTTTATTAATTTGTTTCCAAGACACCCACTTACAAGTGGGTGCCTCGGATAGTTCTTTATTATTATTTTATTAATTTGTTTCCAAGACACCCACTTACAAGTGGGTGCCTCGGAAAGTTACCATTTTTTTAAAAATAAATAAATAAATAAATAAATAAATAAATAAATAAATAAATAAATATATATATATATATATATATATATATATATATATATATATATATATTCCGAACTTGAACTTTATTCCACACAAAAGAGGCACAAGGCCTTTACAAGATAAGTGAATTTACAGTTTTCAACATGATTTGTGTACAAATAGCTAATAAATCTAAAACATTTTTTTACCATAAGCATTTCAATCTCCTCCTTTGTTGGGCAAAACATAATGATGTTCTCAACTTGATCAGCATCTATTGCTGAATCTTCCAAGGCAAGCACAGAACTCTACCAAATAGAAGAAATGTATCAGAACTCAGAAGCATAAGTATATATCATTTCATATACATTTTGTTCAAACAAAACAACATCTCTAGTGCATGCATCACCTGCATAAATTCAGGAAGTTGAGCTCAAAATAACAAATTAGAATTAAGTCTCAAACCAACATTGAAATAACTTTTATCAAGTGATGATAGAATCAGAAGTCATCACCTGCACAAATTCAGGAAGTTAAGCTCAGAACAACAAGAACTAGAATTAGCTCTCAAACCAACATTGAATTAGGTTTTATCAAGTGATGATAGAATCAAAAGTCTCTTAACTTACAAACACATGATGCTATATAATGGATGTTTCAGAAATTTATGAAATGAGAATACCTTTGCATGCAGTTCAATACAAAACTAGATACAGGATACTTCTTCTCTCCACCACCATTGACAACACTGAAGCAAAAAGAAAATGTTTTATGTACTAATTGTTGGATATTGGTGAATAAATCGAAACACAAAATATATATAAAATATATATTTGTCCCGAAAAATGGAATTTAATTTATAGAAAATTAATTCCAACAAATTTTGGTACGAAACCAAAATTATATATATACGATATATATATATATATATATATATATATATATATATATATATATATATATTAACCAAATAGGGATTTATTTTATCAAAAATAATCCCACCACAACTAGTACGAAACTAGTACACGGGACTTAATTTCCACAAAATTAATCCCACCACAATTAGTACGAAACTAGTACAAGGATTTAATCTATCCGAGATTAATCCCACCACTTGGTCCGAAACCAAGAACAAAAATAAACAAGATACGGGTTTCTAACCTGAGGTTTTAACCCAATGAGAGGAAAAAAGAAGCATAGGAAATCCGAGTCGTGTGTACACACACTCTCCATAAAACCGATTCGCCACCTCCCGAGGGTGCTAGGATCGTTGTGGCGTCAGTCTCCCAGGATAAAACGGATTACGACTTTGGCGTTCGAGCACTCCAACCCAAAGCCCGGCGAACTAGAACACAAGCTGAGCACTCCGATGTTATACGGAAGATGATGGCAGAATTTCTTTTTTCCCTTTGTAATCGAGCAGGAGAGTTTGAGAGAAAATAAACAAAAGTTTTGAGAGTTTCAAAAATGGAGTGAAATTCATTCTGCCAACATCCACAACTATTTGTAAGGGAAAAGGAATTAAAACATTATAATGGCCATTAATCCAATCATAAATCCAAGATTTAATAATTGGATAATAACGTTTGAAACGGTCGTAATTATTATCGTAATAATTCCAACGGTCACGAACTTAATACGCGATTAATTCGTACCGACCACAACGACCCGGTTCAAAATATCTGAGTGACCGAGAAGTCCGTACAAACCCGAAGGTTTAACAAATTGGGACTGAAAACCACACCCGAGTGGTCCACACGCACCGAAACGGTGCAGCACGAATCAATATTGCATATAGCATTGACTCGTGCTCACCGAATCCGCAGCACGAAAGGAGCTCACACGAAATGAACTCATAACTCAATTCACTAATTAAGCTTTAGTTCCATTTCTCAAATTAAGCTCCCAAAGCTTAATTACACAACTTTCGTGTAGCACTGAATGCTAAGCACGAAAGGAGCTCCATTCCCAATTCACTAATTAAGCAAACAATGCTTAATTACTTAAGCTTAATCAAGCTTATTTCGTGTACAACGAATCAAAGCTTAATAACAAGTTGCTAACTTAATTAGCAATTAGCTTAAGATTTTGACTTCTCCCAAATAGATTCACTTTGAGAATCAATTTCTCATTCACCTATTACCCATTTTGAGCGTACATTATATCAAATTCTTCGTCTCACTACGAAGAACCCGAATCCACTTTGACCCGACCCAAATCGGAAGTGGACCCACATATATTTGTACCACAAAATAACCACTCAAAATGCCATTTTTGCTAAACATTCCAACAATCCCCCACATGAATGAAAATTGATTTTCGGGACGAGGAAAAATCGACACGAACGTGCTCAACGGTCGATCCCTGCATAGCATAGGTAGGTGTTACCCTTTGAACCTTGCCTTGTGAAGATATGTTTACTCTACTGGCTGTATGGTAGAACTTGATGTCTTTGAACCAACTGCCGTTTGTGTAGACGATGACATATCCCACACAGGAACCTTCCAACCTTTGTTCTGTTCTCATGGGTGTGCCCGTTTTGGTCATGGGTCACCTTCCTGGTTCTGCGAGAGTTTCTAAAGAATTGAGCCCATCAATTCTCCTTTGAAGCGACCCCATTTCTCTCTAACATAGGTAATTCTTTATCGAGTATCCCGCATACTCACACATGTCAACCGACATTCGAATCATTAAAGCATCAACATGCTAGCCTCATGCGGGAGTCACTGTTCTAACGAGGAATGGTAGGGAGTCCGGGACCCCCACAGTGACACGCTTCGTTCCATAATTTAGTTGTCCCATTGAACTTAGGTGCCAGCTAGGTTGGGTGTCCACTATAGAACTTTTATTCCATGGGCTTCAAACCCATTCCTCGTTCCAATTTCTCAACAACCATTTGCTTACCCTCGAGTTAGCGAGTTAGCGGCCGCTACGTTATCTTTTGACATCACTTAGTCAATAGAGATAACCATGTTGTGAGAAATTGTTTAATGGTATTATGTCTACGACTTATAAGTCTAGACTTACCATTCCACATCTAACTCTGTACTTAACCAATTTTGGCTTGACTAATCGCAACACACACAAATTGGAGGTACGAGTTTATCTCTAGGAACATTCCCGAAAAATGGCATAGCCATTCGGCCTACTCGCTCGCGACATGAGTGTAATGCTCTCAGCTTTGATCCCGTCATGGATCTTAGCTATCACAGATCGTTTCGAGAATTTCCTTACAACCAACTGCACTGGCCTACGTAAACACGTAGCCTTCAATGGACTTAGTGTCCTTTGATATCTTTTTAACGTGCTATACTTTCCAAATACAGCTAGATATCCCACGTAGTGTAGTCCAAAGTCACGAGCATACCTTAAGTATCTCATAACTTCCACTATTGCCTTCTAGTGCGTATCACTAGGGTTACTCGTATGTCAACCGAGTTTGTTAACCGCAAGAAAATATTCGGCATAGTACCACCCATTTGATACAATTAAACTACCAATAATCTGAATTTATTCTCCATGAGAAATACAATCTCCGTGATTATTGGCTAGTTGTACGTTAGTATCTAACGGTGTCCAAGCCACTTGATTATCATCCTTTGCAAGGATTCAATCAACACAATGAGATTGGCTTAATACGAGACCGTACGGTCTTCTCACGATTTTAATCTCGAAGATTAAATCTGCCAAACTCACACCTCTCATGTCAAATCTCAAATTTAACATGTTCCTGGTAGAATTGATCCTTTGATCGTTACTACCTACGATCAGTTTATCGTGTATAAACAAATAATGATATCACCGTTTATCGTATCCATTACGTAGACACACTTTCCACTTTCGTTTATACTAAACTCGTTGGTTATCATTGCATGATCAAACTTCATGTGCCAATCCTTAGGCAATTGTTTTAAACCATACAACAATTTCACCAATCACACACTTTCTTTCTATAGCGCGGAACCACAAAACCCTCAGGTTGTTCCATGTATATTAAGAAAGTGATTTTCCACATCCATTTGATGAACTTCCAAGTCTCGCTAAATGGCTATGGCAAGTATCACCCGAATGGATTTCATTCTCATCACAAGAGAATATATATCGAAGTAACCGTGGCTCTCGCGTTGCATGTAATCTACAATTACACACCCGGCCATTTACTTCAATATAACCAACCAGTTTTTATCTTCCGACACGTGATCCACTAAGATCCAGAGGTTTTACAACCCGGAGGAAGAACAACCAGTTTCAAGTATGATTCTTTAAGATAGAATCTACTTCACCTCGGTAGCCTCTCTCGTGTTGGTCCATCTGTATAAGTCACCACTTCTACATATGTTCGAGGCTCATTTTCTAACAACCATGTCAGAAAATCTGGTTCATTTCCTAGTAAACAAGTTAGAATATGCGCATCACATTCTAACATGTACGTCAGAAAATATGGACCAAAGGATTTTTCAATCCTAGCTCTCTTGCTACGTCTAGCTTCGAGCTCGGGTTCTCTTTCACACCCTTCAACCATAGCTACGCCGAAAGTTCCTTTCAACGTGCTAGGTCCTTTATTGATCCTTCACAAAAATACATCTTCCAAGAACGATGAATTTCTTGAATCAATCTTTCGTGTTCTTATGTACGTCCAGAACATAGGACTCGTGTACTAAGAACCAAAAACCGCCTTTAGCAAGACACCCCCACATTTCAGGTATTGGTAGGAAAGCTTCCTACGTACCCATAACCCATAAGAAGCCTTATCGAGTTTCGTGCGGGTAACCTTATTTTAAAAGGTACTTACTTGTCCAAAGTCTTGTCTCACCCCACACACTTTGAGGTAGACCCGAACTTATCAACGTCTTGATATTTATGTTCGGCAAAAACGTTCGATTGAAGTGAATCCCGTGTCGTACGCTCGAGTACGATACCAATGCTTGCGCAGAAATCACCAATAGGTGTTTCGTATTCACCACATCGATCGTTTCTAACCGCCTTAATTCCACGATTAAGTTGGTTTTCCACTTTATTCTTATAAAGAATAAATTTATCAACAACATCATTTTTGCCCTCAAGCAAAACTCACATAGCACTACCGAGTGCTATCGTTGATACTCCGAGAAGTACATCCAAGATGTCACCCGAAGGTACCCGAAAGGTTACGTACCTCCACTTCTCGATAACTCGCCTATGACCGAAATGTACGTTTACTTCTCGATAACATGGCCTAGAGGTGCTTCTAGCACTTCTCAAACCCGAGATGTGCGCTTCACTTCTAGGTGGTTTTGCCACATCACAAATATCATATTTGTGCTTATCATTAAATTTGGAATATGGTCCATGCTAATTAATCTACGTATAGATTCAAAATTACCATGACCTTGTCTACCGTGCCACAAACACGAAGACCCAACCAGGCAAGACCAATTAATAATGTTCTTATTAATTACGGTTATTACACCGAGCTTATAGCCCAATTAGTAATTAACCCTTGCCTTCATTCCAAAATTAGACAAAACCTTGTCTTAATCCACAATAGTGACAACTTTATAAATCATTGCACCATCACTCGCAAGTTAGGTGGTTCAAGATTTATTTTGTTGTCCCAACACTTCCGTCATTTGTCACAAATTAATTTCATACTAGTACAATTTGGTATCTTTAATCAAGTTAATTTTCACCTAATTAACAAGATTATATCAACCAAATTTTAAACTAGTTGAATCAAGCTTGTATAATCGTATTAAGAATATTATTTAAAATATTCAACACAATTGAGCTTTGACGCTCACGATTATATAGCCATCCCAATTTTGACAAACTGACTATACTTGAAATCTAGAACCGAAGTCCTTTACGAGATTTCAACCATGCAACACGTTTGTTACATATCACTATGGCCGTTAAGCCATTCAAGCATTTTCCGTGGAATTGCTTCTTGAAGTCCTTTCTGCCCAAAGGTAACAAATGGATACCAGATTCCACTTGAAAGGCTTCACTCACGATCATTCCTTCGTCAACTTGACTTTGGACGATCTCGGAATCCACCATCTTGTATTCAAGTAATCGGCTAACGACAAACACTTTTGCCTTTGCGTCATCACTATTATACTTCCGGTCAAAAGATTCCCACAACGAGTCACACAAGCCATTAAAAACATAGTTTAGGCATAGGAAAAACCAAATATTTCCAAATCCTTACTACGCTAACGGTTTGAGCATTAGACTCATGTTCCTTTCAACTAGGAACCATCTCGGTCAAGAACCATGACATGCCGAGAATCACTAGGTTGAACAACACTTTATGTTGCCACCATTCAAAATTCAACTTCTTTGAATTTCCATGGTCTTTCGACCAATCCACAAGGTACTGTCCCATGTACCTTCATCGTAGGGATATACCCTTTGATGCCACCACCGGTCTCCGAACCAAAGTTCACCGGGGTTTCGGATTGTGCAACTACGTTGTCGATCCGACCAAATGAATGTGCACCACGAGCAACATTCACGGTTCCACCACTCGTGGAATCCATCGACTTTATTCACCAAAGATTAATCGGTTTTAAGATTGTTGGATATTGGTGAATAAATCGAAACACAAAATATATATAAAATATATATTTGTCCCGAAAAATGGAATTTAATTTATAGAAAATTAATTCCAACAAATTTTGGTACGAAACCAAAATTATATATATACAATATATATATATATATATATATATATATATATATATTAACCAAATAGGGATTTATTTTATCAAAAATAATCCCACCACAACTAGTACGAAACTAGTACAAGGATTTAATCTATCCGAGATTAATCTCACCACTTGGTCCAAAACCAAGAACAAAAATAAACAAGATACGGGTTTCTAACCTGAGGTTTTAACCCAACGAGAGGAAAAAAGAAGCATAGGAAATCCGAGTCGTGTGTACACACACTCTCCATAAAACCGATTCGCCACCTCCCGAGGGTGCTAGGATCGTTGTGGCGTCAGTCTCCCAGGATAAAACGGACTACGACTTTGGCGTTCGAGCACTCCAACCCAAAGCCCGGCGAACTAGAACACAAGCTGAGCACTCCGATGTTATACGGAAGATGATGGCAGAATTTCTTTTTTCCCTTTGTAATCGAGCAGGAGAGTTTGAGAGAAAATAAACAAAAGTTTTGAGAGTTTCAAAAATGGAGTGAAATTCATTCTGCCAACATCCACAACTATTTGTAAGGGAAAAGGAATTATGTGATAAGAGTACGCCGTCCCCTGCGGCTAGGGTTTCTATGCCAAGAAAGAAACCCGGTGTTCCGAGATCCCGAATCTTGAAAGTTGACGCAAGACAGTGCAGTAGAGTGTCTACTAATGTGGAATCATTGCCCATCATGATGATGTCATCCACATAGACAAGCAAGAAGACACGTGAATCGCCGGTGGAGTAGTGGAAGAGAGAAACATCCGTTTTGGATGCCACAAAACCTGCAGAGAGTAAGAAATCATGCAGACGGCGAAACCAGGCTCGTGGAGCCTGCTTTAGCCCATATAAAGATCTTTGTAAACAGCAGACATGTTCCGGATGGTCCGGATCCTCATAACCCGGGGGTTGACGCATGTACACCGTCTCAGCCAGGTGGCCATTGAGAAAAGCGTTATGGACATCCAGTTGTCGCATAGTCCAGGCCCTAGAAACTGCAAAAGAGAACAGGATGCGAACTGTAGTTGGCTTGACTACTGGGCTGAATGTTTCAAAAAAGTCCTCACCAGCGACTTGATTGAAACCCTTCGCAACAAGGCATGCCTTGTAACGTTCCACTGAGCCATCGGCCTTTCGCTTGGTGCGAAACACCCATTTGCACCCGATCACATTCATGTTGGGTGTTGGAGGAACCAGCCGCCACGTGTCATTGTGGAGCAAGGCGTTGAATTCTTGGTCCATGGCGTCACGCCACTGTGGATGACCAATAGCTTGTGTGTAACAGGTTGGATCCGGTGGGTCGGTTGTTGCGGTTAAAGCTTGAAGCTATTCACCAGTGGTTTTAGTCATGTGCCGTAGTCGCATCACATGATCCCGTGGTGCCGGTGGTCCTTTCGGGGCCCTTTTTCTGGTTGCCCGAACTCGTGGAGCTATGGTGGGACAGCTCGGAGGTGGTGCCGGGGGTGGTCCACCTTGAATTCCTTGTATGACCGGACAAGAAGCCCATGGTTGGCTCTGTGTGGCTGGTGGTGTTGAGTCCTGTACTGGAGAAACAGTTGCAAAAGGAAACACATTTTCATCAAAGCGCACATGGCGACAAATATAGATCTTGCCCGTGTTTATGTTCATGCATCGGTAACCTCTAAAGGAAGACGGATACCCTAAAAAGACACACGGGGCTGAGCGATACTCTATCTTGTGCCGATTGTAGAGCCGTAGATAGGGAAAGCATAAGCACCCGAAGACTCGCAGGAAAGTGTATGTAGGTGGTGTTTTATATAGACGGTAGTGGGGTGTATCAAACTGTAGAGCTGACGAGGGAAGACGATTGATTAGATATGTGGCTGTTTCAAAAGCCGAATCCCAATGTCTTAATGGGACTGAGCCTTCGGCTAAAAGAGCAAGCCCAGTCTCGACAATATGTCGGTGCCGACGCTCAACTCGGCCGTTTTGTTCATGCGTATAGGCACAAGACTGTTTGTGCACTATACCCAAAGCATTAAACGTAGCATGCAAACGACGATATTCCCCGCCTAAGTCGGACTGAATGGACTTGATAGAACGCGAAAACAAACGTTCTACCATTGTCCTGAAAAGCTCAAAAACCTTATAGATATCAGTTTTGAGTCGTAGAGGATAATACCAACAATATCGGGTATGATCATCTACAAAAAGAACAAAATACCGAAAACCTTCCGCAGAAACAACGGGCGCGGGACCCCAGATATCAGTGTATAAAAGATCTAATACATTGCTACTGGAACGCTCAACCCTATCTAAAGGAAAACATGATGCTTTCCCTAGCTGACACGACGAACATATGGCTGTGGAACTCGATTTATTTGAGGAGACCGGACAATTATGCAGAATTCTTTGGAGAGCTTGATTATGAGGATGCCCGAGCCGGTGATGCCACACCTGAGAGGACGCCCGGGCCGTTATGAAACCAAAATGAGACCGCGGAATGGCAAGATTGTACAAACCCCCCGAACTAGGTCCTTTAAGTAGTATGACTTTAGTGGTGCGATCCTTCACAACAAAGAAATCAGGATGGAATTCAAAGAAACAATTATTATCGTTAGTAAATTTATTAACTGATAATAATGAAACGAACAATTCTGGAACATGTAATATATTTGAGACACGTAAGGATTTAGACACAGTAGGAATGATAGCATGACCAACACGAGCAATACCTAGACCTGTGTCATTACCAACGCGCAGAACGTCCGATTCGGTGTACTCCTCGGACTGCCCCAGCACGCCAACGTCTGGCGTCGCGTGAGAGGTAGCCCCAGTGTCCAGATACCATGCGGCTGTCTCCGGCACCGGTTCACCTGCAACGGCGACGTGAGCCTGCGGCGGTGCTTCGGAGTAGCGACGGTAGCAATGTAGAGCTGAGTGGCCGTACGCCCGACAAATCTGACAGCGAGGACCTCCACGACCACGGCCACCTCCGCGGTTCTGTCCTCCACGCTGTCCTCCCCGGTTCTAGCCGCCTCGGTGATTCCGGCCACCGCCTTGTCCAGACTGACCACAGCCTCTTCCGGCATACATGGCCGTCGGCGTTGCATTCGGCAACGTCGGATATTCATCAGAGTGGATGAATTGTTGAGCCTGTAGATAGCCGGATAGCTGGGGAATGGATACTACATTACCTGAAACTGCAAGGGTGGTTTCCATGACCCTAAACTCCGGTCGCAAGCCTCTAAACACATAGAGGTTTTGCTCCTCAAGCGACACGGGTCTTCCGAAAAGGGCGAGGTTTTCCACCAATAACTGAGCCTGGCCGAGATATTCGGCTGGCGTTTGATCACCTTGGCGCAACGTCTAAAATTGCCCAAGTAAATTGCGGCACCGCACACGCGTTGACGATCCGAGAGCTGTTTCGATGGCGGTCCACACTCCGCGAGAAGTCGCCTGCCCCACGGCTAGATACATCACTTCCTCTGAAAGGGAGGAAATCAACAGTGAGAGAATGACCTGGTCTTGTTGGATCCACGCACCATACGCCGGTTTGACCGTGGAAGAAGCCGCTTCATCGGAGGCTCCGGGAGACGGGAGGAGGATCGGCGACGGACATGGGGTGTCACCATGAACGTACCCGATCAGTCCTTGGCCTCGCAAGAACGGCACTATCTGAGTCCTCCAAAACAGGTAGTTGCGATTGTTGAGTTTAAGGGATACAAAGTGGTGCGCAGAGTTGAGGGACGTGGGGGTTGCCGGCGTAGGAATTGTGGTGGCCGTGATGGTGCGTTCGGAGTTGGAAGTCGACATGATCGACGAAGGGATCGAAACAAAAAAAGGAAGTAAAAAATTAGGAGAGAAACTTGGCAGTTTGATACCAGATGAGTTTAGGAACGAGTGTTTGATTGAATTGCATTAACCAACAGATAAGATTACAAGATATACTACTAGTAAATAGATCCTATACAGATGGCTAAGGACAAGGTCAATATAACAATTATTGACTTATACTAATAATATATAATATATGCTAATATCACAAATTATGGCAATTTATGATGTGCAACCGTGTGCACCATGCATGGTGCACACGGTTGCGAAAACGACGTCATTTTTACTAAAAAGGTGTCCCACATAAAAAATAATAATTCAGTTTTGATTCACGGAAAAATCCATAATGAATGAACTAAAAATCTAGAATGAATGAACTAAAAATCTAGAATGAATGAACTAAAAATCCAGAACAAATGAACTAAATATCCAGCATGAATGAAAAAAAAATTAGTTTCGATTTCCGTCTAAATATCCGGAATGAATGAACTAAATATCTAGAATGAATGAACTAAATATCCAGAATGAATGAACTAAATATCTAGAATGAATGAACTAAATATTCAGAATACATGAACTAAATATTCAGAATACATGAACAAAAAATCCAGAATGAATGAACTAAAAATCCAGAATGAATGAACTAAAAATCCAGAATGAATGAACAACATAATGCTGTTGAGGGGAATCGAAACTGATTTTTTTTAAGTGAGACGCGCGTTTTTAGTCAAAACGACGTCGTTTTTGCAACCGTGTGCGCCATGCACAACATAACCATTGACAAATTATTGTGTGGGCCAATATATATTTTCTCAACCTATTGAAACCCAACAAGTTAATTAATACCGTCTCTATTAAGGCTCGAATCCATGACCTCACATTTCAGAGAGTCACTTCATGCCGTTTAACCACCAGGTCTTGGGCAAAGTACATTTTTAATATATTAAAAGTACATTATTTGTGTACTGAATGTACATTATAAAAAATAATATACTTTTAGTACTCAAATATTTTTTTTTTCCTTGAATATAATGTACATTTTTTACTATATTAAACGCATATTATTTGTTCTGAACTTACATTATTTGATATTATTGTCCACCGGGTTGAATTTTGGAGGTCCGATTTTGTATATCTATGGATGGCTAATTGCGGGTACTTTCACCATGTTTGTTGGGCTGTCTATGGCGGAAATATGCTTTTCTTGCTTCGTGGATCACCGGCTGGTAATTTAATTTTCTGTTCCTTTTCACTTATCTGAGTGCTCAATTTTCCTCTGCAATTACGGATCGAGCAGTAATTTAGCCTTTCTTGGTTCAGATTCTTGTGATTTTAGGACTATTATATGGTTTGTGGTTAGAGTGTAGGTTTGGTGTTAATCAAGCTTGGCTATTGTTCTCTTGTCTTTACTTGACAGACCTATTTTCTTAGTGCTATGGTTGCTTGCATAGGATAGGAGCATTAATATACGCCAATGTGAGAGTTCAAAGTTGATTGTTATTGTAATGTGGTTTAAGTGATGCATTATGTTTGACAGTTCCATAAGTTGGTTGTATTTTTGTTAGAGAAGCAAACCAATATCAAACCTTAGCTTTTCATGCCTAGTTGCTGTTTAATTCAACGGGTTCATGCTTAAAGGAAAAGCTGAAAATAAAGATAAACATTACCTTCATTTTGACTTATATGGTACTCCATAATATTAGTCTTGTGCTGGGGGTAACCCCGGCCAAGATTGCAAGACGTACACAATTGTATCTACAAGGTCACAAGTTTGAATCCTTGCCCCCTTGGTTTGAGCCGGTCAGCTATTGGTAACCTAGGCTGGTTTACTTCCTTGTGGTCTTTTGCCGGCTAGGGTTACAAGCAATGTTGCAAAAAACGTTAGGCGCCCCCTAGGCGGTAAGGGGGCGCCTGGGCGCCGAATTTTTTTTATTTTTTTTTAATTTTTTTTAATTAAAAATAAAATTAAAAATTAAAATTTTTTAAAATTGAGTAATAAAACATAAGGTTTCCATAGTTATTTCTCATAAACTATTTACGAAAGTGG